>NW_024610233.1:0-301285 GCF_016920785.2 Ixodes scapularis | reverse complement strand
GGACTGTCGTGCTCTCGGTTTATTTTGCGCACTCTCCCATAGAGTTCCATGCAAATTCGATTCCAATTTTTTTCTTCTCGCCGCAGCGCCATCTGTCGCAAATCGGGGTACCCGCAAGCAGACGAGTACACAATCCGGTCACGGCGCTGCGGTAGGTTTCTATGGGCCGTTTCCCCACCTGTCTATCTTACACCCTGGTCCAAAGGGAGAATTCTTCATATTAGTGACTCTTGCATGCATGTAATCAGTCAGTTACGTATGGTCGACATTTTAAAAAAAAAATTTTATATATACGGAAACACCTTACAGCGCAAGTGTACCAGGTATACAATTTGCATAATGGGCTTCTGAACATTAATGTAAAGTACGTGTGTCGCATCGTAGCAGACGCCATTTCTGAGTAAAAAAGAATGTTATTATAATTATAAAATTCTCCTATCCACATTGTCAAGTGCTACCTCAGGGCGCCGCCATCTTGCCTAGCTGGGGTCCCCAACTGAGCAAGATGGCGATGAACTGAGGCCGGTCTCGCAAACGTGTATCGGTGAATGACTGAGCTCTGCAGACAGCAGACGCGCCACCTAAACAACGCAAGCTTCTTGCGCCCCCCCCCCCCCCCCCCCCCCCCGTCACACGACGTAACGTCAGCGCACTCTGCTCGATGTCATAGCAATGCGATACACGGATTGGACGACAATGCCAAGCAGAAGGTTACACGATGCTGTCATCAGGGCCCTGACGTCAACGCAAAGCACGCTGATGCCTTTAGATTCTGCCAGGAAGGTTGCTTGGCACAGGATGAGCATTATCAGTGATCCGCTGAGGCCATATAGCTTTCCCGACTTTCTGGAGTTCCCCAAGTCGGTTTTATCAAGATCGGAGCAAACTCGAGCTTCATAGAAAAGAAATATTTATCCATAGCTTTATTTTGCGTTGGTGCGGTGTACAGAGCCAGCACTGAACAGTCAGCGAGGCTGTTTCCTTCTTTGGGAACACACATCCCTTTGCATCTTTTGCTTTTCTTATGGTATACATGATTGCGATTTCCCAAGAATTCGCGTCGTACACGCATGCGCCTTAAACACACCAAAAATAAAATATTACATAACTATACTGCTAGGACCCATTGTATGTTCCCATAATCCTGCTAAAATTGTTTTGAAAAAGGCGCGATAATTTCGTGGATAAATCGATTTATATGCGGGCCCCTCGGAGGGGCAGATCCGGGCGGACCTGGAGGCTGATGACGTAGCCAGCCTCCAGCGCGGTGTCTCCTTGCACGCACTCACAGTCTTGGCTCTCTTGGCGTATCGAGCCTCAGCTTCCTCGTTTACCTTCCACGTTTCCAGGATCCGGTCTCTGACGATTACGTCTACAACATCGATCGCCTTGTCGAAGTGTTCGACATTGATCGCAGCAGCGATGAGAGTGATTGCTATCAAGGGACGTTGGAAGCTGTTCATTTTGACTGCGACCCGCTGGCGACGAGCTCCAGCGACGACGAGTTCGCCGGGGTCACCGTCGTCCGGGAATGTCTCGCTGGCGCATGCAGGCTGGAAGGCCAACTGGCCGGGGGGCGAGAGCGAGAATAGTTTTCAGTTTACCGAGCTGTTTGAGCGGTTTTGTTCGTACCGCGACGAGAAGAGCTTGGGCGATCATGGGGGCGCCTAGAATGAAAGAGGGGTCATGGTCACGTGGTTTATGGACACCATGGTGTGACTAACTTGAGCAGTGTTGCCTGGTCGCCAGATGAAAATTATAAAAATTCGTAAATTGAATTTTGCAATTATCAGAGCTCTAAAAATTGCGTCACTTGGTGTACATACTAAGTAGCCTATGAGCATTCCATTTCAAGAATAATCTATCCGTTTAATTTTCGTGTCATAACCCCTTTAAGGTTTGGGAGTCCAACGGCCGTGTCCATGTCTTCTTCAACAACATACATACGCTTCGATGAACGCCCACTTTTGTTCGACACCAAATATAGACAACGAAAAACAGCTAACCTGTGGAATGAAATAAACCTAAAACCACTACCCTCAAATTCAAAAACAAAAACGCAAAAAAATATAAACACTGAAAACACGGAACCCTAATTTGATTCCGCTACGAACGTCGGAAAAAGCATAAAATTCACGGTCTACCATCCCGTCGCTCGTTGAGTTAACGCTGACTCCTCTGACCCCGCTCCGATCGTCTAGTGAACCCCGACGCACTTCAACCTCGACCTTTGTCCTCGTTTTCCCTGCCGCGCGGGATTCGGGAGAAAGCGCGATGCCCAGGGACCAGACTGCTTTCAGTGAGCCCAGGCACAATGGCCCCTCACGCGCCGCTCTTATACGCCTACCGTTCTTCACTTCTCTCGAATTTAGACCGCGCACTTCGGCAGCGAGCACGAGTCCTGTTCTGTCCAGATGGTCGGAGAGCTTGACCACCGCGGGTGGACATTACGACCATGGGCAGAGCAATTTGATGCAATTAAGCACGGATCGTCCCATTGCCAATTTTCAAACCGTTGATTTTTTTAGTTCCTTCACCTCTATGGAAGGGGACAACTCTTATTTTAATTTCCGTAAGTTCTGCTCTCGTAGCCTCATATGTGTTAAAAAGTAGTGATTCACTAAAGAACTATAATGTATTGCAAACTAATAAATAAAAACTACCCCCCCCCCCACACAAAAAACAAAAAAGAAATACAAAAATTGGCAGTTATTTTGAAGCCGTTTCGGAATACACGAAATACAATCATTGTGTAGATTGTGTATTTGTTTTATTTGTACGACTCTTTGTTCGTTTGACTCAGTAATTGCGTAATTGATTTGACCGACTCCTACTCCTCTGGGGTTGAACACATGGGAGGAACGTAGTTCACGTATAATGAAAACTTGAGTCAAACTAAACACAAGCTTTGTTTGGTAACATCGGTAGACTGCGTCCGCTCGCGTTCCGCATCCCCGGCTTTGGCATCGCTGGAGTGCGAACCTCCTTCCAGGCGTTGCGGCATGCTTAAAGGGACCATGAAATGACCTTTTTACTTTTTCCAGATAACTTTTACATTAAACCGTCAATGTCCACTGAATGCCGAACAGGCATCCGTTTTCGTCTCGGTTTATTAACTTCTACACAAAAAATTATTGAAATATCGACTTTTTCATTCTCTCCAACTGACCGCAAAACAAGCCGTGACGTAGGCCGTTTCCGGAACCGGAAGTTCTCTCGGCAGTAGGAGAATGGGAGTGTTAGCGGCAACGAGTTGGGGTGCGCCGGTAGGTTTTACTGCGCTGATGTCACCGACGTATTTCCTGAATCGGCGCCTCTCATCGCCGCATCGCAGCTGAGCGAAATTCAATGAGATATGTTGCGCTACACGGACAGCATGGGACTAGTCCCATACGCCGGTATGCCTGTTGGGAAGTGCAGCGAGTCTTCCGGTGAAGACTCCAGAAGTCAACCACTCTGTCATTGTTGGCAGAAGGGCCGGCCCGTGTCAGTCGTTTGCAAAGCGACGTGGATGGAAACAAATTGCCGCGGCGTTTTTCGCGGCCTCGGAGATGCAGGAGCGAGCCGACGTTAAAAAAGATACGTTTGAACTACGAGTGTCAGCAAGAGCCACGTAAATACCTGTTTACACTCGGAGCGGACGCGCGCGCTTGATGGAAGTGCTGTATTCGCGCTGTTTGTAAGCGCTTCGGGACCGTTCTTTTACGATTGCAACTCGATACTGACGCGACACTCGGCAAAGAAAGGTTGGACCGGGGTTGTACGTATACCTCCCACGAACTGTTAGAGCTTGACAGTGACGTGCAGTCTGTCAGAATAAAAATGGCATACCAATAACAAAGTGTACATACCGTGTTACCAAGGTAATCCATACGGCGTTTATTTCAGCTCTATATCACACAACACAAGAAGATAGAATCGACGAAAGTCCCTTTTCGACGAGTGTTCGTCAACACTGCCTCGGAAAACAAGGGGAAGAAATTGACCTCACCTCTTAATCTAGAATTGAGGTCAGCGATCAAACTATAATACGGGAAGGGTCCACAAGGGTCGCGCGGGCATATTCCATTTAGCACGCCAGCCGGTCGTAGGCAGACGGTCTTGCGACGAAGCAACGCAGCGCCGAGTCGGAATGCCTGCTAGGCCTATATTCTAAACAGCTCGCTTCGTCGGAGTCGGTGGATCCAGCGTTCTTGTTCGTCGTGGTCTGTTTTAAGTACTGTTTTCTTGCTGCTTGAAGTCGGCACGCGCGGGAAGAACACGTAGAAAAATAAACGTTCAGTCAGTCAGAGTTTTGAGAGGAAGGAAAACAAAGAAAATAAACGTTCGTCGGTCGCCGCCACCGCCGCCACCCAAGTAACTGTCGGCCCTGCCCTACTGCGCACGCGCACTGCGCAGTAGTTGCTTCGTTTACCACACGATAGATGGCGCTTGGCTCTCAGCATTATCAAATTTGGCAATTTTCGCCACACATCTCTAATTATGCTACAAAATGTGGATTTGAATATTATTTAACAAAACTTTTAGGAAACATTCGCCGGCTATTTATTGTTTACGATCGCGGTGCTGGTGAGGTAGGCTCTTACCCAATAGGCGACGTGGATTTGGCTGACGTGCTCCATTTCCGCGGATGCATCGTGGTGAACAGGCGAAGGAAGGAAGGCGCAAAAGAGTCCAGTTTTCTTTTAAAAGTTCTATAGCAAATAAATTTTTTTTGGCTCCCTATTTTTGTGTTTTTGTGTTTCTTTTCACACCTTTTACGACGTGCGGTGGATGAAACTCGATTTTAAAATCATTTCATGGTCCCTTTAAAATAACTTACGACGTTGCTACGCCTCAATAGCTCATTGGGGAGTTGTAGTAGACCGTTTCCGCAGCCCGCTAAGCACCCGGATAGCGTTCCGTAATCCGCCACAAGACCTTCAACTATGCAGATAAGGCTGGCGGCGCGCATGCGCAGCTGCGGCGTTTTCTTCGGGGATACCGTGGCGGAGGAGAAAAAACGATCTACTACAACTCCCTATTGACGTGCTGTTGCTGTACTCCGTTTCACCCAGACTGGGTCCTATCTCAAATACTCTACTCAAGATATTGTATCTTAAATAGTTTTTGAAGTATTTTGGTATCTTGCAAATACCTTTGATCGAGAGTATTTGATACTCTATTTTAATTAAAATTCCTAGTATCCTGCACTCATTATCTTGAATGCATTTTTGACATTCCGCCATTTTTCGAGTCTTTTGGTATGAAGTGGCGTGGGCGTGGCACGAGCAAACGTGAACATTCTTTCTAGCAACCAAATCCTGTTGCTAGCTCCGATTAGCTATGGTGACTTTGACTGAGCTTGTGAAAACATCCCTTTTTTACCAATCGCGACTCATATTTCAGCCCAAAGTTCGTACAATGAAGGAGCTCCCCTCGCCTTCCCAAATGCGCCTTTTGTTTCTACAGAGTTTCCCCCAAAAAAAATCCTCAAACAAAAGGGGTGGTTTTACGGAAGTAAAGATGCCACACCGAGGCGCAACGCAGACCGGGAAACGACCTACGATAATAATGCAGACTTGAGTGTCAAGAAAATGAGAAGCGGACACACACACAAAAAAAGTTAACATTTTTGTGTTTGCTTTTTTGTATATTTGACCCCGCTAAAGCAAAACGTCGAGGTTTTTTTTTCCCTTGTGTTGTTTGTTTGCCTTAGCGAACACTGTCTAAAAGGGAACACTGATAAGCAGAGAACAGTACAGGAAACGAACTGCGGGCTGGACGACCTCTCAAAATTCCAACAAAGTGTCCCCCAACGATGAGCGCCTTTCTGAACGCAACCTACTTGAAGAATGTGCGACCATTGCCGTGGATATTATGTGGGTTATCTTTGTTATCCATCCACTCACACCTGTGTCCCAAGTTCGTTTATAGTGAACTCCCCGTTTATAGTGAATTGTATACTCGTCCATATAAATTGTAGTTAAACGATGCGTCGAAGGTGCACCGCAGGACGTGATATTCAGCGATGTCACTATTGGCGAAGTGCTCTGACCCATTTGTCACCCCCACACCTCGGTGTTTACCCAACACAAGGCCTGTGCACATGCCCACACGCCTTGTGGGCATGTTCATGTAATCTTTTTTGATAGAGTGGGGCACCAACAATTAGTGAAGTGATGTTAAGTGCCGGATCTCTCGCGAAAGTAGTCGTCAGAGGATGCGAGCTTGACCCACGCTTTTGTGCTGAGCTGGGCATGCCCTGCATGCTGCATTGTTCATGCAGGCCGGAGTGGTAACAAAAGAGCCGCCCCTCTCCCTCACCGGAGAACACGAACTCCAGCCAAACGCTGACGCCGCGTTCGGTTAAGTCAGCCGAGCGCTGAGCCATTGTATTTGTTGTCCCCATCCATCTAGTTCTAAAGTTAACCGCTTGGGGCGCCACGGTCTGATCTCCTCCCCATAAAGCGACCTCTTTCCTGTTGTCCCAGAAATGTTTCGTAACATCTATCAGTGATATTGCCACGCACGTTGCCCAGCGAGCGCGTGGCCGAATGGTTACCGGGCGTGGCTCTCGATCGGAGGCTCTCGATCGGAGGCTCTCGCGCGGAGGCTCCGAGCCCGATACCAGGGAGCGGACTTCTCTTTTATATATTCTTTCAACTTGACATTCTTGTAAGTTCGAGAACCTTGTCGTGTGATCGAGTTACGAATGTTCTACGCGCCGAACTTTCTACGCCGAATGCTCCAGAAACAACACCCGGGTACAAAAGGTGCTCCGAGTGGCGGTCCGGAGTCAGTCTCGCCCCAGCGGTCGATCCTGCTGTTTCGCCGACATCGACGCTAGCCTTTGTCTATTTTGTTTTGTGCCCAAGTTCGACCCATTAAACTTTTAGTTTGTTCAGTTATTCGCCGCCTCATCATTTGCCATTCGTGACAATATTTTTCTCCTTATAGTCGGACTGCATAAAATAGCCCTAAGGTACTTTTTTTTCCGTTTTGCGTTGTTGCGTGCAAATAAGCCATTCTGGCATAGAGATCATACATACTAACTCTAGAGGAAAAGGTCCGCCATTTTCCCATACATTCTGGCTGCCGCAAGCGGCGGAGCATGCAGGCAGACCCTCGGGGTCCCAAACACGGTTACATCATCAGAGCAGTTTCGTGAACTTCAACAATTCACGAACTTACCGATGGAAAGATATTCGCGTTCCTTTCGAAGCTTTCTTTTTGCATAGTGCGCAGATGTACGGCCTCGCGTTAACGCTAAACTAAACCATATACCCGGCTTCGCCGGTGGGGCGCGGGTGGGCGCGGCTGAGGAATACGAAACTGCTCAACCACCAGATTTCCGAGATTTCGACAGAAGGGAAGTTAATGCAGCGTAATGACTTTATTGCATTTTATAAGCGTTAGAATAGCTCAGAATTTAGTTTACAACGTTAAATTATCACTGTTTATATTGCTGAGAGTTTTCACTCTTCGCGTTTACCATGGCAATGTTGCTTTCTTCCTCTCGTGTTCTGTCGCTCTCTTTTGCGATCGTTCACTCGGGACCCCGGGTGTCGGCGCACGGGATTTGCCACTCCCCCTCACCCCCCTTTACCCCCCTGCATTCTGGTAAGCCAGATTTGCGCAGTTGTGTAATTGTCGTTGTCACTGACGTCGATACAGATTACGCAATGCGGAAGTATCTTCAAAATGAATTGAATTACATTTCTAAGTATTTGTACTCTACTCAAGATACTTCACAGTGAAAGTAACTTGAGTAGTATTTTAAATACTTTATGGAGCAGGTATTTAGTAACTTAACTTAAATACTTCTATCGAGTATTTTGTCCAAAACTGGTTTCACATTACAATGGAAAAACACTACGAGCCATCGGAGCCAGTCCAGTGCAGTCCAATGAAGTGTTTTTTATGGATTTTTTTTTTAACTGGTATGCATTAGGGTGCACCCCCGATTACCCAGGGGATGCACCCCCGATTACCCAGGGGTAATCGGGGGTGCATCAGTTATTTTCGGAAATGGCGGTGAATATTGGACAAAGTCGACTGGCTTCAGAATTGACGAAGCATCATTTTGTGATCCAAATTTAACAAGACCAAATTAGGGGAACGTACTTGGATGTTCGAGTTGTCCTTTCATGGGGAAGTACCAGCAAATATACTTTAAGTAACGTACTACAAGTTCATTGTCACAGAATATACTTCAAGTAAAGTACAAGTATTCTAGACCCAATTGAAGTAGTACTTAAAGTTCAAGTACAGTGTGCTTAAAGTACTTAAACTTCCAACACATACTTTTGGTACCTGAAAATGAAAGTTGTGGGAACCATCGGGTTCCCTCTATCCCTATCCAGGCCTAGCTTCAAGCAGGCCGTGGGAGTCGTCGTCACCAATGGCGTCGGCCTCCCGGATACAAGGAACCACGAGGCCGAATTCCCCGAAGGGGCCGGCTCTCCCTTGCCCATTTGGGTGAACGCGCCTTCGGCACACCCTTGAGAGCTATGATGGACGCGACTGCTAGTGGCCTCCCCGGGCGCGTCCATTCTCCGAGGCTACATAAGCTGGCCCCGAAGGTGGGCCAGGGGCTCTCGTCGGCGGAGGCCCTGGCTCTACGGAGCTCGGTTTTTCTTTGTGGGCCTCCGACTTCCCGTGAATCTGTCTAATGCGGCAGCGCGGGAAACCGACCGGGTGATACTGGCAATTGAGCCAGCGCCCAGACTTTTCATTGTCTAAGAGCGAAGCGTGTTGGCATTTCAGTCAATAAACACGTCTTTATCCGGACCCATGGAACCTTTGTGTTTCTAAGTGGTAACCCCCCCAAAGGGCGAGTCCCACAAAGTGGACTGTAAGAACGATATGAAAGTATACAGTATAGTTGCTTGTTTCACGGCGGAAATGCTGTATATTTCCAATACAACGCGGAATATTTATAATCAGTTAAGTGGTTCAAGCCGGTTCGTACCGGCTTCAACCGTTATTTTTGCTCCCCGGAGCTGAACCGAAAGCCGTAAACCCGAACCGATAAAAATGTCGGTTCGACACTCTGGAGGTGCACGTCCGTTAGAATGGATTAATTTATTGACATATACGACGGCTTCAGACTCCCCATTATAACTTTAATCCAGGGGTTTCCCCAAAAATTGAAATTAGGGACAGTGTCTAAATTTTTAGGGAGGAAGATTCGGGGCGGCTTTGAGAATAGAGGAGTCGTTGCGAATTAAGTGGGTGCCTTCAGAAAAACAAGGGCGTGAGTAGGGCAATCACTGCTTTAATCTGCTTACTTCTAATTGTAATGCATTCAAAAATCACAGAAATGTAAGAAAAAAAAAGTGTTCCGACACCGGGAATCGAACCCGGGCCTCCTGGGTGAGAGCCAGGTATCCTAACCACTAGACCAGCACTAGACCATGCCGGAGGACGGTAGAAGGCTGCCGGGATCAGCTGGTCGGGGCCGTGAACACACAAAAATAACCGTTTGTATGTTCATTGACTTTTACAGCTGCTGCGTTTTAAACTGGCTTAGCGGGATACTCGGCAGTATCATTTGTTGCTTGTAGTTGTCGTTGTGTTGCAGCTTTCTTCTATGGCAGGACAATATACATGGAGAATAGAAGGGTAGGAGAGGGCATGACGTCGGCCGCGTAGCTTCCACAAGCCATGCTCCCTTGACGCCTCGCCTCTTTCTCATTTTCCTCCTTACTCTCCTCACTTACCATGCCAACGTGACCACATCACGTGACCACAGCTAGACTTCGTCTTGCTGCGAGGTACTAGAATACACCACAGTCAAGCCTTCGATCTGATAAAACCTACCGGACGGAGCGCGCGCAAGCCTGCAGGGAGTGCTTCTACAATCAACCATCCATCTCACACGTGACATGTCACGCGCACCAATCGCCAGACAGATCTGCGGATTATTTTCTCATTTCCAAAGTGACCAACATATTTCCCAAGTACTACAAACTTCGTACACTCTGAAGCTTATGAATTGGTTCAACACACTAAAAACATATGAAGCGTGTACGAAATAAACTTTGCAGCTGAGTTTGAGTCGTTGCCTCCTTTTTTACTACCTTCTGTCGTGTTCTCTTTTCTGCCCCTGTCTCAGGCGTCCGATCCGACGTGCGAACTGCCGGAATGACCTTGGGGGGAGAGGGTTTTCGTAGCATCGGAGAGCGTTGAAAACCCTCGCCTCCGACCGTCGTATTGCGCGGTTGGACGTCGGATCGGACGGTTTAGTCGTACATGTGTTTCGCGCTTTACACCAGCTCGCCTGCACTCTGACTATTTTTACATTAAAGAGGCCATGAAATGAATTTTGGGCTGGGATAAATTAAGTTAAATTGTGAGTTTACTATTATCATATCTTTTAGGGCAAAAAAAAAAAGAAAAGAAAAAAAAAGGGGGGGGGGGGTTGTATCAATATAAAAACCTGCTTTTCAGCACAAAAATTTGAAAACAGATCGGTCTATTTCTTATTTCATTTTCTTCGAAAGCTCTCCGCCTTTTCACTGTGATGCATCCGTCCGCGGTACCGGCAGTACCCAAAGCACGTCAGCCGGGCCCAGCTCAGGCATCGGACACGAGCACTGCTATATTCCCCTAAGCTCACAGTGCAGTAGAGGGCTTGCCGGAGCAATCAGCCGCCTCCCTTTCATCACCTGACCCTATTCTCTGAGCGTTGGTATGCGCGAGGGAGCGTGATCACGTGGCAACTAACAGAAGTGTGACTGGCCCAACGAGCACGCAGCTTCCATTGCGCGCAATAATGCGGAAGCCACGAGCGGGAACACAAAGGATGATCCGAGCAGGAGGCAGAGGCAGACACGAACAAGTTACTCAAGAAAAGTAATTAAGTTAAGGTACTAAGTATTGGCCTCAAAAGTAATTTGAGTAGAGTAGAGATTACTCAAATGAAAATCACTACCATTAAAAAGTTCCCTTTCTATTTTTTTAATGGTAACAAGTACATAGATTTCGATTCATAATCGAAATTCTGCTAGTCAAATATAAAGCGGCTTGTGTTTTTACGGAAATGCTTTAATAGCTGGTTCCGCTTCCGCGTGCCTAATTGTTTTGTACCTTTTTTGTTTGGTTTTTTGGTCACTGATGTACTGCTGATGTATCATTTCTACCTTGATGTTTAGCACTAAGCTTGATTTTGCAGGCACCGCTTGCTTGTTTGTTTACGGTGGTGCGTGAAGTCCATCTAAAAAGTAATTGCAGTAGAGTACAAAGTCAATTTTGAAATATACCCGTTGTGTTCAGAAATGTGCTGAATATGATCCACAATATCTGTAACGACAGTCGCACGTTTGTATCTTGAGCCTGGTGGCTGTATTTTTCGCTATAAACGGCCCACTCTGGCAAACGCTTGAAGAGAAGCCAGCGGAGACCACGTCACATCCGCAGCAATCGTGACGTAGTTTGTCTCGGGACCTTACGTCCGGACGCAGCGGATGCTTCAAGCTATCCCAGCCAATCCCGCTCTGTGGATGTAGCCCGTGATACGCTACGCTTTCCGCGCATCGCTGTGCCCCCTCTCTAAGGTCACGTGACATTCACGTGGCCTTGGATAGGTCCTAATGGCTCGTAGCATCCGCTGAAAGTAGCCGAAGCAGACCAGCGATCGGGCCACCGCAACTAAACCCAAAGTTGTGTTGGTGGGAATTTTGAGTGGCGGGTTAATCTTCTATTAGCCCCGAGAAGTTCGCCTGGCGCCCCCTTACGGCGAACCGGGGTGACGTCACGGCGAGGAGAGAATTTTTCCCCGACTCGCCCCGCTCGCCCTGTGGAGGCTGTGACGACGCTAGCTGTCGGCGCGCTCCTTTCTATTTAATTTTTTTTTTGCGTGTTTTTCGTAGGAAGTGTAAATTTTTATATATGCCTTTATTGAGGTATAGCCTGTAGCTACAGGCAAAACTTCAACGAACATTTTAGGCATGGCTGACAGGCCAGGCAACGCATGAACCACAGCTGGTATATGAAAATAAAGAAATATGGCCACAATTGCAGGGGCATCACTACAAATTTACATCTCGCACAATAAACGCTGCTGATGGTCCGAATGAATTGGCAGGTTATGTATACTATTTTTTTTTTGTATCCCTGTCTTTAAACAAGATCGCCGAAGCAGAAAAGCTGCATGCTGCTCGAGCAACGTGCTAAATACAGTCTCGGCCATGGGAAGAGAATCACAAGTAAAACAGCCCAAGTACAGGGGCAAAGTAAAAAACAAACAAGGAACATTTGTTATATACATTGCTCGCACTTCACCTTTGCTGGATTCGGATAGTATTTCAATGGACTACACGGGTGGTGTCTGTGGACTTGTTTATATCAATCCTCAAGTAATATATAACAAACGTAAGTTAAGGTGTCTAGCTCGTTATTAGTCCACTAAGCCCTAAAATTGAGATTTTACTTAGATCGAATTGTCCTGAAGCTAAAGTACCAGAAGCTTTTCTCACGCAGACTGTCGCCCTTCACAGGTTCCACATTTTCTGCTACCAGTGCTGCATCTTCCACTGGACAGACGTTCGAATGCTTGCTTTTACTCCGGTTTTCCTCTGTTGTAAGAGAGTCCAGTTGCAGGGAGTTTGGAGGCTGAGGAAGCTTTTGGGGACATGCGGCAGTGACTCTTAAAGGGGCGATGCAAGGATTTTTGTATTTTGCGCAAATACCGCTTAGAACGGATCCCTGACGTGAATGACCTGTGAAACACCCACTCGTTTTTCACCACACGCAATCGAAGTCGCAGAAAAAAATAAAGAAAAACGAGCAGAGTTCACCCCCTCAACTCGCAGCCAGAACAAGCGGCCACGTGATCTGGAGCGGATTATATGCCGCCAATGTTGATCATAGCCATGCGCTGGGGTTGGCAAGGCACAGGACACGCGCTGAGTTCCAGACATTGTTAGGGTTCGGTTGTTGTCGTCATTGCAGCGACTGGACACAGGACGCTACCCGAATGCGTCTCGAGCTATCGATTATCACGAGCCCAAATCGAGTGTCCACGCCATGCTCGGGTCCAATCTATGAGCCGCATTCAAATATCGTCGCTGGGCGGTACTGCTACCGCCCAGCTACGTCATCAGGTTTCGCGAAGGAGAGATTGAATGAAAACACTCGGTTTTGTCCTCGAAATTACAGCGCCACAAAGGCGTTTCTTGGTCAATGGCGCTGCGTGCGAGTATCCTTGAGTCCGACTAGTGCCAGTAAGCTCGTGTAAGGTGAAAAACATTCCAATTGAATATCGTTGCACCGCCCCTTTAAATGGAAATGACACTTCAGACTAAACGGTGTATTTTCCGAATACCAAAGGCTGGAATAAAGAATGTCAGGAAAAAGTATAAACATTCCAAATTACGGCACTATTGCTGTGCATATTTTGGGCAGTTTACTACATATCATAGAGGCAACTGGGGGAAATTCGGCCGTTTTTGCTGCTACCAGACAAACTAATTTCCAGTAATTGTGAATCCTCTAAGAAATATGCCTGCATACGCGTATAAACTATATAATTAATTCAGGAAGAAGCTACATTTATGTAAAGCAACCCTGTTCCATGAGCACTTCAAAGATCACCAGACGCACGGCCTTTAAAACATCTGCAAACCAGCGCATGCAGAGTGGCAGCGCAGAGTCGGGGTCGCGAGCTAATTTGCCGACCACCGAAAGGCCCATGATATAAAGGCCACTTCAGATGCCTTGAAAGCGGGATTTAATATCGTCCTAAATCATGAACATGCAAGGAACAGAATTCCTGCGTCTGAAACACTTGCGTCACCGCTTCACCGACCCCTCTCAAGATTGCCTTGCGTCGTGTGGACGGACGGGGAGATTCATCGGCGTAATTGCCTCCGCCGATAGTTTTCGGAATTTGTAACCCAATTTTAAAGGTAAAAGGGACAAGCGGGCTTATAAAATGTACGGAAGCACGTTAATATCGGCCTAACTCAACGTCTTGTACACCGGGGAAACGAAGTCCGGCTCCTCGAAGAGCTTGCGGCACACAACGCCAAACCAGGAAACCGGCGCTGGGAAGCGACCCGATGCGAGATCGCGGAGCGGGGTACTCGCCCTGACGTCACGGTACACCTCACCCAATCAGGGCGCGGCGACCGCAGCGACGCTTGTGTTCGCTCTCGGGGCTAATAATCTTGTATAGGGACAATATCGACTTCTGGGACACACAAATGAGTGTCTCGGGGTTGAGGGGAGTTTCTCCTTCAGCTCTTCTCTCATCGTGGCCGCCCTGTCAAGGTTCCTAGACGGTATTACAAAGGAGGCGTTAGCGACATCCACCAGGTGCTCTTTGCTAATCGTTTAATTCGTTTTAAAATTACTTTTCGTGTCTAATGCTCCACTGAACACGAACAGAACAAGAAAATAAGCGCCGAAATTTTGCTGTAGTATCCCTTTAAAGTAGTAAGTACACCGGGAGAAACGTAGTTGAAGAAGTACTATAAATACAATGTACCTTCAAAGTAAAGCACAAGCGCTTTTTAACACAATCTTTTATAATGCCCTTTCATCCCCTATAGTTTTTTTGTTTTGTTTTTTTAACTGGTGTGCATTGCTTTGGGTAATCGGAGGTGCACCAGTTGTTGTTTTTTTCGGAAATGGCGGCAAATATTGGATAAGGTCAAGTGGCCACGGAGAGCCTTTTGTTTTACTCTCGCTGACGAACTATATAACGCAATAAACTTGTAAGGCACTTTTTTTTTTTTCTTTTTATCGGTCTGCTCGAAGAGAAATGACCAGATGCCGGCTCGAAGGACGATAGTGCACTTTCACACGACGATTCGCCATTTTGTTTGTTTTCAAATTTGGAGAATGAAGTTCTACACTGTTAGCAAAAATAACACGCCCAGACGTGTAAACCGTTGTCCCATAGCGGACACGTCGAAACGTGTTCGTTTTACACGGAGCCATCTGTGTTTTTCGTCTACATATGAGGTGCTGTGTAAAGTTAACACGCTACACCGTGTTTGCCTTCCGAGAAGCACGGTTCAACGTGTTCCTTATGAAACATGGCGGCCAGCAGCCGAGAACAGGCGAGGGACGAGCCCAGCCAGCCGCGCCTTTCAGCCGAACTGAAAGCATACAGGACGCGTTCGTTCTCGTTCGATGTCTTATATGCACAGTAAACAGTCTCCGAGCGGCGGACGTAGCTACGTGCAAAGGTACCTACGTGCATCGTCGGCGGTCGGTGGCGTCGGCAGCTACGACAAAACCGCTAGACAAAAACAAAAACAAAAAAAACGAATATTGAACTTACATGGATAAATAGCTCAAGCAAACTCTTGTAATCGGGCGGTAACTTGCGCCACCTAGTGCGATTTCTAGCAACCAATGAAAAAAAAAGCAGGAGTCGGTTAATACGCTGAGAACTCTCACGAGTAGACTGCTGCTCTCATACATCACAGACAACACGAGCACCACGTAGGACACAGCAGCGACATATACACAAACACAACACCGACACTACACCCGACACTTCCTACTAACAACGGACTCTCCCCGCGGCGTATATATGCTTGACATGTACGGGTGAGCTCTTTGGTCGCTGATCGTTACCGATTTATAGAAGAAGACACAAAACACGGCACAATGGACAGCCGTATGTAAGAACTGTTTGCATTTAAAAAGTATGGAGGCAAAATCTGTAAAATTAGTCCTTTGCGAAAAACAACCATGTACTAACAATAAATCTTAAACCAGCCATGAAAAAGTTCAAATTTTTGTTATTTTCATGCTCGACCAGTGTTATGAGCAGTCCGACTCGCTTGAATCAGATAGAAAAACAAATGATTGGGATTTTATCAGTACGTATTCAATAATCAATAGAAATTATACTTGCGCAAGGCATTTTTCATATATATTATTGTGAAGGACATCCGCCCAACACTTCACTTCCGCTAGTTGTAGTACGCGTACGGGAGCAGACGCCTTCACTTTTGGGGCGTTTTGATGCAGATTGTTGTCGTATGTCGTGTTGGTGTCGAGCGAAGCGGTGAGGCTTGGGAGTTTGTGACCGGTGTTATTCGTGATCATTAATGTGGCGCTGATGCGTTTTTTTTTTTTTTTTTAATTGTTTCTATATAGCCACATTGAAAATTCACGAGCCCGTGGCACTGCATTATGCTAAAATCGCGAGCTCCTTCTCTGTTGACGTCGTTTTTTTGGTAGCACTCGTGTATACTGCAAGCGTTTAAACAGTGCACAGTCTCGCCTACATCCGCGGTGACGTAATCGACCTGTTGAAACTTATTGCTTGCGTCATTTTGGAGTACGCAAGGCAATTATCTCGCTGCTCTAGTTTCGGTTATAAAAGCAAGGCAAAACGCTCGTAGTTCCCGCCCTCAATACACGTTGGACATCTTCCACACTTTGACACTGGATAACTGGATGAACGAGGATTTACATTTATTTCAGAGGTCACACTCGCCGCTTCCTCACCGTCGAGCAGCAAGATGAGCTGGCGACAAGCCGCGGATGAAAGGCTCGAGCATCAACAGCCCAAGTGCACTCGGTGCCGATGCGGGCGATGCGGGTTTCTGTCAACCGCTAGCCCAGCACAGACCGTGACCGTTCCAGCTCTTCGTCATGACGCGGTGTTGCAGAAAGCAGCGTATAATACCCCTACACGGACCACCGAAGCGAACGCACTGTTATCGTAAATCTTGGCTTGTGATTGCGCCTAAATTTGTAAATAATCTTATTCTTTTTTCTGGAGACGCAAACGAAGGGCATAACAAAATCGTTTGCATATTCCGCATAACTCGCAAAAGCATCAGTCACCTTGCGAGAAGCGCAAAACACGGTGTCCGCACCGTCCTGACTTCCCAGTCTTTTACCTGCTTTAGAGCAGTTTGTACCTGTAAGTAGGTATGTCTACTGAAACTGCAACTTGAAACTTGGGGCAGTGCAAGAGGGAAAAGAGACAAATTCGGGCCTCTTTCCAATGTAAAGAAAAACCACTATGTTCTCTACGTAAAAAATTGGTCTCAGTTCATGCATCTGTGGGCAGGTAGAAAATCTTGCCCTAGTTTATTCACACCGCATGATGAGCGCAACCAACTCACACGAGTCACACGAGATTTACAGGAAAACATCGGTGGTGACTTAAGTTTCCCTGAAATTCTGTATAACCGGTCGTTTGCGGGACCGAATCATCTACTCGAGCGGTGTGTGTCGCTGTGCAAATGCAGTCTAACGACACGAAGCATAGAAACGGCAGATTTAGGGAAACTATCCGAAGTCCCTTGTTCAATTAAAACGACGTAATTTTGTCGAAAACGTCCGCAGCATTTTACTCACGGTATGCGTCGGGAATCTTCCACATTTTGAAACGGAACGAAGGAAGATTTACTTTTAAGAACGCTCGCTGCGTCCTCCCCGACCAGCTGGACCGGATCAGCTGACGACGACGCGGCTAAACCCGTCAAACGCAACCCTACAACAACCAATATGAGCTCCGCGTTAGTGCGGGTTTCTACCTACAAGCACCGCACCACACACCACGAACGTTTCGGCCCTTTCTCGCATCGCCGTGTTGCCCCAAACAGAACGAGATCGCCGAAGAACGCAGCGCTGTCGTGAACCTTGGCTTGTGGTTGCGCACTCGTGGACCCTGTGACTCCCCTCGCTTTCAAAGCACACACGACGAATGGTACTTTCCGTCTTCCGGGAACATCACAGGGGCACTTCTCCGGTCACGTCTTCACTATGTGCTCGCAAACTGCGAAGCTCTATGCGAAGCTTCTCGCGTCCCGTCAAACCAAAACAATAGCGGCTGCCAGAAATTTCTCCGGTCAAACAAAAAGAACGAAAGCCAACCGGCTCTTGCTTCCACCGTACATCGACGTTGCGCTTGCACCATGGCCAGATCGGCCAGATCGCTTGCAGTTGAAGCAGTCGAAGGTTGAAGCAAAAACGAAACCAACTGCAATGTCACGTGTTCACATCGAAGACACGCTTTTTATATCCATTTTAACTGTTTTGAACGAATAATTGGACCCATGACTTTATTTGTGGCGTGTAAGAAACTATTATCAAGAGCCCTAAACTAAATGCAAACATAAGCGACATGAGGGAAGCCGCATTGCCATCGACCAGAAAATGGCGGCGAGCCACGGTAAGCGCGGGTTTCGCCAACGTCCCGCGACATGGCGTAATTGCTTTTGGTGCTTATCTGTTTCCGAGACATGTTTCTTTCCGCGGCATTTGTCTCGACGGTCCTTTCTAAGTGTGTCCCCAAGCATTCCGGTGCTTCGATAGCCGGCAATGCCGCGGTCGTCGCCGGAGGCGATGCGTGTTATCGAGGTCGGCTACACGGTTATGCGTGTATGACCGAACCAAAACACGTTTTTTACAACCTCGCATGATATCTGAACGTATTATCCGTTACTGATCGTGTAAATTTATGGTAATTTGTGTAAATAGCGTGTTTTTCACCCCAAATATTCACCAAATACACGGCACTTGCTAACAGTGTACTTTCCTCGGGAAGTACCAGAAAAAAATAATTTAGTAAAGCACAAGTACATGCTCAGAAAATGTACTTCAAGTAAAGTACAAGTTTCCTAAACTTACTTCAAGTAATACTTTATAGGGATACTTCAACGAAATTTGAAATATTCCCGTCGTGTTCAAAAATAGGTTGAATATGATCCACAATATCCGTAAATGACAATCGCACGTTTGTATTTTGAGCCTGGTGGCTGTATTTTTCGTTATAAACGGCCCACTCTGGCAAGCGCTCAGAGAAGGACCAGCGGAGACCACGTGACATCCAACGCAATCGTGACGTAGGTCGTCTCGGGACGAGCAAAGCTACGGCGAGGTTGACGTCGAGAGGATGGCCTAGTCGTTCCAGCCATGAAGCGGCTGCTTTTGTACGAATTTTGAGTGACGGGTTGATCTTCTATAATCTTCTAGGGGGACAATAGCAACTTCTGCGACTCACAAAAGGCATTCTCGGGAAGAGGAGAGTTCCTCCTTTGCCTCTTCTCTCGTCGTGGCCGAAGGCGAGACACTCACAGTCACTAGCTGTCAAGGTTCCTAGACGGGCATTACAAGCGAGGCGTTAGCGACATCCACCAGATGCTCTTTTCTAATCGTTTAATTCGTTTTAAAGTTCCTTTTCGAGACTTTTTTAACAAGATATTGGTATGTTCGATGTGATACTGCTCCTTTGAACACATGTAGACCAAACAATGAGCGCCGAAATTTCGTTGTAGTATCCCTTCAAAGGGGCCCTGCAAGGACTTTACTGGTTTTTAATTTGCACCGAACCTGAGCGCACTCAACGTAGTAACTTAATGGAACTTTTCGTTTATCGAATTTCGCTTTATTTTAAAAGTTATAGGCAAATTAAAATTACAAAAACAAGCAAAAAATAACCTCCTTTATGACGTCCTTGGTCGCTTGAACTAGAGGAGGGGTAGTAGTAGTGAGCTCAGCGAGCGCTCACGGCCGCCGCACTCCGTGTCGACGGCTCGAGAGTAGGGTGACCACCCGTCCCGCGACTCGCGGCACTGTCCCGCATTGAGGGCTCGTGTCCCGCGTCCCGCAAGAAATTTTCAAATCTTCAAAATGTCCCGCATTTCATAATGTCGTAAAATTCACTCTGCAACTCATGGTGCTGCCGAACAACGGGGCACGGGGAAGCGCGGAGGTCGCTGGTAATCGGGTGAATCGCATGGGTACGCCATTTTCTATCCAAGCATTGCGTGAGGCGACAGTCGTTATTGCAGTAGAACCGACGAGCTTGCTCCGTCGCCTCTCCCCTTCGTGGCAAAATATTGTAAAAAAATTGCTCGCCAAATTTTTAATTATAAGATACTGTAATTATTTTCATATCGCTGTGTCACAGCAAAAGGTTTGCCGTGGATTTATTTTTTTATTATTTTTTCGTGAAGACAGCTACACAAGGGAAAAAGCCTGCAACTCAGAAGGGTCGAAAAAGAACATGCTGTTAAAAATTTGTGTACACCCTAAAAAAAGTCCGTGCGTCTACTTTCACGCACAACACTCGCCGGGCGAATCACCGCGAGTTACGGAGGCAGCTCAGCGAATGACGATGTAGAAACATATGTTTAGACCAAAAAAAACGCAGTCTGAGTTGTGACATTATGCAATGCAAGCGTGACATACTGCGTTTTTCGGTCTAAACATATGTTTCGGCGTCGCCATTCGCTGAGCTGCCTTCGTAACTCGCGGTGATTGGCTCTCCGAGTGTTGTGCGGGAAACTAGACGCACGGGCTTTTCTTTAGAGTGTAGCACCATGTCGATAAAAGTAAGCGTTGACAGGAAACAATAGCCAGAAGAAGATTTACGGTTTCTTATTTCCATTTTATGCATTAAGTTCTGCTTCAGTTGATTTTTATGCTTTCAATTTCGACACATTTAATAACACATTTGGCATAAAAAAAGTACGTCACTGGGAGTAAAAATATTTGAGCTGCATTGCTGAGCCTGCAAAACAATTAGAAGGTGTATAAACAGCACAGGCTATTAAATGTGTTAACAGAACCTCGGTTCGTGGTGTGCGTGTTAATAAATTTCCTCTCCCCCCCCCTCACACTCCCACTGTCCCGCGGTACCGAAAGAAAGTACAGAGAGTAACTAAATATCAGCGCGTCATATTTTAACCGGACGACGCGGAAACCTCCTCCACCGACGAGGGCGACCCGCGGTACCGAAAGCGCGCAAAATGTGACGTCTTTGGTCCTGGGCTTGCCACTGGTCAGAGCCGCTAAGAGCTTTTTTTTAGTCGAGATACAAAATATAAGTGTCGCGCACCGTTTCAATTATGTATGAAAGTAGTTTCTGTTCACTATTTTAGATCAGAAAAGAAACAAATGCAGTTTAGAAAGTACGGAAACGAGAAATGACCCGTCGACATACCCGCCACCAAGCGAAGGGAAAAAACGGCGCATACTAGAAAAGGCTAGTGGGATGAGGCTACGACAAACGAGGAGCGTAGAAAGGTCCCGGATGTACGCGGCGGCGCTGTGGTCGTATACCGGCTCAAGAATCCGACCGGTTCCGAGCGTTCCGAAGGCCTTCGGCGCGGGCCCTGCTGGCGATTTGGCCATTTGGCGGTGCGTCAGCGCGAAGTGGCTCCCGTTCTGAACTGATCTTTACCCCGTGTTTGCTGTTGTTTGTGGCCAATGAGATGTTATGCCAAATTAGTGTTTACTCGCGCTGCAAATGCAATGCGAGCTGCCCTGGCCGCCCGCCCTCTCGAGCCGTCGACACGGAGTGCGCAGCCGTGTGCGCTCGATGAGCTCACTACTCCTCCTCTAGTTCAAGGCCACTCAAGCCAGGACCTACGAAGTCATGAAGGAGGTTATTTTTTGCTTGGTTTTGTAATTCTAATTTGCCTATAACTTTTAAAATAAAGCGAAATTTGAGAAAAGTTGGATTAAGTTACTACGTTCAGTACGCTCAGGTTCAGTGCAAATTAAAAACCAGTCAAAAAGTCATTGCAGGGCCCCTTTAAAGAGGTACTGACACATCAAAATCATTTTTTTATTATCCGAAACGATTGAAAACGATGCCGGGAGATTACCCTCAAAATTTGAAATTTGGGAATTCAGTATTTCTGAATTAACTAAACAATTTCCAATTGCCGAATTTGAAGTTCCCGCGCGATCCGCGCCGGTGCGTTGACGTCAAATATTGCGGAGTCTTGAGAGTCCACTTTCTTTTAGGGGTGTCGCGAACCACCCTAAGTTCGATTTCGAAAGGTTTCGATATTTGCGAAGCGAACTGAGGTTCGATTTCGAAAAATTTCGATATTTTAATACCGACCGAGGTTCGAATTAAAAAAATTCGCAACTTTCGGTCACAGTGGAGTTTTGAATTCGAAAAGTTCGAAGCTTTCACGGTTTCTAAAATTTCGGATTCGAATATTTCGAATATTTTTTTACTTCAGGTTCGATGAATTCGAAGATTTCGAAATGCTTTGGAAATAAAATTCGAAAACTTCGAACGCTTCGAATTTTCATAGATATGAAGTTCGAACAATTCGAAGATTTCGAATTTCGTTCTGCATAAAGTTCGAAAAGTTCGAAGGTTTCGATTTTCTTTAAACGCTGATTAAAAAAAAAAAAAAAAAAAAAAAAAAAAACCTGAAGATTTTGATTTTCATTCTGGTCCAAGTTTTCAAAGTTCGCAGTCCGGTTTTCAAGTTCCTCCACAGTTTCAGTTTCAAATAACGTTTTCACGACTCACTGGTTTTCACAAAATCAAGTTTAGAAAAGTTAGGGTGTGATATCTATATTCTGCGAAGTTGGTCAGGCAATTAAATAAGACGACGAGTGTCCCGGATGTGCGCAATACCTTTCGCCAGAACTGGAGATTGAAGCTAACGAAAGCACGCTGGGACTCCACTTCTCATGTATTTTGTCAATAAAGGCAATGTGGGTGTTTTGTTTACATGCCACTACTACAGAAACTCGTTACATGGCACGTAAATAGTCTCGGTAAGGATCATGGCCCGGGTCCTGGAAGGGGGTGGGGCTCTGCCCCCCCCCCCCCCCCCCCCCGGATCTCACAGGGGGGGCACGAGCCCCAATGCCCCCCCCCCCCCCCCCTCCAAAGTTGACGGGTCATTTCTTGTGTCCGTGCTTTATATACTGCATTTGTTTCTTTTCCGATCTAAAACTGCTTTCATAAATAATTAAAACGGCTCGTGCCACTTATATTTTGTATGGTATCATTCCTCCGACGCCCGTCGGAGGAAGCACTTCCATTTTGTATTTCGACTAAAAAGAAGCTTTTAGCGGCTCTGAGGAGTAGTAATTAACTCACATATCGCAGTTACTCTCTCCGTGCCCGCTGGCTTGCCCGAACCCCAAGAGACGCTTGAATATGATTGCAGGGCCCCTTTAAAAGTACATGCACTGAAAGTACTTCCCAATGCAGCTCGTTTATTTTTTATGTAAAAACGTTGGGGTAATTGCTAAAGTTTCTCAAACGATCTTCGAATCTTGGAAGAGCTGCATACTTTGAGTTTTGGAAGAAAAGGGAATGCAAAGAGATTGCGTTGCCATGTAGCACGCGTTGCCGCCTTAGCATTGCCATTTAGCACGCGATTCTTCAAGTACAGCAAAAACTACGGGATCACCAGATGAGCTTCAGTGCGGGTGATGCGTGTTGTTGCCTCCTTTGAGCAAGGATGCAATGTGGAAATCTCCTGTAGTGGACGAGAGTCCTACGTTGGGGAGAAGCGAAGACAAGCCCCTTTTCTTCAACTTCGTGAAGTTTCCTTGAGCTTCGGGACACAAAGAAACGCGAGTTTCCGCAGTTACTCGGCCTCACTTCAATGTGTCTGTTCGCGATTTGCCCCACACATATATATATATATATATATATATATATATATATATATATATATATATATACCTTTTGCTAAATTACCCAAGCATCAAAAAGAATGCTCATAACGTATGTAAACAAGCTGAACGTATTTGCCTTACCTGTACTAAATATTCAAAGTAAACAAGCAACTTAAGACGAATCCCGGAGAAAAGCTCACCGGAGAAAAGCTCACCGGAGAAAAGCTCACCGGAGAAAAGCTCACCGGAGAAAAGCTCACCGGAGATAAGCTCACCGGAGAAAAGCTCACCGCAAAACCGGCGGATGTGGAGAAAAGCTCACCGGCCATTGAGTGCATGCGGAGAAAAGCTCACCATTTTTTTCCCCTTTTCATATATGGAGGTTGTTGGATCATGCGTAACATATATCATTTTAGTATCATTAAAATTCGTCAGCTTCGTAAAAAGAGAAAATGTCCTTTTTGTATTATTTGTTAAGCTTATTGGGTATATTGCTCCCAAATTAATAATTACGGGCGAGTGTTTTCTATGGCTTACTCTGTAGGCAACGAAAGACCAACTCAACACTTCATGAACTCGAAGAACAGGAAAACGTTCGAAAACTTAATAATGTCTGCCTAAAATCTAAAAATCAAAACGGCAAATGCCGACAATCCGAAAGCGCATGCGCAACAACGCGGTGACTGAAATTCTCTTTGAAGCTTTTGTTAACCTTTGAGAACAGGATAAAAAAGTTCGAGGATATCGAGGTTTCTTTGTTGTTGTTTTTTATTTCGTTTTTTTTTTTTTTTTTTTTTTTTCACGGAGAAGCACGTTTTTTAGCCGTTCGGTTTTTCCACACGTTGCCTTTGTGTGATAGTGCCTTTATGCTGCGAACCACCCGTGACCTTCAGCGCTGCCCACCGGCACCGTTGTTACTCGTGACCTATATAAGAACTAGTCTTCTGTGAGGTAGTGGATCGGGCGAGTTGGTAAACGTTATACATGATGAAAACCGCTCAAATGACGGCGACGGAGTGAAGACAACGAACACGACAGGACGAAGCTGTTCTCGCAACTAAAGTTTTCTTAGTGAAATTAACAGAAGGAAAACAGCTTAGCCGACACTGATTACATCAAGAAACACCTACTTATCTATTAGGCACTACACAATATTTGGACTGAAACGGTTCACACACCGCTATTCATATTGGCTCGCAAAAAAACAAACCTCTTTATTTGACAGAGCTACCGACGGCACACTGCCAGTTGTCAATAAATTGTTCTTTTTTACCGGTGTAAGATGATCTGATTTTATACTTGCGAATTCATTAATATACAAAATGGGTGATTACTAATTTCTGATGAATTAGTAAATATGCCCAATGAACTTCATGAACATTGCAAAAAACTGGATATATTTTTAATGAAGTGACAAGTGCGAATTATGTTAAATTGCAACGTTTGACGCTAAGTTAAAAAAATTCGGTAAGTCTTTCTCCGCATCCGCTCAAAGGCCAGTGAGCTTTTCTCCGCATCTGCCGGTTTTGCGGTGAGCTTTTCTCCGGTGAGCTTATCTCCGGTGAGCTTTTCTCCGGTGAGCTTTTCTCCGGTGAGCTTTTTTCCGCCGCCCACTTAAGACATTGATGGACGTGTGCACAAAGTGCCATTTGTTTTTGGATTTTTACTTTAGAAGTTACTGGTGCAGAAGGCAGTACGGCAGGAGCATGGAACTGCAGTCGCGCATACTCCCCGAGTCGGGGTAATTTAGTAAAGTCTATTTGCTCCATGGAGTTCAAGCCTTTAAACAAATTTCTGATTTCGAAGTTGATTTAAATAACCATGTGTCCCCGACACCTATATAACTTCTCCGGTATATGGAAGTCTGTTTTTGCTTCTCATGTGATGAAGAGCAATTTTATGTCTCTGTGGACTGGACAAAACAAAGCACAAAGGGGCGCATGGCGAGACTATGACCATCATGCATGCAAACCGCGAGAAAGTAACAAATTAAGTAACTGCCATGGCGAGTAGTCAGTAGAGCATCAAATACTATTTTGTTCTATTTAACAAAACAAATTATGCTAATTCGCAAATTGAATTGACAGGCATCTTATTTAAGAAACCTCAACAGCCAGGCTATTACCAGTTTTTCTTGAATAAGAATGTTCACCAGGGTAAGCGCTATTTCAGGCCAGATTCGATACGAGTACGAAGATGCGTATAGATTAGAAGAAACGATTTTGATCAAACCTTTCTGCATCGGTCTTTGCCTGCATCACGTTACTGAGTGTGATCAATGTTGGTTAGAAAAACAAGCGTTGCGATTGCCGTTCACCATTTCTATAAAAGGTAGACTCAAAGGGCTTGTCCCAACTTTTGTAATTTTTAGAAATATTGGTTTTAGCTCAGTCATATATTAAAAAAACATATTTCGTAAACTAAATTTCACAATATATATGGCAACGAGGTGACCATTCCATGATTTTATGCACCACAATTAATTCCGTAGTTGAAGAGCACTACTATGATATAACTTTTAATCCTGCGATGCGAAGTTGTACAAACCATGGGTCTTCGAGGCGACCTACCACACTTCGTGACAACCTTCCGATTGAGGTAAAATATATGCAACCTGGGCAAACAAATTAATGTTGAGTCGTATAAACACTACATTTGGTATGTTACTCGGAATTTCCTTTTACAGTTTCTTCAAAATTAAATGACGCTATTTCTTATTTTTGGTACCCGAAAACAAAAGTAGGCCATATGAGCGATAAAAACTGTACACTTTAGTTACTCGTTTCATGGCGGAAATAGTGCCTCTTACCAAAACAATGTGGCAAATATATTATCAGTTTAGCAATTCAAACCTGTTTGAAACATTATTTTTGGTCCCCTTAGCTGAACCGAAAGCAGTAAACCCGAACCGAACCAGTAAATATATTCGGTCCGACACTTCCACGTTTATTCCAATGTCTGCGTTTTCTTTTTTCTTCCTCGACACCACTCTTTAAAATTAGGTCGACCCCCAATAAAGGCCAAGAACGTTCGACCTGTAATAGCACCTAGTAAAATTTCTAATCCCATTGTGCTCTAACCCAGTCGCTTGCCCCGAGTCGGCCACTGCTCCTTTCACATTGCCGGTGAAACTCAACGCATGCGCACCTTTGCGAGGCAAAGGATGCAAGTGGCGGTAGCGCCACGGCACAGACGAAAGTGGCCGAAATGATAACCGGGAGATCTTATTTGAAGTACGAGACCCTGGTTCTTTCTTGTTACAGCAACCGCCATACTGCCATTTCACAAATTTTTCGTACAAACCTTAATTTCGTGACATCACCGACAAAATGGCACCATCTGGCAGATGACGTGGAAAGTGCAGTCGACGGGCGGATTTTTAGCTAAGGAGTAGACACCATGAAACCCGTGTTTGTACCGCACAACTTTTTTTTATAAACATTAATGCGGGCCGATATGAAAATGTTTTCCTTTCACTTCGGTTAAACTTGCCCTGGCGCAGGTGCAGCGCCATTCTTTGCAAAAACGGCATTTTTGTGCAAGTAGCACACTTGAATCTTCATGGTTTTGTTTGGAGCAGCACTTCCATCACTGAAGGAAGAGTTTAGTATGGCAAGAAAACTTGGCTCAGATTCTCAGTGTCCCTCGAGATACTACAGTTAAAATGTTAATTGGTCGTCGGTCGCACAATTTATAAAATTGGCAATTTTTTAAAAAGAAAGACATGTGGAGTGAGAGGTCTTGCTGAACTAAATTTCAAAAGTGAGTACAACAGGTACACACATCAACTTCATTTTAGCGAGCAATAAACTATAGATATATTTTTTGAAAACTTTGTTTCACTAATTGGTATTACACATTCACGCTCATTAAGTTTGATTATGAAACTCAATTGAAAAGGGACTAAGATTTCCTGCAGGATTGCAGTTTCGGGGTGCAACGGATGTGTGCAGCCTGCAAGAAATTCCTCTTTTTGTGAAAAAAAAAAGAATGTTTACAGAAAATTAAAAAAAGTTGGTAAGAACAGTTTTTTTCTTTTGCACTGGAGTAAATTTTATTTACAGGGCACTAGGAGTTCAATGGAGAAAAATCTTCACATCTAGAGGCACAACAAAAGACCGCACATCCTAGAGGGCAACATTTCTCGAGTCTCCGTAGTCTCCGAACCGAAAGCCACAGAAAACAAACAGAGCCACCAACTTGGAAAAAAACAAGCAAACAAAGGACACTGAGACCTTTGTCAGATATATTTCTCCAAAAACAAACGAAAGTAATCCCTGCAAAAAAACAGATGAGTGTACAAACTGAGAACACTTAGTGCCTAGAAGCAAGCGCGCAAACACCTTGCCTCTTGCTAGTCAGTCGCTCGAACCAAGGCCAACGGTTACATAGGAAGGTAAGTTGCCCACTTTCTCCCCAAAAAACGGTTGCTACTGGGGGGAGGGGGTGGGCAAAGATGCAAGTATCCTGGTTATAACTCCCGAGTACCGACCTCCACGCTGCATTGCACTGCTGGATTTATGTACAGGCGTGGAGGCCCAAACACACGCTCGACGCCACTCTCGCCAGAAAAATAGCGTTTCCATGCACACGGGCCTGCAGGCCTTTCGTTATGCCTGGAGAAAGTGGGAAGGACGACGCATTAAATGCACAGACGCTGCACAGTCGGTGCGCACGACCTACGATGGCGCTGCGACACAGACGAGGCTTCCCCACGGAAGGGAGCGACAGTAAAAAGTCTCTGTCAAAAGCCGTGCAGGGAAGCTCGTTTTCCCCGTGGCAGTTTGGAGGACCCTTGGACGAGAGCACTGGGCAGTGCGGAGGGGTGACGCTCGTGTGGCTTAACCGTGCTGTCAGCGACACTTCATTTATTTGTCAGAGATCCCCGAAAAAAACTTTGTTAAAAACTCCAAAGAAAAAAAGAAACTCCGCAGCTAAAAACTATGCTCTTAAATTAGAGGCCCCTGTTTAACTTTGCCTCTTCTCAACAATCTGGAAGTTGGAAAAAAAAAAAAAAATAAAAGTGAAAGGAAAAAAAAAATTGTTCCTTCGACCTGCAATCGCTTGGAAGAAGGAACAAAAAACGAGCAACAAATCTGAGGCTGGCTTAAAGTCACCTGAGCATTTGCTCGACGCCCGGAGAGTGCCCGACTTGGCCAGAAACCTAAAAAAGACGCGACAGAAGCCCAGCCACCGTCTTCGAGACTCGTCTAGGCGGGCGTCGGCATCCCCCACTCCCTGATCTCGGCGTACCACGCCTCGCCAAACCGAACCGAGGACGCTTGGAGCGGACGACGGAGATGGCACGGCGTCCCTCGGGGCACCTCAACCGGCCGCGTCACGAGGCGCCCGTCGGAGGAGGAATCACACACAGTCTGTCGAAGGGTGCTTGCGGGACGCCGCCGAAAGTTGCGCGGGTGGCGCGGCCGGTCGCGCGACCGCCGCCGGGGGGCGGGCAGGGGGGAAGCTAGGGGACCACCTCGACATAGTTGGCGGGGTAGAGTCCGACCCGGCCGTCCTTGCGGCCCTTGCACCAGCCCTGTTCGTCCTCGTCCTCCAGCTTCTCAAACTGGTCCCCTGGACGGAAAGAGAGAAGGCGACGCTCAAAGACTGCATCGGTTGCGTCTAGCAGTGCTGCAAAACTATGCAAAGCGCAAGTTCGTCTGCTTCTTTTGCGGGCGTCGTGGTGACGTTAGAACGCCGAGTTCTGTCTGGCTCTGATGGAGAATAGTGGGCAGACCTCAAAGCAAGCTGCCTTGAGGTCTACCCACTATCATTCAATCAGAGCCAATCACAACTCGGCGTTCTGACATCACCACAACCCCCACAAAAGAAGCAGACGAACTTGAGCTCAGTACCATGGAGGAAGGAAGAAGAGGAGGCGGCGACATACCGGCTCAAGCCAGCATAACGAGAAAATCCGAAGTGAAGCCAAAAGTAGAGGTCGCAATCGGCGGAAGTGCCCCGAACTGTGACCAAAACAGCTGTTGGTGCCAAATCACCTCTTTTCCCTCATGTTACCTCTAGAAGCTCCCTGCCTCCATGGACAGTAGTATAGATAGTGGAAGCCATATCTAACTGTCAACAGTACCATATTTTCCGAACTATAATCTAAACCCAATGTAAAAAAAAGTACTGGTAATTTTTTTTTTTAGTTGTTTGCATTTAGTGCATTGTTTACCCCTGGTGCTCAGTTCACACAATAAAATCTCTCACAAAGTATAATTTGCCAAATGCCTGCTTTATTAACTTGCAAAGAAGCTTGCATCATACTTAAAAAGGCGATGCAACGATTCTTGTATTTTGTGCAAATATCGCTTAGAACGAATCCCCGACGTTAATGACCCGTGAAATACCCGTTCGTTTTTCACCACACGCAATCGAAGTAGCAGAAAAAAAATAAAAAAAACGAGCAGAGTTCAACCCCTCAACTCGCAGCCAGAACAAGCTGCCATGTGATCTGGAGCCGATTATATGCCGCCAATGGTGATCATAGCCATGCGCTGGGGTTGGCAAGGCACAGGACACGCGCACTGAGTTCCAGACATTGTTATGGTTCGGCTGTTGCCGTCATTGCAGCGATTGGACACGGGCCACTACCCGAATGCTTCTCGAGCTAGTAATTATCACGAGGCCAAATCGAGTGCCCACGCAATGCTCGGTTCCAACCTATGAACCGCTTTCGAATATCGTCACTTGGGTGTACTGCGCTCCCCACGTTACGTCATCAAATTTTGCAAAGGAGAGATTGAATGAAAACGCTCTGTTTTGTCCTCGAAATTAGAGCGCAACAAAGGAGTTTCTTAGCCAGTGGCGTTGCGTGCGAGTATCCTTGAGTCCCACTAGTGCCAGTAAGCTCGTGTCAAGTGAAAAAATATTCAAACTGAATATCGTTGCACCGCCCCTTTAAAGGGGCACTGACACATCAAAATCATATATTTTTTTATTGTTTGAAACGATTGAAAATGATGCTTGGACATTACCCTCAAAATTCGAAACTTGAGAATTCAGTATTTGTGAAGTAAAAACACGATTTCCTAATTCCGAATTTAAAGTTCCCAAGCGACCTGCGCCAGTGGAGCGACGTCAAATTTTGAGGGCTCTTGAGTCTAGTTTCTTTAGCGCCTCTGCTCCGAAACGTGTCTCCGCGACCCGAAGCAAGGAGCAAGGAGAGAAGGGTGCCGGCGTTGCGGGAACTACCGTACCGGGAAACCGGTTTCCTGCGCGAGTGCTGTGCTGCCTATCGCTTCGAGCAGACGACGGTGCCCCAGCGGTGTCACAACAGAAACTACGATACACAGACACCAAAACCCAGCCGTTTTGACCGTTTGACGATTTTCTTTTCGAAGTCTGAGAGGTTGTCGGGCACCTATAAAAGGCCACTTCGCCCGATTCCCCGACTCACCGATCATCCTCTGCTACATGCGTCGAGCGCCGCCATGTTTTCCAAGGGAGGATAAAAATCCAGAAGGAGACATCACAACAGACTCAGATTTTTGGCATTTCAAAAAGAAGGGCCGTAGTGCATTTGCAATTGCGTTAAAAAACATGTTTTACGATTGCCGCTATTAAATGTTATAGAACTGTCGCCTACAAAGCTTCTAAATTTCATGATTTTTGACGTCACCAATCAAAACAAGCAAGGAGGTGAGGAGCGGGAGAGTAAAACGGCAAAAAAAGGCATGCGGGCGCGTGGGAAATTTTTGTTTTGCGATGCGGTATTTGTTTTGTGTCTACGACTACAGTCAAACCCGTTTATAACGAACAGCAGGAAACTCTACGATCAGTTCGATATAGCAAAAACCATTTACAACAACATTCCACGATGTGTTTGTTGTACGGCGAGAGCTTCTCTCTTTCTCATCTCTTCACTTCCGCCTGGTAACCCCGCACTAAAACGTTGTTGTTGTTTTTTGTATGTGCGTGCAGAGTGTATTTTTTAGCTTTCTCCCCTTCTGAATCGCTTCTCATCACTCAATTTTGTTCACAACTTGAGCTTTTGGAATTTTCTTCCCTACTTTTTGGGGGGGAAGGAACAGGCTAGAAGACGATTGTATGCACGTTTTTGGAAGCCTTCCTGGAGGAAAAAGTTTGATATAGCCAATATATTGTTCGTTATAAAAAGTACTTTTTAGATGCATTTTTATTTAAATTTTCCGTGATTTCGATATCGACAATAATTCGCTGTACGTGGGTTTGTTCTAAACGGGTTTCACTGTACAACGTGCATCGTTTTAGACAATAAAAAAAATTTGGGGTGTCAATGCCCCTTTAAATTAACATTAGCATACCAAAGAATACCGCACATCTGCCCATTCTACATTAAGTGGCCTTTCTTAAATTTGTAAGACCTAAGAAAATATGTAGAGTACATTTATATGTAAAACTGATGACTACAAGAGTGGCCATCCCCCATTTTTTCCAGATTATCTCTGAAGTTTGAGCGGCTGCTTGCTAGTATTTTATGAAACTCCGTCATTCATAAAGTCTTTCAGAAATCAACATAATAAACTATCACGGAAAGAAAAAAAAATTCTTGTATAGTCCATGCCAGTAAATAGTTGGCCCTGCATAAAATTTAAACTTTTAGCATGTACACTCTGTGGATTACAGTCCAGAAAATATGGTACAATAACTGATAATAGTACTATTGACCATCAACCATTTTAAAAATACAGTCGAGCCCGGTCTTATCACACTCAAGTACATTTCGAATTATTTTTTATATTGAACTCCCATGGCCGGGACACTCGATATAGTGAACAAAGTCCGACCGCATCGCTTGCATTGCAGGGCTGGCAGACCGCCAAGCCAGAATACACGCGGCAAGATACACAGCAGCGAAAGAGCAGTTGTGTTAAAAAGAAAAAGACTGAACAGTAAACAAAAGGTGGAGGATGGCAAAAACAAGGGGAAGGGCACGCGCGCGCCTAGGGAGAGCAGGGAGTGCTTGCTGTGCGAACGGTACCTATGCGCCCTTTTCCTGAACACTGCTGATGCTACGCGACTCCCTATACTCCGCGACAACTTTTCTTGGCAATGCAGTGGAAGGTACAGGCCCGCGTCCCCTCTCCCATTTTGAGTGTACGCAGGCTCTCCTCCTTCCGGGGAGAGGAGGAGAGCACGTGCACACTCAAAATGGGAGAGGGGATGTGGGCCTGTACCTTCCACTGCATTGCCAAGAAAAGTTGTCGCGGAGTATAGCCCCAAAATAAAATGACCAAAAAAAAAGGTCTTCGTCAAGCTGGGTGTGTCACCACGCTTTTGCAATCGCACTTCACCTCCTTATCTTTTTTTACCTTTTCCTTTTGCTGCTATTGCTTTGTTCATTTTTTTTGTGCCGTTATTTTTGTGCTGCATGAATTTAGGAGCTTTCTTTTTTCTTGCTTGCTTAAAGGGCAATTCTGCTTCATTTTTGATATTTAGAAAACTATGTAGCCCTCTTCAGTATCGTAAAGGAAGACCCCATGTCAAATATTACGATCTAATTCCGTCTATATATTTAATAAACTGGCCAGCAAACCTTTAAGTGAGCCAAGTCGCCGAAATCTGCCAACTCTAGCGTGCGACGCGAGGCGCAATCGTCAGCGCAGTCAATGCGACGGAGTTGGAGCGGTTAACGTTGAGCCACTACGTCAGAGGCATGACTACGTCATTCTCACGTTTTGTTTCTTTTTACTTCTCAGAGCTAAATTGAACGATGACGTCACGAGTTTCTCCTCCCGGTGTTGGCTGAACGGTGTCCACGTGATCACCGTAACACGGATGCGCTAGCTTGCGCTACCCTGCGCGCTTATCAGTCCGTTTCTCCGCTCCCCCTTTCCTCCTTCGTCTTTTCCCCTTCCCCCTCTCCCCCGGGCCATCACCGTCCACGCCGTGCAAAGCGACCTGCCCACGTCGCATGTCCTGTCCCTTGCCCCCCCCCCGAATGTCACAAGACCACGTCGTTTGACGTGACATGGCCACGACTGACGACACGAGACCAATATTGCCTGACGCAACCGACGTTTCGGTTTCGGTATCAGTTGATGCTTAAATTAGGATTACACAAATAATATTCTACATTTCGCGAATCCGAAGACTTAGAGCTGTTTAGTAGTGCTTTGTGAAATGGAATCACATGTAAGCCTAAATTTTTCGGAATTGAGCGGAGTTGCCCATCAACTTTTTTTATGTTTTTTTTCATCTGTCTCGCTTTTCCGTTTTTCTTTCATTTTTTTTTATTATGTTTATGTTTCGTCGCTTATGCTGACAGTGTTTGCGGACTCCGCCAACTACGCTCTACTGTATTTAGCGGCTATTGGATGCTCTATTTGTTGCAACCTTCGGCATTAGCACAGACGCAAGGAAATTTCAACTCGAGCCTAATTTAACATATTTTGCATATCAAATTATCGATATATCAAACTTTTTTTTGATCCCCTTTGAATTTGATATATCCGGGTTCAACTGTACTACAGATAGTTTACTATCAACTAGCAACTATTGTAAGCTATCGATAACTACTGATGGTCAACTATCAGAAAATATTGTGAGTTCACCACCGACCAGGAGCTATTCTAAGCTATTAAAAACTATCGACAGTCAACTATAAACGAATTAAAGATGTTTACAATTCTCTCTAATGCCGGATTAGAGAGCAGCTTTTGAGGAGGAGGTGGGGAGGGTACGGAGGGGAAGGTATGCCCCTGTTCCTTCCCCACTAAATTTAGCGAGGAAATTTTTCTGCTAAATTTAGCGCTAAAACTTCACCCTCCTGAAGTCACATGTGATGTCATGTGCGACGTCAAACGTGTCGTCACACGTGACGTCACGAGGGTAAATTTAGCGAAATATTTTTCCGCTAAATTTAGCGGGAATATTGGCAATGTTATATGCGTCTAACGTCACGTGACATCATGCATCACATACTTCCAATAACGATGTCACACGTGACGTCACGAGGGTTACCCTCACAACCCTGACCCTCGTGAGGGTAATCCCCGTAACCCTTGCAACGTCGCACGTGATGTCAATATGGGAAACGTCCCATAACGCAATGGCGACGCCGCTCAAGCCGGAAATGGGCGCTAAAGAGCTGTGCTCTAAAAACTGTCAATAGTTTACTATCGATAGCCATTGTAGCTATCGATAGTATACTACTATATAGATACTGGAATATTGTATAGCTACTGATAGTACCACAGTCTTTCAATACTACCATACTGGTCACAAAACTTTGGCCAGAGTTTGGTGCAAGGTCCACAGCTTCTGCTAGGGGTGCACTGTCCTCAGAGGGCATTTTCGTTTGGCCACTCTGCTCTGGGTGAGCTGCTCAAAATTCACAACCATGATTTGTTACACTTGTAGTTGATCACTGCATGCAAGCACCAGTCATTCTTTACTAATCTCTCATAAGCGAACCTACAAATAAGCTTTCCTTTTTGGATTGGCAAGCGAAAGAGGTGGTAATTGAGCGTACTGGTTCGCAGTGCCTCTACTTTTTGGCGCTGATCGTGCCGTTGCAGATTGACGGTGACGGTGGTCCTAAGGAGTCGTTTTGAGAGAAGAAAAAAAGTGCAAATGATAATACTTTAGAGATTGCTGCATACACGAAAGTGGGCTCTTGATCGAGTGTACAGAGCCCAAGACATTTACAGCGGCGAGAAGCACTGTCAATGCAATGATCTGTCCCTGCAATCTATGGGTGGCTCGTTTAGAGGAGGTTCGAAGTTCCGACACACTTCCCGGTCGCCAGATTCCCTGCAACGCTGGCCAGATCGGTGGTTCCGAGCCCCCTCATTGACGCCTGCGTCACGCACGGTCACGTACGAAACTCTCCCATGGAGTTACGAAGATGTTCCGTGACCAGTAGTGTATTGAGAGACTGATAGTACCGTTAATCCACCGTCACACAACTAATGATAGTACTATCAGTAGATGACCATAGTAGTACAGTTGTACGACAGTACACCATATTACTATTGATAATGCTACCGATAGTCAACTGGACAAAAGTTCCCGGCGGCGTCCAGTCACTCCAACATTGACTGGTGGTGCCTTCTGCAAACAAACATTACTAAAGCAAGGACCGTGGCAGAGAGGGGTAGGCCACCCACCCTGCTTGAAGGAGAGCTCGTCTGCCTCGGCGCCCTCGTAGTCGTAGAGTGCACGCACGGGCACCCCCGGCTCCCCGGTGTCCACCAGCGCATCGTTGGACTCCTCGTCCCAGTCCTCGTGGTCCTCGTCAAACGGGTTGGCCTCTCCTCCACGCCCGTTCCTGGGAGACACGGGACAACACGCTCACGCTTTCAACAAACACGCAACTCCAATGCCCCAAAAGACATAGTTGTTTGTGTTTACACCACCATAAAATGCTGCGCATCCGCCCCCATTCTACGCTAAGCACCCATTCCTAAATTTTAAGATCTGAGAAAATATACACAGCACAATTATATGCGAAATTGATGAACGGACAAGCGCCCATCCCTTATTTTTTTCGCGATTATCTCCGAATTTTGAGTGGGCTCTTGCTGGGTATTTTGTGGTAGTTAATGAGAGGTTAAGAGTTTAGGGGAAGCTCCTCCCACCTCTCTTCACTCTAGCAGAGTGAGTGACCATTGGAGAGGAGGTTGCATCCACTCCAGCGTTTGCTTTGCTAAGGTGAGAAAAGGTGGGAGGAGCTTCGATTTAACTCTAACTCTTAACTCTGAGGTTGGCCTCAAAATTACAATGAAAAAAAAAAAAAAAAAAAGATCTTATTGAAAAATGTTATATTTATGTTCAAAAACTTAAAAAAAAATGGTTTCAAAATCTCATTTAAAAAAACGCGGGATTTATCTCGCAAAAAGTCAAGCAGGGAGAAAGTTTTTACATTTCTTAATTAGGGCTGCTTCATGCTCGTTTAACTGTAACCAAAACATCTCGCCCTCATTGGAAGGGTCACTGATTTCCCAAGTTTCCCAAGTTTAGAAGTACCACTGGCCAGAAGAACCCCATACAATCAAAAAGAAAAAGTGCAGAAAATGTATGGACTGAGTTATCTTATCGGTTAAGACCCGAAGTGGGGCTTACAATTGGTCCTGCCAAGGTGTTGCGACATTGTGTTATCTTCTGCAGCTTACTTTTGACAATACCTTCCACTTCAGATCATATTTGCCGCTTTGCCAGTTTTCCTTAGTATCACTTACCTTAGTTCTCAACAGTTTCTATGCCGAGGACTGCCCGCTACCGAAGTTATAGCTCGCCCACAAATGAAACAGGCCGGTACTTATTGCAAGGGGAACAAGGAAGTCTCAAAAAGCAACGTGCTACCTATGCTCCAGGAAAATTTTGTGTGCCTGCGACTCAAAAAAAGTAGAGAAACCTAAAGTTCAAACTCCAAATGCATTTTTCCCAGTTTCACTTTTTGTTAGGAAATGCTGTATGAAGAAATGTGAAAATGGACTATTTTAAAGTGTAAAAACCTCAGTCAGGGGTGTCCTGAACCGAAATTTCCTAACGAAGAAATTAAAGTACCCATTCTTATAAAACTCTCCTTCCTAATGAGAACCAAAAAACTTTTAAACATGCAAATTTATGAGAATGTTTTGTCCATTTTGAGTGCTATTGTTTTCCTCTAGAATTACATTTTCTACACTTAATTTTTACCTTAATTGCACTACGAGTATTCTACCGCACATTAAAACAAACATTTGTGGATTGCCATTATTTTTGTTTAATATATCTTCTACTCAAGCAACTTTTTTCTGGAGCTTAATAAGCCAGCATGTTGTAGGAATGACTGAAACTTCAATTTGAGTGAAAGGTTTTTAAAGGGATCATGAAATGACCTTTTTACTTTTTCCAGATAACTTTTACATTAAACCGTCAATGTTCACTGAATGATGAACAGGCTTCCGTTTTCGTCTCGGTTTATTAACTTCTACACAAAAAATTATTGAAATATCGACTTTTTCATTCTCTCCAACTGACCGCAAAAGAAGCCGTGACGTAGGCCGTTTCCGGAACCGGAAGTTCTCTCGGCAGTAGGAGAATGGGAGTGTTAGCGGCACCGAGTTGGGGTGCGCCGGTAGGTCTTACTGCGCTGATGTCACCGACGTATTTCCTGAATCGGCGCCTCTCATCGCCGCATCGCAGCTGATATATGTTGCGCTACAGCGACAGCATGGGACTAGTCCCATACGCCGGTATGCTTGTTAGGAAGTGCAGCGAGTCTTCCGGTGAAGACTTCAGAAGTCAACCACCCCGTCATTGTTGGCAGAAGGGCCGGCCCGTGTCAGTCGTTTGCAAAGCGACGTAGATGGCGTTTTTCGCGGCCTCGGAGATGCAGGAGCGAGCCGACGTTAAAAAAAGATACGTTTGAACTACGAGTGTCAGCAAGAGCCACGTAAATACCTGTTTACACTCGGAGCGGACGCGCGCGCTTGATGGAAGTCTTGTATTCGCGCTGTTTGTAAGCGCTTCGGGACCGTTCTTTTACGATTGCAACTCGATACTGACGCGACAATCGGCAAAGAAAGGTTGGACCGGGGTTGTACGTATACCTCCCACGAACTGTTATAGCTCGACAGTGACATGCAGTCTGTCAGAATAAAAATGGCATACCAATAACAAAGTGTACATACCGTGTTACGAAGGTAATCCATACGGCGTTTATTTCAGCTCTATATCACACAAGAGTAAAGCTATACGCACTCCGGAGTGCGCTTCGCGCGGAAATGGCTATATGCACTCCTCCGAAAGATCATGCCGCTCGGGCCACAATTCGAACGGCGCGTGAATCACTAGGGCGCTCGTTAACACAGCCCCCCGCCTGCGTTCACGCCGCTTCGCGGCGACAGTATCGGCTGCTAATTACAAAGCGTAACCAGTACACGCTGCTTCGCGGCGTCCAGCCGGCAATCCAAGCCCCGCTGTCCCCGATCGCACCTCCGGAAAGGGAGTCCGATACCATTTAGTTCTGCAAAGTTTCTCGACAACATTCGATTCTTTTTTTTTTTTTTTTACTGTTCATTGCAAAAAAGGAAATGTCGTAAATATCGCCAAATGCCTCGACAAAACAAAACGTCTGAGAAAAAAAAAAAAAGAGTAGGCCCACCGCGGATCGAACCCGCGTCCACTTGCGTATGAAGCGGACACCCTAACCCCTACGCCATGGCACCGCTTAGAAAACGCGTTGTGTCCACTCTTTTTATACGAGAAAAGCGGAGTGCGTATAGCCATTTCCGTCCGAAGCGCACTCCGGAGTGCGTATAGCTTTACTCATCACACAAAACAAGAAGATAGAATCGACGAGAGTCCCCTTTCGACGAGTGTTCGTCAACACTGCCTCGGAAAACAAGGGGAAGAGATTGACCTCACCTCTTAATCTAGAATTGAGGTCAGTGATCAAACTATAATACGGGAAGGGTCCACAAAGGTCGCGCGGGCATATTCCATTTAGCACGCCTGCCGATCGTAGGCAGACAGTCTTGCGACGAAGCAACGCAGCGCCGAGTCGGAATGCCTGCTAGGCCTATACGCTTCGTCGGAGTCGGTGGATCCAGCATTCTTGTTCGTCGTGGTCTGTTTTAAGTACTGTTTTCTTGCTGCTTGAAGTCGGCACGCGCGGGAAGAACACGTAGAAAAATAAACGTTCAGTCAGTCAGAGTTTTGAGAGGAAGGAAAACAAAGAAAATAAACGTTCGTCGCTGGCCGCCAAGCTGGCCGCCACCCAAGTAACTGTCGTAACTGTCGACCCTGCCCTACAGCCCCTACTGCGCATGCGCAGTAGTTGCTTCGTTTACCACACGATAGATGGCGCCTGGCTCTCAGCATTATCAAATTTGGCAATTTTCGCCACACATCTCTAATTATGCTACAAAATGTGGATCTGAATATTATTTAACAAAACTTTTAGGAAACATTCGGCGGCTATTTATTGTTTACGATCGCGGTGCTGGCGAGGTAGGCTCTTACCCAATAGGCGACCTGGATTTGGCTGACGTGCTCCATTTCCGCGGATGCATCGTAGTGAACAGGCGAAGGAACCGAAGGAAGGAAGGCGCAAAAGAGTCCAGTTTTCTTTTAGAAGTTCTATAGCAAATAATTTTTTTTGGCTCCCTATTTTTGTGTTTTTGTGTTTCTTTTCACACCTTTTACGATGTGCGGTGGATGAAACTCGATTTTAAAATCATTTCATGGTCCCTTTAAGTTAACGCTCCCGGGCCATAACTCCCCTTAACCTGTCCCCGACTATAGATAGCGCACGGCCGGTCTGCCTATGAGGTATGGTGACACTGGTCTACTCTGCAGATGAGAAATTTAGCCAATGCAGCACCACTGCTTGCCTGTGGTCATTAACACGCATCATGGAGTGGCGATACACGACCGCACGCGGGTACAATGCTCCTTCAAGTCGAAGGGGCAGAGGTGGGGGTTGAACCCAGGATCCCATCTGCAAAGTGGCATTTAGACGCCGTACGCAAACATCTTTTTTTTGTTTGAAATTGATTATAGGGGCAATAAAACAATATTGGACTTGAATGTTACACCGTGCAACACTGAATGCCAACATGATGTTGGCACTTTTTTACATTTTACCCCAAAAAGAAATTGGCACGAGCCAAACTTTACCCCTTAGGTTAGTGTCCCAAATGGGCACTTCCCACCAAATTAGAAGTTTTTATGGGGGATGGGGGGTGGGGGTCGGTGGTTAAGTGTTTTAGTGCACTGCAAGTCTGAGCACATGGAGCAAAAACTTGCGCTGCAGAACCCAGGGATTCCGGGTTCAATCTCCCCCCCCCCCCCTCCCCGTTTTGATCTGGATGAGCATAGTACTGGCGCGAGGCACGTTAAAGACCCCCGGCCAGCAGTCGTACTCCACTGGCTAAATTTCTGACCTACAGCGTAAACCAGCGTCGCCACACCTCAAAAGCAGACCGGCCTTATGCTGTATAACCCTTTCAAACACTGCCCGCCATGTAAAAAAAAAAAAAAATTTTCTTTACAACTTTTGGTTGCCAGGCATATTCTAGTACTATAGAATTCTGCCAAAATTATTATAACGACTCCAATATGCAATGCACCCCCGGAAAAAAGCGCGAGTCTTAAATGTACTGTACGCAGCAATTGAAAAGGATAAACACAAACGTCAAACTTAGTTTTTCGGCGTGCACTTTCGAAAAAGCTCCCTGAAGGGCACGGCGCCACGCACGTGTTGTTGTTGTTGGCTGAGGGGTTGTTGCGGGCGTTGAGGGCGGCATGGTTCGATGCTGTGCCCCCGTCCTTGACGTCCTTGTCCCTCTTGGGGCCCGAACCAGCCTTGGGGGCCGTGGCCACGGGGGCGCCGTCTGCCCGCGTGCTCACGCTCGTCAGGGTGATGCCCCCTGCGTCCAGGGCTTTCTTCTCCTTGCGGTGGATCTGCTGCACCTCGGGGGTGTACTCCTGCAACGTGGCCCGGAACGGGGGTGTCACGCGAATGCTCTTGAGGGGGGGGAGGGGAGTAAAAGTGCAGTGGGCCCCAATGACCGCACTACCGCACTCTGTCCACCGCGCCAGACGCAGTCCTGCGGCTCGCACGTCGTACGAAAAACGCAAAGTTCTCTGCGGACGCGACGACAATCATCCGCTTCGTACGCGAGTGCGCTTCGAACGTGTCTGCAAACGGCTTTTGTACGACCGACGTGACGGGACGGGACTGTCGTAATAGGAAGAAACACCTCTGACAGCGTCAGCAGACTGCCTTTCGTACGACGTATTGGCGGCGTGACTGCGGCTTCTAAGCCGAGGCTGCATGCCAAAACTAAGAGCGAGAGACCTCGCTCTGAAACGTTTTTCCGCAGAACGTGCACTCCCGCTAGAGAGGCAGTCCTTGAAGCGGGGAACACGGGCTAGCTCGCAATTGTAGCCTTGGCAATGGTCTCCGATCAAAGATGAATGCAGCACAGCGTACTCTCATAACCGAGGTTTTTCTCCGCGGACGGGATTAAAAATCGTCTAGGTTATATGTGCCATGTCACGAATGTAGGCCGGTTCCCTGAGCTTTTCCTTCCCTCATCTCTATGACACATTGCTTTCTGCACAGATAAAAGTCTTATGAGAATACGTGGACCGTAAAAACGTGCGTGGAATGAATCTACTCTATCTTTGCATCATGTCCAAGACGCCCGAGTCTTGGCAGCGATGCAAAAAGTAGTGCAGACCTTATAACAGTAATACACACACACTATATTCCGTTCAACGTTCAGCCAACGTGGCATTGAAAGCTACATGCACAACGGACCGATCAATCGCTTGTCTTCAATTTTCTGACCACACCCCCTGTGACTGAGTATGCACAGAAAACTTGATGGCACTGGGCCAAGTGTCTCAGCGCAGGTGGGATGCTAGTTTCCGGTTTGGGATTTTTTTTTCTGCCCCATCGTTTACCGGCTTCCTTAGGCCGATTCACAGCAACTGACTTCCAAAATGCTCTGTGGGAACGACGCAGAGTATTTCGGAAACAACAGCACCACAGATGGCCGCCGAGCGACTGTCATATTACTGGTTCTGTCTGCCAAGGGCCTCAAGTTGTATTGGCACGCGCCCTCCAGCATTTCTGCCACCGCTGCCCGCAGTTGCCAGGGACGAGCGAGAACATTCACACAGAAAGGGCATGCGAGGACACAACCGCATGCAGTATTAGGGATCCACAGGAGACCAGAGGGGACGGACATGCAGCCAACCAGGACAATCCTACTGCACCTCGACCCATTAGTAGCACAACTCAATGGTATCCCAGCGATTGAATGTGTTCAACTTTCAATAAGTGACAGAACGCACAGTAATTTATAGGTGTTCGAAAAAATTATTTAGCAACGACTGCAAGACTTTTTAGAGGCACAACTTGATGGGATCTTATTGAGCGAAGATATTCAACTTTGAATGATTGACAGAACACATAACTATATAGGTGCATCAGGAAACAGTGTTATTCAGTGACCACCAGAAAAAAACAAGAGGACCTTCAAAACTTCAAGAAGCCATTCTTCTCGTAGTCCAGTTGCCACTGATTTGAAAGCAACACCTTAAAATTGCATTTGCATTGCGCTCAGGACATTCTCTTTTCCTAACTTAACTCTGCCTGGTAAGATAACCGCTGCCATGTTTCCTAGCTTTTACTTGTTTTCAAATCTTGGGGGTGCATGTCTAGCGGTTGCCACACGTTTTGCTCATCCAAGTGCGACGGCACTGTCTTGCTACATGTGCGCATTAATATCCAAAACATCGGCCATAAATACAGTTTGTTTTCATGACTGAGCCAGTCATGAAAACAAACTTTATGGTCCATGTTTTGGATATTAATGTGCACATGTACTAAAACAGTGCCATTGCACTTGGATAAGCAAAACGTGCGGCAACCACAAGACGTTCACTGACACTGCAAGACATTCATTTCGAGCATTTCCCACACTTTATCAACATGAGCCTAATAACATGGCAGGTAAAGCCCACATGTACATGGACTTGAAAAAATGCAACTAACGCACTAATGATGTGCACCATGCAGCTGCTAAACATTCTATTGGTGGTTCTACGACTCTCTACGATCGCTTCTACAGTGCTACGAGTGGCGAAAGGGGTCTTGTTTGTGTCACTATTTGAAGTTAATACTAGACAATACCACTATCAGCACAGCCAGATTATTGACACTTTGAAGGGTCTACTTTGTTACAGATGCATGAAAAAGAAAACAACAAGCCTCCTTTGTTAGCAACAAGTAGTAGTACAGACTTCATCAGCGCTTGTTTCCAAGTGCACTGGCAGCCATAGACCGTCACCAAGCCACAACACATTCACGGGCATTCTACGACGATCAACATGCAGGCAGTCCAGAACAAGGCCGTCTTCCTAGAGAGGGCTCAAACACATGTGCGAAAAAAGGCCCGGCACTACGGCCATGTTCTCAAATTTACTCCATCTCACTTCTAAGGTTTCACACCCTGCCGTTCGAAAACCTACTAGCATCTGGTGTTGTTCCACCCGTGTTATCAAAGAATATAACCTGCGAGATTAACTCTGATCTAATCTAACAAGGTTTGCAATGTACCTAGTTTATGTAAAGACTGAAAAGCGGGGTAATGCTTGACCAAATCTTTTCTCAGAAAAGTGCTTTGATGAGGAACGCTTTCTACTGGGACCCCCGAATTGTTGGCGGATTTTAGAAACCTCCAGAAAAGCCGGCTGCAAACAGGCTCAAGGAAGGAATGATGCAATCTTTGAGCTGGCTAAAGCCGTTGAGACTTGAGCCGGCTTGATAATGTACTTTGCATAAATGTATACGTAACAAATAAAATTAATTTTATTCTTCTGACACAATAACTGAAAAGCAACTTATTTCTCCCGAAGAACAAAAAAAAAAAAAAAAAAAGAAATTGCGTAATTGTTTGAAGGCACGACTCAATATTTGTGCTGTATTACAGCTTTTCTCCCTGTGTAGCCTGCAAGGTTCAGAGTATTTAAAACAACTAAATAAAGCTTGCAAAGGTCAAGGCAGGAAATTCTGGAATATATTGACAGACTCTAAATAACAGATGCTCATTCTAGTCTATTTTTTCAAAATATGCTACCTAAAAGTAATTGAATATCTAAAATCTGGGACAATCTCAATGACTGATAAACTTGATGGCAGATGCACATTCAAGCCCATCTTTAGAGATATATCCAGAAACAATTCAAATAACATAAAACACAAGACAAATATGAACTTCGTGGTGATAATTTCTCCATGTTGCTCATGACGAAAATGGTACATCACAACTTTTTTCAAGCTGCAAGTTTCGTCCGACTTTGCACCCCCCTTTTTTCGCACATGTGTACCGGGCACCTCGAGACGGTGCCTCCACCTAGTGTTAGTGGAAGGGAACCCCAGACAACTATCACAGAGAGAAGAGAAAGATGTTAGCCGCAACGCCGTCGACAGCCGCCGACCCTGCAAGAGCAGAAACCAGTTGAGCAAAGACAGCTTGGAGGCACTTTTGTCTGGTGGGCACAAACACTGCACAGATGTGACTGCACTCGAGCACCAAAAGGGGCGAGTGCCGCTCACATTTCGAGGGCTACGACGCACCCCAGAACACTCTTGTGACTCGGGGAGCAGAGCTGTAAAGGTCACTTAAAAAGCAACTGAACTTTATGATACAGTGTTGCTTTGTTACTCAGAAACGTAAGGCACTCCTTTGAGCTACTGCTCAAACGTCCCGTACGCAGAACACATTAGCGATGTGTAAGCAAATCTGGGCAGCGTGACATTGCATGGCACGGTTACGGGACGTCGTGTTACACCATTGTGGTGTCTCGTCAGAGCACAATATGACGCCGTAATGTCCCGTGAGCCGGTGAGACCCTATGTCGACTTAGTGGTCGAGCAACCCATATTAGCACGAGCCACATGATTATGACCCACACCTGGTGACCTGCTAAATTTACTTGACAGCACCATACGGCAACACAAAACTTTTTTGATGCATTCTGCATTCAAAACTAATGTGCATTTCTGTTACTTTTACGGCATCCAGTAAATGTTGAAGTTTACAGAAAATGCTGGTTGGTTAAGCATTTACTATGGAAAGTATGCTGGTACAGTTCCGTATTGACTCTGGACATTGTTCACGGCAGAGACTGAGGTAAAGACAACACACAGCGCCGACGTCGAGACAAAATCGCCGAGTGTTTACGGATTCGTCGGCATAATTTTGAGATGTAACTGCAACCGAACTAAGTCACAATTTACAAGTTCCTCCGAAACCGAAAGTAAGTCAGTTACTGAAATTTCACCAACGTAGGGACCATCTAGTTAATGGAATTGTAACTAAATAAACAAGTCGCATGCTTTTTAACGAGTCACTTTACAGCTCGGCTCTTAGGACAGACATTTCAGTCCTTGTGGTGAAAGAACACAGGGAAAGGTGGGAGAAACCTTTCCGAGCAGACGGGAACCGCAAGAGGGGGGGGCTGGCTTAAACGTTCCACACGGCAGGCGTCCTCAACGTGCGGCATGTCGTCCCGTGGGGCGATTAGTTTCGTCCGTTTAAACGCAACGCATAAACCGGTTGCCCGACACTGAAAGCTGCAATTTCCAAGAAAAAACATAAGGCAAAGGTTTCTGCACATTTGGACCTTGGAGGCACTGCACGGGTGAAGGACCGTAAATAAAACCCATTTTTTGCCACTACGTCAAGCTTTCTCTTTTTCCATGAAACAAAAACTTGTACTTTGCGCCGCTCAGGCATTTGTTGCGAGTAAACCCCGAGAAGGTCAAACCATCTATCTCCCTGGTTTTTCGGTTAGTGGCTTTCACAGTTTTACAAAGATGAATATTGCTTCTTTCCAAGTTTGCTTTCAAACTTTGACGAACTGTCACCACAGGAGTGGCATTCTTAAAACTGTGCAGGGACTGCCATTGTTGTCGCCAAATCAAAAAGCAAGCCGCACGGTCACTTGCTTCGGTCGCTGCTGTCAAGGCAAATTACCGTCGGAGGGGCGCGCTCGCTCAACACCTAAAGGTGTATTCACACGAGGGAGAAATCCCGGGGATTTCTCCACGGCACGCGCATCCCACGACGAAAACGTCAGGCTTTGCGGTGTGCAAAAGCCTCAAGTTTTCGTCTCGTGATGCGCGCGTGCCGGGGAGAAATCCCCGGGATTTCTCCCTCGTGTGAATACCCCTTAAATAATAGAGCTGTGAAGTTCGACTTCCTGCATCACCTACCGGCGGCCAGCGGCCAGTGTTCAATTGCCGCGTGCGGCTGGGACTTACGTTTAATTAGTGATTGGACATGAGTCAATCAGATTAAACATGAGCCAATTGGTAAGTGATTAAGTCAATTAGTGATCGAACACCAGCCAATCAGCAATCCAATACAAGGCAATCGGCGATTGAGCCCGAGCTAATCGGCAATTAAATGAGAGTCAATTGGCGATTGGACGCAAAGAAATCGGCGACCGGACACAAGCCTCGGCCACACACCACGGGAACAGCACAGCTCTAAGGCCCTGTTATCTGGGAGGTGATGGTGATGATGGCATTGAAGGAAGAAGAAAACGTCGGTCATTATGCGCCCGTGCCAGCCCCCTTTGGGAACGGGAGAGGGAGGAGGAGAGGGTGCTTTACGGGCAGCTCTTCGCCAATCTTGTGCTGGTTGACGAGGGTGATGCCGCTCTCCGGAATGGCCGCCTTCTTGCTCTTCCCGACGATGTCCCGGAATTCCTCGGAGTACTCCTAGTCAAGGGGAGACACGGGGTTGGCAGACAAGCACACACAGGCAGGGGGGGGGGGGGGGGGGGGGTTCTTACGCCCCCCCCCAAATGCCTCCCAGACGGTTACGCCCAATCTTCCAGTCAACGTGCTCGGCTGCACTACCGGCGATGAGCCATGTTCCATTCACGCCTAAGCCGACAGCGCAGTGGGAACTATAGGCTCGCTGGACTAATCAACCGCCTCCTTTTTGTCATCCAACCCTGCTGTCCGAGCGTGGGTACAGGCGGGGGCGTGATCAGGTGCCAAAAGATAGACGTACAACCAGTCTAATAAGTACGTGGCTTCCATCCAGACAGTTAAGTAGTTACTTCTACCTAGTTACTTTTTTTGGTAACGAGTAACCTATTTAGTTACTTCTTCTGGAAAAGGAACAAGTAACATACTTAGTTACTTTTGAGGCCAAGTAACAAGTAATGGTATTTCGTTACTTTTGAGGAGTGACGCGTACAACACCGTTCAAACAGACTCCATTTAATTCTAACAAGGGTACGAGTCTATTACGACAAAGGCAGATGGGCAACCCGAGAAACAACTAAACAGAATGACAGTATAGCAACGTTTATCGCTGAACACGCCAGTCGAACTCTACAGCTGCAAATGTCGTTCACCCAGAGAACGCAAGAAGGTTCGTTGGTTGAACCTCCTAAAGTAATGTACAGACTAAATGTAAACCCGAAGGTTGCCAACATGAGAAGGCACAGAGCCCATCATCAACGTTGAACTTTTGAAGCAGAGAAAATGAAAGAGAGAGGGGAACCCCAGATTCACCAGCTCTTCCGGAAGCACAACACTGCCGTTCTTTCGAGCGCGTCAGTAGAACGACTTTTCAGCGTTGCCGGAAATGTATTTTCAAGAAAGAGGGGAATCTTAATTGAAGAATTCGTGGCAGCTGCCCTATAGTTCTAGTATGATCTACCTATTTCACGAAGTCTGAAAATTTGCCGTCGTCCCACTTCTTTATGAAACATGCAACTGAGTCTCTTGCTGTTTTCTTTTTTTGCACCGAGAAAAAGGAAGGCAACAAATCTTTCCCTTACTTGGCACGAAAAAATAAAAAGGTTAAACGACGTATATGCGTTACGTTTTGTGACAGTGTGAATTCCTCTCAAGCAGCGATGGACGGATACAAACAAAAATGTCAATCACGAGGACGTAGCCCACGGTACAAAGTCTGCCACAAGTGACTTCTCTAATAGCAATAGAACAAATTAACTGCAAGAGCACATTCCCTTTAACTTAGTGTACCGATGTCATTTTGTCTCCTGCCTACACAAATTTTGGCCGATTAAAATAACCCCCGTGACCCCGAGCCCCCCCCGACATCGAGATACTACCGCATTCGCGCGTTAGCGAACTTCTACAAAGATGTGACCTGGAAGGTTCGAACTGTAAAGCAAAAATACATCTAGCTAGGAATCCAACTCTTTTCCTTGCAAAACCTTTAGGTCAAATACCAGAGGCTGGGGGTAGGGTGAAGTGCACAAATCTCCGGAGAAAAATGCGTCAACCACAATAAACACGCATTAAGCGGACAGACATGGGATGCACACATCATGCATTACCTGCAATCCGGTGCCACATACTAAATGACACTGAGCCCAGTAAGCATTCCTTTGGCGTCCGAAGCGAATCAAATTGCGCATTGAGCAGCATAGCCAAGCAGGAATCCAAGCCAGCCAAAATATTAACGAGAGGAGAGGAGGTTTTCCGTCTAGGGACACAGCATTGCCGTGCCAGTTATGCAACACATGCAATATTTGCGCCCTGAATTTGCCATTCTCCATTTTTTTTTTGTTTATAGATACTACTTTTATTCCTTCAAAGAAATGCCAGAAGAGTGGCACAATATAAAAAGCACCCTCATCACGGTGAACCTACTAACAATCAACGTGTTGGATGAACACTGGTTCACATTATATGTGCAATCAGATCCCCAAGGTTGAGAAAATATTTTATGGCCACTGCATTTTTGGGGTTTCAGCATTAGGCATGCTCTCTCTCCACTGTTCATCCCGTGGTTTCAGACATTTTAAACTGGGAACAGTTTCAGAACCTGACAGTACAAGATTCTAATGGAACCCTTTTTGTTTGCCCAGAAATGCTGTGCAGACACCATTTATGCCTCACTTCATCTGACGCCGAACCAAACGTTTGCAAAAAAGAGAACACATCCGCTTCTGGAGATATTCGTGCAATTCAGCGTAGCTCACTTGGGTGCATATGCACTTGACAAAACCCTAAAATGAGTTTGAGTCTAGCTAGTGGCATAACCTCTACAGGAGCTTGCCAGGTCGATTCTGAAGGTTCCATGCAGGCCAAGAGAGTATAGAAATGCTCCGAGATGCAATCGGATTCACCGCAGGAACAAATTTGCCTTACGAAACACATTTTACGGGATACCTTTCATTGAAGAGAACATAGATTTGAATATAGTGGAAAACAGCCTTCCAACTTCACTTAAAAATGAAGCCTTACTTGAACCAGGCACCAGTATACATGTACAGGCTGCAGTTGACTGCCGCCAATCATTCAACCACCGGTTGTGTTGCATGGACTCTAGAGCCTCCAACCTGACCACACTCGCTTCCCACTCGTCAGTTGGCCCGCAGAGTGGTGTGCCGCGAGCTCACCTCAAACTGTGGCCAATTCATGGCCATCCCGACCCCGTGGTTGTTGGACCACCACTTGAGGTCCTTGGAAGCATCCGCATTCTGGATGGTGTGCCGATACTCCTCGTAGATCTGCGGCAGCCTGCACACAGTCATACACAGCATCACCCGCTGTAAACCTCACTTAGTTAGAGCAATCAGTCAGCTTCAAGCATTTATCTGAGCTACCCTATACAACCCACAGTCGAGAAAAATTCCTAGAAAAATCCGACGCCCATTCTGGACTGGAAATAAAAAAGCATCGTCCCCCAGCCCATTAGGTCTGTGACACGAAGGACATATAAGACGGGTACCAAGTTTGAGACACTCTGTCCCTACTTCCCCTTTTAGGCATTTCAGTCCTTGCTCCAGTTTCAGGTTTTTGGTATCATGGTAAACGTCCACCAGCTTGCATGCACTATAATTGTAGTTTAGCCACCAGGTATCTCCTGAATAAAATTTTAAGCCCCAAGTTATACTGTTAGTGCATGGTCGCTGCCCAATGCCCCGTCTGCATGTGTGCAGGAAAGATGGTTGGTGGAGAGATGGTTGTACAAAACGTGCCAGAATGCAACAATAGCATCTATATTGCCAGTTCCAAAAATAAAATGTGGACATTCCAAATTTTTTGGCTTTAGGTTTTTCGGTAACAGACAGCAAGGGTGGTGGCCTTTGGACGAATACGGCCTTTATGAGGAAAGTATACAGGGCACAAATACGGGGCATCTCCTTACGACCAAGTTGTTACCACAGACGCAGCGAGAGATAATGGGAAGCAGACATACTCTGGGTCTGTGGAGATGTTGAGGCAGGCGTGGATGCCAAAGAGCATCTCCTTGAAGAAGTGCAGGCGGCGCTGCTCAAACTCCTGGCACTTGTCGAAGACCACAGTCATGTCCTCCATGTACTTGGCATTGTACTCGTTGATCTCCTGCAGCGAGGCCTCGTAGCGCTCGCGCGTGCGCTGCACCTCCTCCTTGCAGCGCTGCACGCGGTCCTGCAGCTTCTTCACCTGCATGGCAGCACCCACCCGCGCACAAAACACCTAATCACAACCGGGAACTCGTCAAACTTAAAACAACGAGGGGTCTGGGATTGGCCGTTTGGTGTACCCACAGGCACACCAGATGTCCAATCGCAACTGGGCGCTTGACGAACTTGAACAACTAGGGTGCTCCCGATAGCGTTCGGGTGTTTGGTGCACTCACCTGTGCACCAAACACCCGATCACAACCAGGCACTTGTTGAAACAATAAGGGGGCTCCTTTGTAGCAATTCGGTGTTCAGTGCACTGAGCACGCGATCACGAGCAGGCACTTGCTAAACCCAAAACAATGAGGGGTCTCCGATTGAGCCTACGGTGCCTGTGCACCAAACACCCTACCACAACTGGGGACTTGACAAACTTGATTGATGAAGGAACTCCTGATAACGATTGGCTGTTTGGTGTATGCATCAAACATATAGTCACAACCGGGCGCAAACGAGAGCATTCACCGCAGACTGAGGGAGACAGAGACCTGGTCCGGGGACAGAGACGTGTCGGCCCCTGCGTTGCGTTCCTGGTTAGTGGCAGAGCGTTCCCCCTTGCATGCCGCATGGTAATCTGTCCGTGACCGGTCCACCTTGGCCAGTAGCTTGGCCCAGGGCTTCTGGGCCTTCTTGAAAGCTTCGTCCAGTTCCCGCCGCTCCCGCAGTTGCATCATCGACCGGTGGAAGTTCTCCTTCTGCCAGCCCTTCACCTGTGTACCAGAGGTTGAAATTTTGGGTTGAACTCTTTATTGTATAGAAATGTGAAATGTGTTGTTTTTTCTCTTTTTTTTTTCCTGTAACCACCCTGAACAAAATGAAAAGTATTAACAAATAATAAGTAAACTCACAACCACCTCAAAACAAAGAGAGCTGTTCCCTCACCCTCAAACTCACCACTAGAACACAAACTTCCACCTTCATGGCTGAACTTCCTTTCAGACTCACCAATCACCCCACTAGATTTTACTTCTGGAGTACCTCAAAGAAATGTCCTGGGGACGCTATCGTTTTTAATCTACGTCAATGATATTATTTTTACTGTTGTCCCGGACGTAAGCACGAGACTACTTGCGGACGATTGCGTATTATTTAAAGATATAACACGCACCAATGATCAAAGCACACTAAATATGAGTTTGCATTATACAGTCTAATCTCGTTAATTCATACTCGAGAGGGAAGGAAAATTTGTGTGAATAAAGCAAAGGTTGAATTACCGGGAGCTTCCTCCCATAGAGACACATAGGATGGGACCAGCATGTTAGTTTGAATTATTCACAAGTTTGAATTAAGAGAGTTTGAATTAACGAGATTCGACTGTATACAGGATTGGTGTGATTATTGCAAGATGTCCTTGAATCTTGAAAAAACTGACTCTTAGAATCACAAATTAAAAGAAGCCTCTTTCTTCTCAGTACGATATTAAGGGTTATAACGTCGCTGAGGTAGATCACTACAAGTATCTTGGGCTGATAATTGACAAGAGTGAACTTAAACATATAGATAACATTACATCTGCTGCTTTTAGAAAGCTTGGTCATATTAGTCACAAACTAAAGAACTCACTAAACAATGTCAAATGAATAGACTAAAATACGCTCATGAGATCTAAACTTGAATATGGAAGCATAGTGTGGAATCCTTTTGTTCAACGCCGCGTGGGCTGGGCGGTATCAAGCGATAGATAGGCGATGGCACCGGTGACTCTCGGAACCAACCAACCCTTATTCCCCAACTTTCCCTTATATACATAGGCGATGCACACCTAGCGCCATCTCGGGAATCTGAAGCTAAACCTGGCAACATTTGATTGGCGACCCCTACACCTTTTACTAAAAAAAGACAGATAAGCTAGAAAGAGTTCAAACATGGGCAGTTAGATTTAATTAGTGAATTAAGCGGTTGGACTCTCCTTCCTCCCTGATGCAAATGAACAATATTGAATTGGTGCAGGAGCGAAGGAAAATAGCAAGGCTTAGGTTTCTGTTTGTTCTCACAAATGATAAGCTTTCTATTATTGCAACGCAAATCTAAAACAGATCACCGCTAGACAGACCAGACCTCACCAGCCACGTGACCCGACTCCTCGCTTTGCTCGCACTAACCTTTTCAAATTTCTTTTTTTCAAGGATGATTAATCATTGGAATTCCCTTCCTCCTGAGGAACTTTCCTCTTTCCAATTCACGATTGCATAGGTTTCTTATTGCTACTTTACGTTTTGCTCCCGGTGGCTTGTTGCGTTTCTGTACAATCTTGTTTTTGTTGCATTTTTGTCGAAGATTTTGTGGTGTGCATTTTCTGGTAATGCGGACAATATATTTGGTTCTATTCACTCACTGCTGCTTGGATTATCATGGTCTGCACTATGTCATAAATTATGAACAAAACCAAAAAACACTTCCTAAATGACAAGGCCGTAGTCCTTTCCCCAACTACCAGAGGTCGGCACGAGACCGGACAAGAGCACCACGTTGGCACCACGCCGATTCGAGCGCCAATTCGAGTGCTGAAATCCACTCCCCATGCCAACCTCCCGCGGGCAATGCGGGGAATCCGGCACTAAGGCACCGTTGTCCAGGAGTCGCCGACCACGACGCAGAAGGAGAGTGCGGAGGGGCAAACCTGCGGCACGACGTCGTTGAGCAGGCGGTCCCTGACGCGGAGGTGCATCTCGCAGGTGCGCTCGGCCTCGAGCAGGGCCCCCTTCCAGGCAGCCTCCGTGGTGCCGTACTCGGGCCCCTTGTCGATGAGGTCCGCCCACTTGCGTGCCCAGGCCCTGAGTCCCTTGGCGTAGGCCTTCTCCACCTCCGACCGCTCCTGCACCAGCTGCACCAGGTCAGAGCAGAGCCGGTGGCCATCCTCCGTGCGCTTGCTCGTGCGCTTGTAGTTGCCGGGCTCCCAGAAGCTTTCGCTGCCAGCCACTAGCAGGGCCTCGTCGCTGTGGTGAGACATGCCGCCCACACCTGCAAAGAAGCCACCCCTCTTCAACACTCCGTTTCGCTCTGAATCCGATAGCAGACGATGCCACAATCCATCGGGGTCGATCTGGCTGCACTCAAAGTGCACTTGTCGTTTCACTTAGTCTGCTGTCAAGTGATGGGGGAGACCTTTTGCACTGTTAAAAGTTGTCTCATTGATCATACGAAAAAAAGTGCTCATACTGTCCACTAAACAAATGTGCAAGAGCATGGCCACAGTGAACCTACGTAACGAAAATGTCCTCGGTGACCCTTATAGTTAGGCTAAGTTAATGTTTGTGTTCCTTCCAGTTTGAATTGTGCTCCATTTAATGTGCCTGTTCGTCGCTGCTGCGGCATTCGATTACTTCCATTGCGGAAATGCCGATATATCCGGTGACTTGCCAAGTTCCCATGAGCAGTTGGGAAAATTTAATGTTGAGGTAGAATTTTCTGTGCGAGCACGATTTCAGAAGGGGGGTTCAAAACCCCCTTCTGAGACGTGTTACCTCCCCCGTCTCCAAAACCTTCGGCTTTCAAAAGAACACTCAGAGGCACTCTCCATACTGGCTTACCCCGCTTGCTCCCACCGCTGCCGCCCCGCCCCGCCCCCCCCCCCCCCCCCCCCCCCCCACCTCCCCCCAATCCCTTGAGTCACATTATCGCTCGACCTTGTGTGGCCGAGTCCAGAACAATGCAATTCTGTGCATTGTTCGAATATTGAGGTCGGAGAGTTTGACACACGACTTCAATTTCTACAAGAAGTGGAGTTGGGCTACTTATTGTAACAGCTTAAAGGGGCCCAGCAATCATATTTAAGCGTCTACCTTTTTTGAGGTTTCCACGTCTCTTGGGGTTCGGGCAAGCCAGCGGGCACGGAGAGAGTAACTAAATATCAGTGCGTCGTATTTTAACCGGACAACGCGGAAACCTCCCCCACCGACGAGGGCGACCCGCGGTACCAAAAGCGCGCAAAATGTGACGACTTTGGTCCTGGGCTTACTACTGGTCAGAGCCGCTAAAAGCTTTTTTTTAGTCGAAATACAAAATATACGTGGTGCGAATCGTTTCAGATATGTATAAATGTAGTTTTTGTTCAGTATTTTAGATCAGAAAAGAAATGAATGCAGTTTATAAAGTACGGAAACAAGAAATTACTCGTTGACATACCAACCACCAAGCGGTGGAAAAGGCAGCGCATACTAGAAAGGATTAGTGGGATCAGGCGCCGACACGAAAAGGTCCCTTATGTACGCGGCGGCACTGCGGTCGTATGGACAGGAGGATCCAACTGGCTCCGAGCGTTCCAAAGGCCTTTGGCGAGAAGCTTTGTCTCGCGGTTCGGCCGTTTCGCGGTATGGCAGCGCGAAGTGGCTCGCATTCTGAACTGATCTTTACCCCGTGTTTGCTGTCGTTTGTGGCCAATAAAGTGTCATGCCGAATTGGTGTTTAATCGCGCAACAAATGCAATTAGAGCCGCTCTGGCTGCCCGCTGCATACAGCCTATCCAGAACATGCTTTAGTGGCGCCCTCCCGCGCCGTCGACACGGTGTGCGGCAGCCGTGAGCGCTCGCGATGAGCCCACTACCCCTCCTCTAGTTCACGGCCGCTCAAGCAACCAAGGACGTCATGAGGGAGGTTATTTTCTGCTTGTTTCTGTAATTTTAAGGGGAAACACTACCCAAAAAAAATCTATTTCTGCAAAAAAATTTGTTTTTGAAAAATGTTATTCGCATTTCCAATTATTTCAAAACGATAGTTTTCCTACACAGACACGCCCACTTTCATCTTTGAACATTTGCCATTTGTTTTGTGCTTCACCCAGGTTAACGAAATTCGGCACAAATGTTCTCAACATCAACAGAAACAAGCTCTGTAAATGTCATTTAGATCAGACAAGTGGTTCAAATATTAACTTTTTTGGGTAGTGTCCCCCCTTAATTTGCTTATAACTTTTAAAATACAGCGAATTTTGAGAAAATAAAAGTTTCACTAAGTTACTACGTTAACTGCGCTCAGGTTCGGTGCAATTTAAAAACCAGTAAAAAAGTCCTTGCAGGGCCCCTTTAAGAAAACAGTGCGAGAAAAATGGAGGACTAGAGGAAGGAGGAGCACACACAACATAGTGCTGATTGGCAACAGACAACTTTACTTCTGCACGAAACAGCAAGTAAACAAGAGATGAAAAAGATAGAAACAAAACAACCAACCCAATAAAACGCACAGGATGCCGACACAATCGTGATTCAACCATTTTAGAAGCTTCCTTTTTTTGCCACATGAAAATAAACCATACTACTATTACTGCTAGTATTATAAGGTACTTTCCTTCTTCAAGGCACTCTATGTGTGTTTCAATGCCGAAGACCCACACGAAATTACAACTGTATTTGCCATTCCCTTGTAACAGTCTAAGCACCACCGTTAAAGAGGACTCCGAAGATAACAGCACCACTTTCCTCCGGACTGCGTTTTTGGCTACCTCCAAAAAGATATGGCATGCGAAAAGATATGGTATGCGAAAACATAAACAACCTTCGAGGGAGTGGCGGAAACCTGCCAGCTCTGTCGGACCCATATCGGGAGACATTCTCGCACCGATAGATAGCCCAGAAAGGCATTTTGGGTCGACCTCGCAACACAACAAGCACTGCGTCCAACAGGATATCGGAAACGGGCCGCCTACGTGACTGACAGAGGGGTTGGTGCCAGGTTTCCGTCAGCCACGAGATAACCACAGCATCGTGCGCGACCATAGCGCCTGCAATGCGTCTCCGTCTGGCGTGTTTACCACGTCTTCAAATCTGGCCCCTCAATTTCCGCCCGATGACACCAGGGCAGTCATAGGATCGAGACGTCTGACAGTATGCCACGCCGGCTTTCGTAAAGTCATTTGTGGCCACTTCAGGACACTGGGGGCCACCTTTGATGCGTGGGCGGGATAGGGCGCTAAACACACCAGTCGAATGCGCATCCAGGCACCACAATCAAAGCTGTGTCAACAATCGTGCAGTGCACTGACCTTCGATGACATGAAACGCGACCATGCACCGTGAACTCCAGACCGATCCCCCAAAAGTGCATGGCACCGGGGATCTGGCCGAGGTTCGTGCCCACCTGAAGCAGCGGCGTTCCCGGTCAGCAGGTCCCAGTGGCCAGCATCGACTTCAGGCCCACCAGAAAGTCAGCTCTGGGGGAAAGAAGGAGAAAGGTCACGCGGGCAATCTACACGCCATGTTCGCAGCTACTTCCCAGGTAGCCAGGTGGACCGGTGGCAAAGTGTTTTAACATGACGCAGCTCGGGGCACGTGAAGCAGAAGCTCGAGCTGCAGAACCCAGGAATTTCGGGTCCAATCCACATCCCTGCCCATTTGAATATGGACGAGCGTCGATTGTACCGGCGTGTGGTCGTGTATCGCTACTACATGATGCATGTTAAAGACCCTGGGCTAGCAGTTGTGCTGCATTGGCAATATTTTTCTTCTTAGGCGGAGACACCGTCTCACTGTCCGAACATGCAAGCAACAGAAAAATTCTGAGGTGGTTACTGTCTGCAGCAGTCCAAATAGCCCAGCACGCCTGATTATGTGGATTACCTGTTACAAAAAGACAACCTCTCATGGATTGTGACTTAGCTCTGAAGAAGCTTGCACATCACAAGTTTGTACTGTGAGGTTTCTGAAGTTTTTCTTTCAAGTCCAGAGTAATTAAAAGAAATCATCTCATGGTTCCTATCATTAAGGCAACACCTCGACCCAAGGTTGAAAAGATTGCATCAGGCAAGATCTCATACAGGGCATCCCAACAAACATGCATCCAGCTTAAATAAAAAGATAAAATAAAAAAAGAAGTGTTTTACGAAAATGAAACAAACTGCACATTGCCAGCAAGTGTCTTGCAAAAGTGCTAACATTTTTCCATTGGGCCCGATTGATCGAGTTGGACGAAACACAACAATAACATAGAGGCGAAAACCACGGGAGGGGAGTGAGTCAAACATGCAATCTTCAACAGTCTGGGCAAAAATGCCCACTTCCATTGGGGCCGGTTCTGTGCTTCCCAACTCGAGAACGAAACATTATCTAAACTCACGGCTTTCACCTTTGTCCTAGGTAGAAAATTCCCTTCAACATAATTTTTTCCCTTCAAAATAGAAAATTACTTTTTTCCTCCACAATTTGATGTGAAATCGCACCCTCATTCATATTCCACCAAAAATGCGATAGGATGCAGCAGAGTGCGAGCAATGGCGCAAAACGGCATAAGCTAAATAGCAATCCCATCACTCGGTCGTCGCATCGCATACTTCTGACCACCATGTGTACGTGTGTGTGTGTGAAAGAAAAAGGTAGAAAGAAGCAGCTTTTTTTTTTTTTGGGGGGGGGGGGGGGGGGGTTTGAGTGACGGCTGGGCAAATCTGGGACGCAAAAGAGGGTCCTGGTAAGAGGGGAGCTCCTTTAGCCCCCTCCCTGGCGGCCATCGGAGGGCTCTTTGGATGACGTCATGTGCAAGCCATGTATAGACCAACTCATGTTAACAAACTAACCAGAGCAACTCTTAGTGGATGCCGTCGGCGCTGCACATGTGCGATAAACTGGGGGCAAGAAGCTCGCCATTGCCCATAAACCATTAAAATGCAATGTTGTCGGCGTCAATGTTGGGGGCGTGGCAAGTGCGAGGTGCTTGGGGTTTTGTGTCGCGGCGGAGAGGCGCTATTCTAAAACCCTTGCATAGCGTGCGCTAACGCAAGTGCAAAACTTAGAGCGTGCGCTAAAATTGTGTACATTATTCTAAAACTCCCTGCTGGCTAGATGGTGCAAAATAACTTCGATCTTGAAATAACAGCGGTGATGTCACCATGGTAAACACTTGCTAATAAGTAAAAGAAAACACTTATTTTTGCTCCTCAGAAACTGAATTGCATCCTGTCAGTTCTGTTTGTAGATACCTCTAGAGCGCGACCAGCACGACGATGTGTAATCGATTGAGGACCGAGAGAAGCGTCAATTTGCGATACATTTCACGACCAAACAACCCATGACTGTATGCATGATCCGGAAGCAACCATTGCACGCTGGCAGAAGTTTGAGCAAGAACTGCCGACCAGTGACGCAAAGGCAGGTCGATCCCACAGACTGCCACAAAAAGCAGAAACGCTGTCACGGAACTTGTCCCCCCTTAGCCGCCAAGTTACATTTTAAGAAGGTTGCTCCACTTCTTCCAACGAAGTGCGTACAGCGTAGGAACAAAGCAGCAACGATAACGTGACCATGACTCAAAGATATATGACCTGCGCACGTACCGCCGTGAAATGCACGCCGCATTGTTGGCCGTGAAACCGCGACGCGCTATCCTCCCGTATCACATGATGGGCCCGTGGCTATGTGTCCCGCACGCCGCTGCGCTCCTTCCAAAGGTCACGTGACGATCACATAGCACTGATTGACTTTAGATCGCTCGCAGTGCCGGCTTCGCTCGTTTCGCTGACATCTGCAGCACATCGCGCAGCTGACCGCGCAACGCGGCAGTGGCGTACCAACTTGTTTTTGAGTGGGGGGCAAACCAGACCCCCCCCCCCCCCCCCCCCCAAGGCCGGGCGGCAGTGCCCTTGGTATCCCTCGGGCCCCGCCGGCCAGTGTTTGCCCTGCCCGGTGGCGCGGCTGCTTCAGGGGGGGGGGGCAAAACACATACCTTGCCCCCCCACTCTGAGAGCTGGGGGGGGCAAGCACCCCCCTTGCCCCCCCCGGTTGGTACGCCCATGCAACGCGGTATCCTCGCAGCGCGTGTTGCAGCTTCTCGCATCGAGTCTGCCGCTTGGGGCGCGTCGGGGATCCCTTAACAATGACGTCATTCGCAGGCCTTGCTTGCAGATAGTGTGCTGCCAGGCGCGCAACTGCAGCGGTAGCTGAGACGCTGTAGTTCGCCGACTCGTTTTAGACCGCTCCGATAGTAGCCCATGCCACGCCTCCCGTGTTCCCGCTAACTGCGATTAAAGGGGCGATGCAACAATTTTTGTACTTTGCGCAAATACCACTTAGAACAGATCCCGACGTTAATGACCTATGAAACACCCGTTCGTTTTTTACCCCACACAACAGAAGTCCCAGAAAAAAAAAATTAAAGAAAAACGAGAACGTTCACTCCCTCAACTCGCAGCCAGAACAAGTGGCCACGTGATCTGGAGCCGATGATATGCCGCCAATGTTGATCATAGCCACGTGCTGCGGTTGGCAAAGCACGGGACACGCGCTGAGTTCCAGTCATAGTTATGGCTCGGCTATTGGCGTCGTTGCAGCGATTGGACGCGGGCGACTACCCGAATGCTTCTCGAGCTAGTAATTATCACGAGCCCAAATCGAGTGCCCACGCAGGGCTCGGGTCCAATCTATGAACCGTATTCAAATATCGTCACTTGGGTGTTCTGCGACCCCCTCGTTACGGCATCAAATTTTGCAAAGGAGAGATTGAACGAAAATAACTGCTTTTGTCCTTGAAATTTCACCGCAACAAAGGAGTTTCTTGGCCAGTGGCGTTGCGTGCGAGTATCCTCGAGTCCCACAAGTGCCAGTAAGCTCGTGTATAGTGAAAAACATTCCAACTGAATATCGTTGCACAGCTCCTTTAAGAGAGAGTTTTAGAATAGCGCACGCTAAAGTTTTGCGTACGCAAAGAATAGCGTCGTCGTCACTGCGCATGCGCCGAACGTTAACCACGTTTTGCGCTTTGCGCGCGCCAGTGTTGGGAAGTGCTTTAACTACATTGGACTTAAAGTACTACTTCAAGTAGGATTAGGAAACTTGTACTTTACATGAAGTACATTCTCTGAATATGTACTTGTACTTACAAGTATTTTTTTCTGGTACTTTCAGAGGAAAGTACAATTCCCGATTTCACAATACATTCCCTAAATTTTGTTTTTTAAATTTGTATCATGAAATGATGCCTTCTTAACTCCGAAGAAAAACTGGGAGGGATATTCTACTCTTGCCGGAAACGTGAGCGGACGACGCATCGCTCCATTTGTTCTGGTAGCGGCTTTCACATAGCTTTTTGAACTTTCGCTACTTCTCGGTCGGCCAGTGCAAGCGAGGAGGTTAAAAATATTAGGAAAGCGAAATTAATCATAATGAAGCACCTGAGACTATGGTGCGGAACAATTAAGTTTTCAAGTCGAAGTAAAAGACAACAAAGACTCCAATCTCATCTGTCACATTATGATGAATTATCACCAGCGCGCTAAGGGTCTGTGCGCTCCTCGAAGGAGGATTCGTGATGAGAAGTTGGCTAAAGCAGAGACGTGCACAGTTGAAAAATGGCGGCCCCCAGAACCATGGCTCCGGCCGCTTGGGCGACGTCGGCAGCATCCTCGCGACTGCGATTTTGCACCCGGTTTGGAAAACCCAACAAGGTGGGCAACGATCACCGGCAACTAGGTGCTTGCGTAGCGCGAACATTTCTCGGCGAAGGCACGGTGTGCGAAGGTCAGTACACGAGATTTCTCTTGCCGAGGCAACGCAGGCGGACACGACCAGTCGACCGCTCGTGTCTCATTCTCATGTTTAAACAAATCTAAAATGTCACTCTGGACCTTAAAACAATTTTTTTTTCTCAAGTTACAGCATTACGTGTGTGAAATAGATATTGTGACTATCTTGGTGGCGTTGCAAGCGCGAGATGCTTGGGCTTTTGCGTCGCGGCGGAGAAACGCTACCAACGCTACTCTAAAACTCTTGCGTAGCGTGCGCTAACGCGAGCGCTAAATTTAGCGCTATCGTGCGCTAAAACTGCGCACGTCATTCTAAAACTTTAGCATACAGCGCAGCCCACGCCGACCCCGACCGCAAAGACCGGATTTGAACACCGACAACAAGCCCTGGAAATCAAGACATCCCGGCTGGGAACCGCATGATCCCTTAGGACGGAAGCAAGCTGCCAAAAACACAAGTGAAGCAACTGCAGCAGCGCTACGGAAGCAGCCGAAATTGCGACTCTGCGGTACGACGCCCTCCCGACGTGTCACCGATGACGCACATCACCACCGACCGCACGAGCAATCCCTACAAGACTGTGCCAAGCACTGCCGGCCGTTTCGAAGAAACTGTCTCACCTACAAATGGCCGGCCTCGGGAAATAATCTTCGCCGACACGCACGTCGACGACACCGAGATCCGATCGGGCAAACGGGGCTGACCGACCGCGCACACTCCTGTTGTCTTCACCGAGGGACTTCGTCGAGCAAACCGCTGCCGCGCCAGTGGGGCCGGATCCTCCAGCAAGCTCCGTCGGGGCTTATCGGCCAGTGCTGCGCCCATCGGCCTAGAATCGGGCTGATAGCGACGCGTCCTGGTTATCGGGAAGAGCCCGGTTGGATCGCAATAGATAAGGTCTCCAGGAACGCCACCGCGCAGATAACGTCTCCGCGGGAACGCTGGAAGCCGGAGGAATTTCCGATAGACCGTTCCTTGACCGCTAGCGATGTCCACCTTGTCCTCTCGCCCGGAGTCGAAGGCTATCGTGAGGAATGGTCACGTCGAAATCGAGGACGACGTCAGTCGACCTTATCCAAGGGGGAGTCGACGTGCATCGATTCGCCTGTTGGGCTGCCCGGTCGAGTTCCAGGCACATTCGTCGGAACTATTGGGGAGATGGGGGGAGAGGCGACGGTGGTGGGACAGGGGAAAGCCCCCCTCGTTTACATAAAATATTTGAAATGTCTGACCACGCTTAAAGGGGCAGTGCAACGGTTTTAATGTTGAAAAAATTGCCAGTTTGCATTTTTCATTTTGTTTATACAAGCCCAAGTGACCAAAAACGCGTCACATTTCCCCGAAAAACTACTATTCTCCTGCGTAATCGCAAGGCAAAAAAACCATGGAGAATAGAAGGGTAGGAGAGGGCATGACGTCGGTCGCGTAGCCTCCACAAGCCATGCTCCCTTGACGCCTCGCCTCTTTCTCATTTTTTCCTTACTCTCCTCACTTCTCAGGTGAACGTGACCACGTCACGTGACCGTAGCTAGCCTCCGTCTAGCTATGGTGTACTAGAATACACCACAGCTTAGCCTTCTATCTGATAAAACCTACCGGACGGAGCGCGCGCAAGCCTGCAAGGAGTCCTTCTACAATCAACCATCCATCTCACACGTGACATGTCACGCGCACCAATCGCCAGACAGATCTGCGGTCACGCTGGGCACAAAATCGTTTAAACTTTTTACGACTAGGCTTCACCAATATTGCAACGTGCCCCCACCTAGTACTTCTAACCTCCTTGCAAAAAACGAATTATTTGCCGATCTAGAGCCGCCTGTGGCAGCTACGGGAACTAAAATGACGGCGTCTCTGGGGGATGCGCGGAAGTCAACAAACCCTGTCCCCCTCCGCTGCTACACTCGCCGTCGGCCCCGTGGCGAACCGTCCTTTGTGTCCATCGCTCGCCGCGACCTTCGGCGAGGCTAATCCTTTGAAAGTCGACAATCGCGGAGGAAGCGGCTGGGGTCTCAAGAGAGGGCCCAAGGGGAAACCACGTGAAACCCCAGAGTACGTCACTCGAAAGTCGGCGTGGAGAGTTGAGAGGCACTTCGACCTTCGATTTGTTACATTTTTTAAAATAAGAACTAGCTATCGCCAGAAAATGCGGTTTACGGTTTTTCGTTCCATAGGTGACGCAGATTAATTTCCGCAGTTAATTGGCCGAAGTCTGATAATCGTTGCACTGCCCCTTTAATGTTCTCATGAGCTTAAGAAACAAAAACACGAAAGAGGAACAGGGAAAAGCACTCTCGCCTTTAGTTTTAAAAACGTTAATTTTGAACGCGGGAATTAATTCAGCATTCAGATCGCCGCCTGAACTTTTGCACCCAAAATAAAAGTCGTCTCTAATGCAAAGGGAAAGGCTGTCCTTCGTGTTTCTTGTTCTTTCAAACCTAAGTACAAATGATCATTTTGACGCATACACAGAAGCGGACGGAAATCGTCGAGTGTTCCAGTAGGAGCACCGAACCTCCCGTAAGTTCATACAAGGATCGCAAAAATCGGGCAGTAGACCCTTTATCGTGCTAACCGCAGAACGAGAGCTTTGCTAGTGTCGATTCCCCGCAGTATAGTGCGAAAAGGGATGCGCATTCATCGTAGCTGACTAACCCGCCTGTGCTACGACCACCGCCGTGCACGATACACGCTGCAAGGGCTACGGAAGCGGAGCGCAGGCTGAGTGACACGGCATATACTCTCATCAAGAGGCTGCAGAACTTGAGACGTCGGAAGGGTTTGGCGGCTTTTGGACGCGCCTCCGACTGGTGTTTATCGCGTCCAAAAATGTGGTCCCTCGGTTTCCGACCAATGACGTCACAGAAATGTAATGCCATACGACACCTCAGTTGTGCAACTCCCGTCTTCGCCTGCCCGACCGGCTCTTTCCGATCTGTTAACTTGTTCCCAGTGTAGGAACAAGTTTTTTTTTTTTTATCTCTTTTTTTATTTATTTGTTGATATATTTAAGTAAATTTCGAATAATTATAAGCACGCAGAGTAAAGCTATAATGTTGAGCCCGAAGCTGTCTGCTTATGTCCGCTTATTAATGCACTCTGACGGGACTGCACCTTCAACCGTTTTTCTTCGCCCCTCCGTCTGACGTCACGTTTTTAGTGTGGCCAGTAGATACACAGCGTGTGGATGCGGAGAGCGCACCAGCATTCAAAACCACCCCAGCGAGTTCGACTGCCTAAAGAAATCTAATGTTAAGTGCCACCAAAAAAAAAAAAAAAAAAAATCATATATGAAAACAGTTTGTTCAAATTGGCGTTTTATGAAAGGAAACAGTTAACGAGAACTTGCTGCTTGGATATTTACTTAGCATGCAGTTTACACAAACAGGCCCGTGTTTGCCCCAAACCAGGTGTGGCCAGAGCGCTCGCGCGCAGAGACCTGCAGATTCGCGTGAAGCGTCTGAGCAGGCGCAGTTCCGAGCCCAGCGCCCCCGCGGTGCGGCCGCTGCCTATTAACGAGGTCCTTCCTTTAGTCCTTATCACGTGAACGGACAGCGGGACGTTTCATAATTATACATCCCAGCGTCGCTTGGAGGAAGCGACGCTGACCCCATAATGAAGCCGTCTCTCTCGTCGCAAACGAATAAAAAGTAGAAATCAAAAATGAAAAGAATTAATATGTGCGAACCAGACACTCCGTTTCACCTTACGTTGGACCACAGCGGGCCGTGTATACAATGCCATTTCCAGCCATTACGCTGCGAAAAGGCGCCACACGCATATCGCCGTGACCCTCGGGCTGCGTTCGGTCCACTCCGATGACCGCGGTTCCATCGACTATCAACAAAGACGGAAGTTTTAGCTGACGCGGTAGCAACGGTCGCAATGGACTCATCGTTAGCTCGCACGAGAAGTTTTGCGTCGTTTCTTTCCGAGTTAACTTCGATCGATCACGTGTCGTGTCAGCGGACTGTCTTCGGCAGTCTCCACCACAGACGCTCGCCAGCAGCGGCGCTTCGAGAGCTAGTCTGGCCACCGTGGACGGAACACGCTTCGTTTGGTCGCCAGTCTGGAAACCGTGGGTGCGCCTCGGCAAAAAATGGCGGCGCCTAGAGGCCCAAACGCCTATGCGGAGAGCAAGTTCGTCTGCTTCTTCTGCAGGGGTGTGGTGACGTCAAAGCACCGAGCTCTGATTGACTGCGATTGAAGGATGCTGGGTAGACCTCAAGGCAGCTTTCTTCGAGTTCTCCTCGCTATCCTTCAATAAAGGCAAATCATAGTTCGGCGTTCTGACGTCACCATAAGCCATGCAAAAAGAAGCAGACGAACTTGCGCCCCGCATACACAAAACTGCGCACGCGCAATACCGACAGCAGCGCCACCGTAGGGGCATGACGTCAGTTGAGCGTTTGCGTTTGCCCATTACCAAATATAACAATCGCGCGCAGAAAAAAAAAAAAAAGAAGGCACAGTATTACGGGCATTTACCGCGCGCCTGGTTTAGCCGCGGGACAGCAAACGCGCAAAGACGACCAAGCGCCGTGACGAGGCACTTTTGCCACCGCTTGATTGGTTGCGATCCGGCGAACCAGGAAGGAAGGCTAGAAGACGGGAGAAGGCTGCAGCTTCCGCGGCGCCCAAGCAGCTCGGGAGAACCGGTTTTCAAAATAAAAAGAAGGAAGAGCTACCGGGTGATGGATTAAAATAATGAGCGTAAATTGTGTCGTGCGCGTACGTGTTTGGACGACGGGCCGTTAGTCAGCCCTAATGGGTGCCTGGTGTCTCAGCTGTATAGACGAGCAATAGAGCCGTTGCAGTGCCAGCCTGGCCGTCTTCAATGTGCACCACGCAGTAGTGATTTACACGACCGCACGCCGGGACGATGCTCATCCAGATGGAAACGGGCAGGGGTGAGGGTTCGAGCTATGTGCCTGAACTCTAGATGCTATAAGTGTAGACAGAACACAAAAAGGACCGTGGAGGGGCATACAGATGTCTCGAAATGTCCTATTCTTGAGATTAGCAACGCCGTATTCACGAGCCATCTATCTGAAATCTAGTCAAAAGCTGAAACAAATTACTCACCCAAAGAACAGAAACATATGACACTTCATTCTGTGTCACCACTTGGTGCAGTACAGGCGAAGGCAACGCCAGGGGTGGGGAAAAAAAGCGAAAACTAGGAATGCTGGCTAGGAGGAGAGAAACCTTTCTCCTCTAACCTTCATAAGGCTCTCCCTTTCTCCCCTATCCATCGCCCTCCTTCCTTTCCCTTTCTCTCTTCTAATGGCGTTGCCTTCGCATGCATTGCACACAACTGGTGACACGGAGTATTCGCAACTCCAGCGCGCCGCTCGCCCTCCCGCGGACGAACGGAGAAGCAGAGGAGCGGGGACGGCAGCGGCGGCGGCGGCGCGGAAACGTCGGCAGGGACTCTCGGCCTTGATGCGTGAAGCCGTTTTGACTAGAAAAGTGAGCGCGTTAAAAAAGGAATTCTTGTGCTCCGCCTTGCAACAGTCTTGCACGAAGGATCGGGATGTCTAATTTCATTAGGGACTTTTCGTGTATCGCATACGCTGCGGAATTCTGGTCTTGTGCATGACTGCCAGCTCAATCTGTGCTCAACGTGACGGAAAACGACCCCGCTAATAATGAAGAACTCTATAGTACGGTCTAGGGAAAGTCTATTCTTTGCCATAAGTAGGAGGAAACTTGTCGCGCAACGGTATGTCGAGCAATACAAATCGGCAATGGGTTCGCGTTTTAAGGCCGTTACAAGGAACATGACCATTTATTCCAAGCACTTTAAAAAGACAGAATACCCGTACTTGCTTTCAGGAAATCCCAAAGCAAAGAAAGAAATGATCGAAGCATTTTGAGCGCGTCTGTGTTAGCCAGCCGTTCGTGACGAGAGCTTAGAACGCGCAGGTTTTGCCAGAGGGACAGCAATGTTGCAAATAACACGGTACAAAAAAATGTATAGTATATTAAAATATTGATATTTCATAGAGCAATAACTAAAACCCCTAAACACGCCGATTATGTTAACAGGCAGTTTTTGCATAGCGCACGACACCCCTAAGCTCTAGTTGAACGTACAGCGCAGTGACTTTCAACCGGCGCTACCAACTTTTACGAGCGGCTTGATAGCCGAGTTGTACAACTTATTAGAATAACTTAAGTAAGTGTAAAGGACTGTAACAAAAAAAAAAAAAAAAAAGAAAAGAAATCGGGGTCTTCTGGTCTTTACTGTAAAACCTCGGCGTTTTTTTTTGTTTTTTTTTTCTCTGTACTTTTTGATGCGTACTTTAGCTGTTTCATATCTTATGTTGCGCCGTCATCAAGCCTCTCGTAAAAGTTGGGGCCGTCAATTTGACGTCAGTGGGCTGCACAGCAAACTGAAGTTTTGGAGTGTCGTATATGCGACAAGGAATATAAAAACTACATCACCTCTTTTTTTTTTTTTTTTTTAGAGTGATGAGCACGGCAACGCTTCCGGAGCGCACTGAGAATTGTGCTTCAAAGGCGCAGCGCGAGCTTGCGGTTGCAATGCTACACCGCACGGTAGCCTGCGGCAACAAACTTTCTATCAATAACCATAGAGCAGTTCGATTGCGTGTGGCAAAACACTAAAACCGAGACGGTGAGCAGCGAGTTATGAGGCTGGGATGCGAAGACACCAATGCTGTGAACGCTGCTCTTCCGAAGCTTGACGGTCACCGTTCGCGGCTACATTTTTAGAGAACTAAGGGCCAGGCACAGTGCAAACATATCTTCATCACCCTGACAAAAATTCTGCCACAAACAGTGACGTGGCCGGTGCCTAAAACGCGCTCGCTCACCACAAAGCTTCGCAATTTGAGATTTCTGCAACTTTTAATTAACAGCATGCTAGTTTTCCTAACGTGCATACACATCTCCGTCACCTGTAATATGATCCCTCCCTAACCGCTTCGCATTTCTAGACAAATAAATCATTTTTAGCGCGCTGAACAGCGTCAGCGAGCAGGCGCACGGGATATCCTGGAGAATCTATCCCCGTCTCTTCCGCCATTTTGGAACTACCGTCCCGCCACCTATAGGGCGTTGGAGTTGCGAATAGCTTGATCAGGGTGACAAAGACAGCGGAGCGCAGTGTCTGGTGTCATTGAGCTATATGGGAACAAAACCTACACGTGTGCGTGTGTGACGTCATGACGACACCATAATGACGTCATTTAAAGTAACGACGTCATGATAACGATATCCCAACACACGTCAAGGTGTCACATGACGTGACCAGTCCTTTGTGAGAGTTGTCGTAGAATTCGACTAACAAATCACCAGACTGCGTTAATAAAAAAGAAAAAAAAAATCGTTTTTGGAGTAGTTTCCCAACCCCGGGCCGGAGCTCTACAACGGAGTGTCCGGCAGTTCATCTGCCTTTTCTAAACGTCGGCTCTGAATTCTGTCCTTGGGCGGCTACCATGCCGGCCCATTGCGTGACCGCTGTGCACCGGTCTCAATCGGTCCAAGAGGTGTACACTTACCGCGCAGGCCAGCCGGTGCGGTGCCATTCGGTCCGCAGCGCATCGCAGGTCACGCCAATCTGGACACAAAGGAGAAAGGCTTCATTAAGAGGGACAGCGAAGACCGGACAGCTGTCGTAATTATCCGGACGAAAAGAAGGTCCCATGAATTTCGGCCGTTCCGAAACAACCAACAGCAAACATTTTTTTTTTTTCATTTCATCTTTACTTTTTCTAGGATACCTCCCGTGTCGCGCATTATATATATCTATAGACCTTTTCATTTTAGTAGTTGCATCACCGGCGGACAGGGGGCGCTGACGCACTCGGCGCCATTAGGTTGCTTCAATTTGGTTGGTTTCGGTTTCAACGTGAGCGCGGCTATGTTGCTGTTTTACGTTGTTTGTGCTTAATTTTGTGATACGATTATTTTCCTGGTAGCACACAGCCAATGAAACAGTAGTATTGAGCCACTTTGATGACTACGAGGTGCATTTTAGCTTAAATTGTGGGCTTTTCTTACCAACTCCTTTTATGTATCTGATTATGGTCGGTTGCGAAACGCCTGACTGATGTCCAAGGAAGATTACCATCGTGTATGGCCGTACCCGATGACACCAGTTTTCAGAAAAACAAACTAATGAAGAGAGTAACATGTGAATGTAAAGGGGGGACGCATATCGACAGTTTGATCAGCAATATTCTGAATCGGCCAGAACAGATGGACTCGCGAGTTTACAACTCACTGTTTGGTTTTCGTGGGCACTCAACCTTTAGTGAACTTCGCAGAATAAAAACGTATCGTGTAATGACGCAGATAATTGATATAAACGAATAATATCGTCTCGGCCTTTTTTTTTAAAATTTAGTACTCGAGCATGTTTTGACAGGCTGAGTAGAAAATTTCTCAAATTATCAACCCTGCTAAAGTACTCAGAAGGAGCATTTCGCGATATTTGCCCTAGGAAATACATTTCTTTATATGAACATTTGCTTACTCAGGATATGATATAAGTGACAGGCCCGTCAAATTAAATCTGGCATTTGCCTTCCGTAATATTGGCCAAATAAAATTAAAGGGCGCAGGAGGAGAAATACCTCGGAAAGTTTGGCTAAATTCTAGCGCTAGGCACAACTTCACGGACCTGTGTGAACAAATATTTATTTCTTAGCACAAATTCGCTTTATAAAATTTGGCGTAGCCAGCCACAAAAAGTAAAGCTCTATTCGCCATCGACAATCCTGGACTCAAATAGCTGTTATGCAGACAGATCTTATTTATTTTATTTTTTTTTTTTGGGGGGGGGGGGGGGGGGCGGCGGCGTTAATTATTGCGGATTTAAGATACTGGCAAAAGATAAAACAACGTTAGCAAAAAAAAAAAAAGCATCGTCATTATTGCGCATGCGCCGAACCCAAACCGCGTTTTGCATTTGCAAATAGAAACAACGTTATTTCTTTGTGCACGCTATTCTAAAACTTACTACTGTTAAGTGTATGTGGCAGTTTCTTACGCGGGAGGTCCCAACCTTTGTGTAAAGTAAATTAGGTGGAGGGCATTGGTTATCTAAATGTAATCGATAAATCATTAAATGACTGTCGAGATGGGAGCGAGTATGGTATACAATTTCCTAAATTTCATTAGTAAACCGACCAACCGAATGTCTACGTCGCAAAAAAAAAAGAAAGAAAGAGATTGAGAACCTTATAGACTTGTAGGTGTGATATTATGACCAAACAAATCGCTTGATTTTGACGTACCTTTACTTTTAGCCTAAGATAAAATACAATTTAAACGTTCGTTGTCTACCTCCTCCGCGAGTTTTCTTATATAATCAACAGAAACTGTTTTCGATATATTATGAATACAAAGAACGATACTTTCAGGGAATACAGATAGTCTCCTTGTGCTCACTATGCTTGACACCTTGCGATCCTAAATGCGTGATATAAATATACGCGCTTCTTACTGAGAATGTTCCGCCACTATTAGTAAACAAACCTCAGTTGTCATAAGGACCTTTGAACCTTCGTGATGTCTTAGTCGTCCAGGAAACGCATTGGACTACAGTTTCCGAAGTAAGGCAAGCAAGCGCGGTGAAACACGACGAAAAACACGAGTACAACGCATCCGCCAAGGCGCGGAGGGGAGAGCGGTGCAGCAAGTTGAAGCAACCTAATGGCTGCTGCGTCACGTGATTCCAAGATGGCAGCGCCCATGCGGAGGGGGATGAAAAGGTCTATACGGGGTGTCAATTTTATTTCGAACATATTTATATATAAAAAAGTGAAAAATGCACTAATACGGTCTGTGCAGATGAGCTATATACAGCAGGGGCAACGTTGGCCAGGGGGACAATACCGGGGGCTAACTGTCACGGTAAGCCCCATTATTATGTCCCCCTGGCCACATATCTCACCTGCACAGAGCGCATTAGTGTACTTTTTAAACTACGCTAATAATAAAATAAATATTAGAATAAATCTGTTAGAATTAAAATCAAGCGCGAAGAACAACTCGTTGCGGCAAAACGAACGCGCCTAAACTTTCGTCTGCTTTTTTTTCTGTTCACGGTCTCTTTCCGAAGAGAAACTTGGGGGCGCAAACGAGCTGGTGAAGGTTAAAGGCAACAGAGTCACCCCGAGACTAGTGAGAACCAGTGAGTTTAGTGAGAACCAGGGACCACACGACGCACAAGTGTCTCGTTCTTCCTCTCCGCACCGCCGACGTCAACCATTTGCCGCGTTGTGCTATCTCGTCTTTACCCCAGGCTTAAACGTCCCTAAAACTCCCGAAAAAAGAGAACTTCACGCTCAATAAGTATAGACCTTTTCCACAATTGGACGCCGCCATCATGAATTGTCGTCACTTCCAGTATGGGCGAAAACATTGTTTTGCCGCCGCCACGCCAACAGACGACATTTAGGATATAAGCCTAACCGTCACACATTCTCGTTTTGGCTCCCCTCTATATTTTTTTTTTTTTTGCTACTTACAGGTTGAAACGTTTTGTTATTTTGTCGTCGCCCATACTGGAGGTGACGACAATACAAGAAGGCGGCGTCCCTGTGGAAAATGTCTATAATCGCACTTCACGTTGAAAACACAAGACACTACCCCGAATTAGCACAAGCTCAAAACCTATCTAGTATTTTTTTCTTCTTCTTCCTAAAGATTTGTTAAAATCAGAAGTACGAAGCGAAAGGTGTACCGAGATGAGACACGAATTCGGCAGGTTAACACTTATAGTAATGTGGAGAGTTGAGCTGGTTGGCAAGACGACATCATATTAAAAACAGCGCATAAAGCAGCGAGGAAAAGAACGCAGAGCGCTCACTCCCAACTGGTTTATCGTGACAAGAAGAGGAGGACGAAGCATCAGAAATGAATCACACGCCTCGTCTTTCTCTTTATATCACGACATATCAGTTGGGAGGCAGCCCCTCTGTATTCTCTTCCCTTCCTCACTGCTTGTGCGCTTTTTTTTTTTCAAATATGAAGTATATAATAATGAATCAATCAATCAATGTTTATTATAGTGCCCAGGAACAACCTTGCGGTCTTGGTACTGGCGCACTGGATTCTATTTCGCGACTCTAATAATAATAAATAATAATAATAATAATCATCTGTATTGGCTCAGGAGAGGCAATCGCATTCAATATCGAAGGCTGCACTCAGTTCCCCCCCCCCTTAGCCTGACAGAGCCTCCCGGACCAACCAACCGCCTCTCTCATCACCTGAACCCGCCCTCGCTGCGCGTGAGAAGAGACTGGAGCCTGATCACGTGGAGAAACGCACCACTGGCCAAACGAGCACGCAGCTTAAACCCTACCGGCAGTAAGCGCCGAAGAACGGAATAAAACGTATACACGAACCAAATGCATAATCGCGCTAATGTTACCGATGTGTTCGCGGTAACAGTCCCCCGCGCAGTGCCACGTCGACTGCAACACACCACCTACCCCCACCAAAGTTCTCCCCAATATACGCTCGCAACTTTACTCGCGGAACATTTTTTTGCCCAGTCTTTTTTTGTTTACGAGCTTGTAATGAACCAACGCAGCTCCGAAGGGTTCGAAAGAAACGCCGACACGGCATCACCGCACAGACCACCGACCGAACCCGCCTACTATTTCCAACGCATCGCGAAGTCCCCTTCTCCCCGTTTCGCATTTCGGCCGCTAGGCCGCGGCAGCTTCCGTCGCACACTCGGATAGGCGGTAGTACCGCCCAAGTCCCTCTCTCTCCTTCGCGTCTCTTCCGCTGGGTGGCGCGCGCCTCCTTCGGAGTTGAGTAAAGAGCCCGTATTTAAGGAAGGGAGCAACTGGAACCGAGCCACTGGCTCAGCAAGACTTCCTTTGATTTCCGCGCTCTCAAAACTCTGACTGGAACCATGGAGAGCTTTTGCGCTCATCTTGCGCAGATGGTTGGCAAGTGCGCATGCGTTGCCTCGTTGCGTGGCGATCGCTCGCAGTCGATCGACGCTTTCGTCACCTCCACGCAGCTCTCGATGCCAATCGCCGTCCATAGACCAGGTGAACGCGAGCGACCAGTTTGGGAACACTCTGCAAACTGGGCACACCAGAGTTGCGTCGTATATACAGTCGAAGTCTCCGTGCACCGACCGCTCATTTGAGGCCGCCGCCGCCGGGACGTACACGACCACCCGCATCACGCCTACCCGAGCAAAACAAAAAAAAAAGTCTGCAAAAAGAAGAAAACAAAAAGTTGGACGAATTTTTCCGTGCGGCAGCCAACTCGCGAGATTAACGTTGCGGTGAGCCCTTCCCTGATTCGCGCTATACTTGGGGCGCGGATCCGACTATAGTTCGCAGCATAATCTCAGTACAGAGCAGATATCCCAGTCAAATTATCGGTGTAATCTGTGGAGCCGAGTATAATTCCAACGTGCTTGGGAACCCCAGTATCATTTCCAATAGAATATGTAAATACCGGAGTAATTCACAGTATAATAGTAAATAGAGGGATAATTCCCAATGTAAATAACAATATAATTTCCAGTATGTGTAAATACCGGGATATTTCTAAGTATATCTAAATTTCAAGCATATGTAAATCCCGAGAGAGTTTTAAGTACCATATGTAAATACTCAATCAGAGAATTTCAAGTATAATATGCGAATCAAAATAATTCCAAGTATAATATACAAATAAGCATAATTCCAAGTATGATATAAATCAACATAATCCTAAGTACACGTAAATCCCAGCAAATATCTACATCCCAGGGTAATCTCAGTAGAGTATGTGAGTCCGAGAGTAATTTCCAGTATATGTAAATCCCAGGGCAATTCAGAGTATATGTAAATCCCAAGATATTTCCCAGTATATGTAAATCCAGGCACGTAGCCAGGGGAGGAGGGGGGGGGGGGGGGCATCAGGCCCCCCCCCCCCCCCTCTTCCCCAATATCTTCCATTTTGCTGGGACCTCCTCTCGCCCTCCCCCTCAAACAGTATTTTGTCATGGGTCGGTGGCGCCGTCCCACCCTCTTCATATCCACAACCCAGCACGCGCCCGTCCGTCGCTTCACAAAATAAGCAGGAGCCATACGCACAAGCGCTGATAATGAAATCGGATACCGCCCAGAAGCTCTTTTCTTTTTTTGGAACTCGCGACAAGCGATGTTTTCCAAGACGACACGAACGCATCGTAAATCGATGCGTTCGTTTATCGAGCGGGCTTCTTGCGCTTCTAAAGAGTTTTCAGAACTCCGCGTTTCATATTCCAAAAGAGCTCGTTCCCAGCAAAAGCCCCGACGATCATAAAGGTCCCTTTAGGCAAAGGACCTTCATGGTCGGCGGCCAATCAGTTCGCGATTCTCCGCGCGTGGCATGTGCTCGCGACCCGATAGCGCCGACTGATTCGCCGATTGCAAAGGGACAGACCTAAAAAGTACCGATACGCTGACCGTGTGAATGGGGCATTATTCCTTTATCTTATAACGCGATCCGAAAAGGGTGACTCGTCTCGTTCAACAAGGTGTTTCCAATCAGCTGGCGCAGAACATCCGAGGAACAAACTCCTGGAAACAGAATAGACCTTTCCGGAAAATGCCACAAGGCCTCACGTCGACCCCAGATTGCACCGCTTGGCGCGGGCAATGCTGGGATAGTGGAAACGGCGCAATTCCTTCTCACTTCCCACTGCAAGCGCAGTACATAAAGGATATCATCACAAGGCCGATACGTACCCTGTTTTGTTATAAGCCGGCTTTCTTCACGTTCTGAAATCGCAAAATGCTAAACAAACGTGAACCGCTCCTACCGTATAGTACGCCAAAAAGACGACGGGAGGCGCTGCGTACTTCAGGAATGGTCTCCGAGATCGCCATTTTCTTCGAGCGAGGCAACTCGATTCCGCGCAGCATGAATTGTATCGCATATGTATTGAACAACAGTTATCGATCGTCCTATACCCCATTATAGCACATGCACGTTTCGGTTTCACAACGGCCAAACGCAGCCGATTCTATTCCTGGCCACATACTTCGGTAACTACTATAGATACACGCCGCAAGGCGCGGGAACACGCACGCGAACCGTGCGACCGCTCCGGGGACTTACTCCATTCACCCTTAATCTGACAGTACAGTGGGAGAGACGCGTTCGCTGGACCAATAAGCCGCCTCCCTTTCCTCACGTGACCCCATGTGCAGGCGGCAAATGAGGCAAATGATAGACGTATGGTTGGTCGAACAACGCGGGTAGCTTCTAGCGCGCTGTCAGCTTAGGGTTGCACGGAGTTTAGGGAGCACGCGAGAGAAACCGGCCAGCAGTCTCTTCCTGACGTTGAACGAAAGAGTATAATTAGTTGAGCGTATCGAGTACAGATTACAAATAGTTACGTCATTAAGGGTGTCAGAACGGTGTTCCAGAGACTTCTACACCCATGGATAAACACTTTTAACAACCCTACTTCGAGTAATACAGCTTTTATAACTGCAAAGCAGAGCGTTGTCGAGTGGAACGCTCAACAGCACCCTTGTGGAACCCACTAAGGAACACATTTTCTGAAGGGAGTAAAAAAAAGGGGGGGGGGGTGTTGCAACGCCCGTGGGGTGTTCGCCCTGGGCAAGCTCAGTCACACCTTTATTGTATGGGAACATGTGTAATGTGTAAATAACCCGTTAAAAAAAAATCCGCAAAGCGTGACATGCGCAGTTTACAAATTTAGAGTTCTTCCTCATGATATGGAAAACAAAATGAAGATTTCGGCCACAACATTAGGTATCGCCAGCTGCCCCATCACCATTCATTAAATTTAAATTGGCCAGATAATACACATCACTGAACACAAGTTAGTCGTCCCAATTATTATTATTACAATATAGGATATTCAGTGCCTCGTGTTGCAAATCGTGGTCAACTTGATGTTATTTATTTTTGGTCTATCGAAGGCGCACGAATACTTGGTTTATTCTCAATCCTCGTCAGACGCAGGCTGTCCCTAGTATGGAATTCGCTCGGTGTATCTGATATAGCCCACATAGAATCTATCCGGCGACGGTTTGTTCGTATAGTCTATGACAAATTTTGGCCGAATGAACTTTTATAATTATAAATGCCTACTGGACAATCTAGGCCTCCACTAAATCCGTTGGCAGACTGTCACGTGATGCTGCCTTTCTATAAAATATAAAATAATTTAATTCGCACATTGAACCTGCTCGTTCAAAGAGGAGTGCTCTTACATTTTATCCTCATGATAAATATATCTCATCAGCTGTAACCGGAATTCAGTCATGGGTAAATGATTTTGAGCATGACTCCGATATTTTTTGCAATTATAATTTTCTGAGGCAGCTGAATGATATGCTTACTTTCTTACTAGAGCGTTTTTCGTTTGCTTGCGTCTGTTTTATATACCATTTTACTGTTTACAAACATAAACCGCCACTTGCGTCCCAAACGACTTCCGGTCGCTCCGTCCTTGCGAGCTTGCTATGTCACCAGTGCTAGAAGGCATAAATGCTGCACGGACAGCAAATTTGGATACTTAACGAGGGCCCTCGACTGTACGATTTAACGTCTTGGAGGAAACAAGTTGGTTTACAAGTATATTCGAAACATTCGAACAGATCTCGCACTCCTTGATTCCTTTGGCGTTCACTCGGAGCAGCGGTGTTAAGGTAAGCTTTGTTCATTTTGATGAACCGGACGTTCGCTGGGGTGTGAAAGACTGGAGCACCGCCTAGTGGCGTTTGCAAAAAAATTATGAAAGTGCACGTTATTTATTTCCGCACGTTTTACATCTCATTACGTTGCACCGCATTACAGACAATTGTCTATGGGCACAGATATAAAGACACGAAGATAACAGCGACAACATATTTTGACGACGGGCAAAACACCTCTAATGGAAATGCCCAAGCTAAGGAGAACATTTAAAAATGAATTCGTGTATTTTAAGTAATCAATTCGTTATTTATAACTTTACATTCCTGACGTGACGTCCGCTGTGGTCATTAACGTTTTCCCGAAAAAACAATCTTCTTACTTCAATTTTTTTTTTTTTTTAAATCCTTGGTGGTGAGAGTAGTTTTAACGGCATTATTTCTACAGAACTCCGATCCATGCGACGGAAAGGGCGGAGAAAAGAGCGGAAAATTTCCCTAAAATAATGCTTCGCGTTTCTCGACTTACGCCATCAGCGAGCTAATTTAAGCCTCATTATCTCGGCCAGCGAAAAAACAAGACTAAAAACAAACACGTCAGCGCCATCTGGACAAGAGGACACGTAACACGTGGATCGCTTCTTCTCCGCAGATCTTGGCGTCTTTGTGAATCCATAGAGCACACAGCCGGGGCAGCGGAGAGCCAGAAAGCGTCGTGCGCCAAGCCACGAGCGCGAAGAATAGAGGCCCCATGCGCCGCAGCAAGGCAGGCGCCACACAAAAGCGCGCTTTGCGGAGGCGACAACGTACGGAGGTGTCCGCTCACTGCGCTAGAAGCCGACAGTGCGGAGGGGGCTACTACGCGCCCGCAGCACTAGTCGGCGCACCAACCTGCGTGCAACAAAAGCAGTAGCGTGATCTTAGCGGACGGTACTATTCCTTCGAACCAAAAAAAGGTTTTCGTAAAGAGTTTTAGGGAACCGTTTTTGCCCGTATATCGTTCCGGTAACGGTACGTTGCAGGTGCAAAGGCGGCGGCGGGGTGCATAGGTATTCATCGGAACGATCTCCAAACCCTATCGAAGGAGCGCCAAAAATGCATAGTCACGGCGCTCGTCCTCTTTTGCGGGCTCGCTATCGACGGATCAACCAGACGCAACATCACGTCGCATTTACTGCACAGTGGTCGGTGTCGTCGGTGATAGAGAAAACACGGAGGCGACGAGCGCCTCGACGATACACCTTTCGTGCCGCCCGATCGGCTCGTTTTCTCGGCAATCCGATCAAAACCTTCGCAATCATCAAAGGTACGGGCAGGCGTGCCCTCTCCCATTCTGAGCGGCGGAATCAGCAGGCCTCCAGTCCTCGAAAGTACGGAGAAAGGTTGTCACACGGTATCCGATACCCGGCCGACGCCTTTCTTTGCGCCTGCATCGTATCGGAGGCGTCGGACGACCGATCTACTAAAACTCCCTAGTGTGAAGCTCCGCCTCGTCGCCGAACCCTGCTCTCCGGGAGTGGATACGAAGAAGCGGGTCACCCGATCACGTGGCGAGAGATGGGAGTACGAGACCGGTCCTAAGAGCACGTAGGCTCCAGCGCACTGTCAGCTTAGCGGAGAGTGTGGCTCGCCCGCATTCGAGGCGCCGCACCGCACACAATGGCGGGTCCCTCCCCCTTCCTTCCGGGTGGCCACGCGGCGGCGCAGAGGGAAAGGCTACCGGCGCTCCCTTTCTGGCGCGGCCCGATTTAGGAGCAAGCCGTTGCGCCGACCCGCTCACACCCGACGCTCATTCATACACACGCGCTCCGGCCGGAAGACATTACTCGCGGCGGCGCTCTCTTCCAACATTGTCAATATATCGGCCCGTCAGGTATCCGAGAGGCTCTGACGAGGCAAAGGTGCGTGCCCGGAGTTTCACGGAAATGCGGGCACGGAAAAGAAAGCCCCAGGGTCCGGAAAGAAACGCATTAGAAGGCAAAAAACCAAAAACACATGCACAGAAAAAGGTGATGAGTGCAGTGACGTTGCACTTTCGACGCTGTTGGATTGGCCCGCCGGCTCCTAGCGCTGGCCGTGCTCCGACGTTCGCTACCTTATCGAATGACTCGCAGGTTCCACGATGTCAGTTCTTCCGCCATTGTGCACTGGTTCCGAACTTCTACCAATCGGCACGTGACTTTCGAAAGGGATCTATTAGGGTGTTTCGTCACCGACAAAATACACACGCATCGGAGTAGACACTTCACGTCTCCATACAGCATGGTACAGCAATCAAGACGCAAAATTTTGTTTCCTAAAAACAAAAAAAAAAAGTTAATTTATTAGGTCCCGCTTTTTAACGAGGCAAACGAGACGATGGATCATCCACTTAGTCGAGCTTACCCAAGGTTGGCTGCAACCAATTCCTACTTTGGAACACGACGCGTCAGGAAAAAAGACGGAAAGGGGGGGGGGGGGGGGGGGGGGGGGGGCTGAGACAATACGACGATTTAAAACACCAGCACACTGGCGCTAGTGGACCTGGAAGTAGACTGCAAGTTAGGCAGCATTGGCGAGATAAAATATACGCCGTAGCTACGAAAATGGTCGTTTATAACTGGGGTCCCGTGCTTTCGGTGTTTATTTTTCTTAAAATTCGAGCGTTTTTTCGGTGTTTATATTTTCTCATGGATTCGGTACCTTTCGGTATCAATTTTTAGTCTAAAAATACAAAAAAAAAAAAAAACGCGCTTATCGGGATTTATGTTTAACAATACAGTGCACGGACATGGAATCCCCCCCCTCCCCCTCCACCAAACGTTTCAAAAGGCACAGAAAGGAAAATGAAAATACACGGAAACCTTTCCGAAATCGGTGAAATATGACCTATTTTCGTTTCACGCTTCCGATTCTAGCGAGCGCTTCGAAATCGGTTATCGAGGCGTGCGATGCGTCATGGGAACTCCGTCGCAATCATGACGTCAGGCTTCTCAGCACAGTCAAAGGCTGGCGTGATTATGAGCACCGCCACGGCGGTGTCTTGCGTGCTACATTCTCGCGTTTCGGCGTGGACTGCAGAGCTGCACGACGAGCGCCGCGACGTATTCATTCGGCCCCTGCAGTCCGCGGTGCGTTCCGCCACTTTCTATTCGTGTTCGACCCGTCCGCGTTGTCATCTCCTGAAATTGACGGGGACACGGCAGGTAAAGAAATGCCTCGCATTTAGCAATGCTAGGCAAACTTGAAGGTATGCGCTTTTAGACGTTCTATTACCAGCGTGCTCACTTACCAGTCTGCTTCGCTTTTCGTGCGGTTCGCTCAGCTCCTCAGCTTTTTTCTTGCAAAATAATACTCGGCACAATCCCTTGTACACTCTGAAAAATAAAGGGTGTATCGTTAGACCCTTTGTCCCATATAATACACCCCAAAACTTCAGTGCGACGTACACCGCCCTACAGTCGAACAGACGGCCCCATATTTTACAAGGGGCTTGATAACGGTGCGATATACGTTATTAAATAGTTAAAGTACGTATCAAAGACCACAGAAAGAAAACACTGAGGTTTTGCAGTAGGGCCAAGAAAACCTCGGTTATCTTTTTTTTTTTGTAGTCAGTAACACGTACATTAGCTATCTTAATAAGTTGTACCACACGGCTATCAAGCCCCTCGTAAAATTTGGGGCCGTCTGTTCGACTGTAGGGCGCTGTATGTCGAATTGAAGTTTTGGGGTGTATTATATGGGACAAAGGTTGTAAGAATACACCTTTTGACACCCCCTTTTTTTTTTAGAGTGTACCAACCGAATATTCTTGGTATAGAAGACCCAGACTGAGGACAGTGGGTCGCCTTTCATTGTCCTCATCAAAAAATGATCACCGTACAAGTAATTCGTATTTCCCGGCGCTCACACGAGACGGCGGACGCGCGAGACGGACCCACGCGCTTTGGAGTTTCTTATCGTTCGGAAACCCGTGGGTGGGTCGGAAACACGCCGCGCGAGCCACCTCATCCAACGTGGCCAACTTCTCTTCGCGACTGCGTTTACGGCTAGGGTATCTACACCAGTACGGTGAACTGCCGAGGGTAACGCCATACGAGAGGAGGAGCAACGCGTCACGATCCCCCAACAAAACTTCGCCCAAGAAAAAGTCTCAACTCCTACAGAAATCCAGCGAAGCCACGGGTCTTCAATCAATAGGGCGCCCTATTTATTTGAAGACCGGTGACTTCGCTGGGTTTCCATAGGAGTTCAGCCTTTCTCTTTCTTCACTTTTTCCTCGGGTAAGTGCGCTCTTTGCAAATTTTCTAGAAAAAATGCACCACCTGTGGGCAACGCTGCACAAAATCGTAGCGCGGTAGGTGAAGAAACCAAATTTCGCGGTCGATTTAAAGAGCCTGGTCGCTATTTGAGACTCCCGATATATCCATATATGCCAGCCCGCTACTGCCCTCGCGCTCGCATGAACAAGCTCGCTCAACACCGGTCCGGAGAGTTTGTCTGGGCCCTGTCTGTCGCGCCCCAATGGCGGCAGTAATGCACGGATAGCTGGTGGAACTGAACACAGTCGTAGAGCTCTCGCTCCATCGAACACACAATTAAACACAGACTTCGGAGGTTCGCAACTCTTCCGCCACGCTCCCGCCACGCGCTCCAAACAAAGGTGTGCTTCGTATAGGAAAACAAAATATCCGCAGCTTTTCGCCACATCGTGCGAAGAAGCGACAGCCCTTGTGTTTATAAACTCGTTCTGCTTCCCGTGCTTGGGAATTTTCGCGTCTCCGTCTTTTGCTTCTCGTTCTCGCACGTCTCCGGGTCTCTATCGCCAAGCTAGACAAGGGCTGCGCATGACGTCACCAGTCACCTCTCGGCCAAGGGGTGAACGTCTCTGGTGGCGTATGCATCACGTGATATGACGACGTCACGGAGTTTTCAGCCTAGAACAACGCCAAAGACGCGAATGCAGCTGGCAAAACCTTAGAGCAGCTGTCGCTGTAAAAAAAAAAAAAAAAAAAGTTAGGACAGGAACGTGCACGCTTACACCATTTTTTTTTTTCTTTTTTGTTTTAGAAGTTTATTGCTTTCTAGGCTTCCCGCAGCCAGTCTTGTGTTTCGACAGTTTCCCTTGAATTGAGTGCTGCCAGCGAGTGCCGAAGTAAACGCGCCTTCTGAACTTTTGACGGCAAAATAGCGTAGCGCGCGCACTTCACCTGATCGGGAGGTAAAATGACCGAGACTGCGTACCCGACGTGCATTGTATCAGCGGCCATTGTAGCGAATTTGCTGCCTAGTGAGTAGCGTTAATAGGGAGCTTTCGTAGCTGGTTTTCGCAGTCCCACAACGCCCTCCGCAACGATACCCGGAACTCTACACTCAAGGCCATTGGCGCGCAGGCGCAGAAGCGGCTTCTTCGTTGCGGACGGCTTAGCGGAGGGGGAAACGCGGTCCACGAAAACTCCCTAATCACTGGGCTCCGGAGCGCGAGAGTTTGGCGCTCCGTGACGTCACGTAAACAAACAAGATGGCTGCGCTGCTGTTGAGACCGTCGAGACGGGAGGCGTAGCCGGACCGCTGCCCCTTTTCAGTTGATTAGTGCCTAATCCAGCGGGTAAAAACGATTTGATACGAAAGCCAAGACAGCAATTAGCGTCCCGAAAAAAATTTGTTCGTGCATCTCGCCTGAAAAGGATATTTATCTATCAAACGGTAGCGTGCCGATAGCACAGCCACAGAAAAGTTGCCGAGATGAGGAAACATTCGCACCGCTCTGTCCCTTTTATAATGCTTAGCCCAGCGAATAAAGATACTTCGTTTTGAAAGCCGAAACATCAGTGAGAGTTGAGGAAAAGGTTTGTTGGTGCGTTTTGTCTGAAAACGAATTGATCTATCGAACGAGCGTGCCGATAGCTCGGCGACAGAAAAGTTGTGATGAAAAGACAGTCAGACCGCTGCCCTACTTAGAATGCTTAGCCCTGCCGCAGCGAATGAAGATACTTAGATTGGAAAGCCGAAACACCAGTTAGCGTTGCGGGAAAGGTTTCTTCATACATACCACCTAAAAACGAATTGACGTGTATCGAACGACGGTGTGCCGGTATCGGCGTAGCTTCAGTCTGGCTGCGAGACGGAACCGACGGAACCAGGGAATCTCTGACATATTTGAGGGTTTCCTGCGTCGACGAGCGGGTTCAAGAATGTTGTCTCTAATGTAAATCGTAACTGCATGCATGGTCAATAAATAGATCGGCCAAGGTAACCTTCCACATATGTGCACGAGGCGAGTGTTCAAACCTTTCAGGAATATTAAAACGTTCGTAGAAACTTCATAACGTCGCCATCTCTTTTGCTTTAGACTCTGCCGCTTCACACGGGCCTAATCATTTATCTTGGAAATATTTTCGGCTTCTGCCACCCCTATCCACGGTCGGAAAGAGCTTGTGTGGCCCGTCGATAGTTTCTGGCCGTGTAGCCGTGTTCCAAAACTTACTCGATCTAACTCTAGGGTAAAGGTGGTTATCGAAAACCTACCCGCGTCCAGCGTTTCTCTATTTTTGTTGTCACGTGACATAATCCGCCAGGGTAACTCGGATCCATTCGAGTAGGTTCGGAACGCAGCCTCGGTGTGTCGCGCTCCTGCACGAAATATGCGCCGTTTAGTTGCTGCGCTCGGAGTATGAAACTCGAGAGCGTCGGAACATGGAAGCGCGTGGAGCCAATGGTTTCCCTCTCCCGAGAAGGCGTAGGCCGCAGACGTTCCGGCCGGAGTCGTCTGGCTTCGAGCCTGTTGGAGAGTGTACGCCACCATGTTGGCCTAGGGAGCAAAGCGCATATAAAGGTTCCCTATGTTGGCCTACCCTCTCGCACTCCTCCGCGCGTCTCCCGTTTTCGGCAGACCAGCGAGATCGCGCGGAGCCGTCGGGCCTGCCCTTCTCCACAGTGAATAAGCATACAGTGGTCCCACTCAAGGCCCGGTCCGGTAATCGGGCGTTAGGCAGCGCCCCTCACCACATATCGCGAACTAAACACTTTTTATGTTTCTGATTTCTTGTTCCAAAATACTGTGTAAAAGTAATTGTTATAAAACAAAGGAATTAAACCAGTAAGGCTAATTTTTAAAAATATAAGAGATCCGATTTTCTTCGGGAAGGAATAAAAGAATGCTTGACCGAAAACCGTTACACGGTTACCTAGGGTTACGACCAATGAGAGGAGTCGAGGCGCCGGGCAGCCGGGCTGGCCGGGCGACGAGCTGCTGCCAGGCTGCTGCGGAGATTGCGGAGTACACTTGCGTTTTTGGCGTTCGAAGCATTCGAAGCTGATAATAACGGACCCGCTGAGAAGCTTGTAAGTTGTCTATTATGATTTTTGTTATTGCAAATAGCATTGTGTCATATATTATACTTTGCATTCTGAAAGTCGTCGTTTCCGTGGCAATAACCGCTGAGGAACTCGCCGTTACAAAGCGTGTGTATATTAAGTTTTGTGAGGTGCTAAATTTCCTCCTTGCATGAAGGAAGCTAGCGCCGAATCGTCTTTCTATTCGGAATCATGAACAACAAAGTAACCGCGGCTTTGCACATGTAGAGAGGCTCGAAACTGGTGCGGCCCAAACGAAACTGAAGAAATCGCTGAGCGTACTTCGGCGTCGCAAGTTTCGATTTTGAATTTACTGATCGCGTTCATTTTATTTGATATTTTATTGCAATTTGGGTGGGTAGAGACGTGCAGGGTGTGCAGGTGTTACGGAAGGGCTGGCGCCCATGCAGTAGGTATGCCCATAACACCAACCCGTTAATGTGTTCTCAAGTAATGCCCTTGAAATAAGGGCACCCAACTAGTGCGAACATATGTGATCGTTCCGGTAGGTACAAACCCTAGTTCAAATCGTGTTAGAAAAAAAAAAATAGAAGAAATCCTTGGTGAATTGTTGCGTTGAAAACGGCACTACGTCTCCTTGTCAATCGGTGTTCGAGAAAAATTAAATGTTCACATAAGAAAAAAAAAAAAAAAAAAAACACATGGGGATGTTGCTCGAAATTTTCTCTCTCATATGCGCCATTCCCTTGATCAGTAAAAGAGCTCCGAGCGCTCTAAAAAGTCTGTGCTTTATATAAGCAACAGAACTTATGACACGGAGAACAGTCAGATGCTTTCAATCCTGTAGAATTTCTTAATTGCTGTAGATAATGCTGTGTGCATGCAGTTTTGAGTTTTTATTGTATTGTTTACTTGTGCAGTACATATATGATTTGATGTGCTCTATTTTTCATGCCTCTTGATGTCCTTGTCACCTGTCAAAATATGTTGCACTAAGCTGTGTGTCCGATCATCGCGTTTCACACTTGCCATAAAAAGCTGCCATCCACAATATTTTTGTCATAACATGCCAATGCTCCGCAAAAAAAAGAAAAGTGTCGTCGGCCTTGTTTCATGTTTGTAAATTGACCGGCATCCGTGCAAACTTTGTTCTATATCTGTATTATGTGCTATGTTTGTGACTCTTTTCGTTTGCATTGTACCATGCATCGATCGATCCAATAAACAGTCCCCTACGTGAAAAAAAGGCTTTCTTGTCTGAATGTGATCGCCTGGAAATGGTGTCCTACGACTGGCGCTTTAAATAAAGCAATATGCAACGCGAGAACGCGAGGGACGGAAACCAAAACACCATGGGCGCCGCCATCTTGGAAAGCAAAACAACAAAACAGAAGCACAAGTGGCTTAGTTCGCGAAATGTGGTGAGGGGCGCTGCATGCAAAAATACTCTCAACACCGTGTCTCCCGATTACCACAGGCTTATTCTACAGTGGGCAAACTGTATATGATAAACTGTGCCCTTCTCCGAGCGGACGACCGTCTGGTCGAGGATTCCTGGATGGGACTCCGGGCGCCGGGTCGAGTCGCAGCGTGAGCTCGTCCGACCGGCGTATGACTCAACGTTAGCGCTTCCCCTGGCTCTGACAGCCGGCGTCCCCTCATCCTAGAGGACGTTCGTCCGCCGAGAGCCCTGGCCCAAACTCCCGCGACGAAGGATAGCGGCGCGAGCTCGGCCCACCGGCGATGTCTCCGCTCGCAATACCCCTTTGGCTCTCAGCTCGGCGGGCGCTGCGGGCTCTCTGTGTCAATGGCCCGCTTGACCGCAGTCAGTGTCTTGCTGGGAACCCTTGGTTCTCAATAAACGCTCTTGGATACCGGGATCATCGTTGTTGGCACGGCGTTGGCGAACCCGGCGCGGCGACCGCCCTAGCTGGTAGCCGTCGGCCGCGCGGTGGGACGGGCATCGGTTTCCCCTTTGAGCACCGGTCCCCGGGCGCAAATGTACGTAAATCTTCCTCCCCCACAGCTATCCGAGCACTCTGACGGCCAGGCGCGAAACTGCAGCGCTGCGAATGCGCTGTGTTTAAAGGCCGGGTCCTTAGTGGTCTGTAGCACGGCCACTCGATCCCCCCTGTGAGAGTTTTAATCGAGTGGCCGTGTCTGTAGTATTCGATGCCACGCGCTCTCGTGTTCCCGCTAACCGTGATTCAGATAGTAGCTTGCGCATATTTCGGCGAGAACAAGTAGGAATGACCAGCATGATGCGATCACGCCACCCGCAAGCGAGCCATGTATATATGCCCCGCATATATACACGGCTATATAGAGCACGATGCTCCACTTCGAAGGAGTTCGGTCAATTTCCTGATTTACCGCGGCCGAAGGACCACAAATCTGTCTTTTTCGAAACACGTTTGTGTGCATGTGTGGGAGCACTATACCCTGTTTCATACTTAGTGTGCAACGCTGTCAAAGCTACTAGCGCGAGCATGGGGCTTGATCTCGTTGATCATTCGCACGCGTTCTCGCGCAAACAAGCCCATAGATGAAGCCACGCGCTCGCGCCAGTAGCTTAGGGAAACCAAACGTCTTGGAGTGCATAAAGCAGGGAGCGGAGAATGGACTCTTTCTGGTGTAGCAAGCGTCGTCTGGGGGGCTGTCTGCGAACACTGGCATCGTGCCGTTTTATCGGCTTTCATTGCTCCATACTACCAATGCTAAAAAAAAAAAAAAAAAAAAAAAAAAAAAAAAAAAAAAAAAAAAGTTGCAAAGGACGACGCGCGCAAAGATAGGTGCTGACAACGTTGGTCACGCGGGACGCTGCCCTCGGAAAATGGCGGCCGCGGGAAGCAAGGGTCAGGGGCTGGGCGTACACAAGTCTCTACTATGGTTGCCAAGTATTACGTCTATTGAATATTTCCTCATTCGTGCGCTTTTCGTACAAAACGGCAGTTGGGTTGCTACAAGTTACCCACGGATTCCCTGATACCCGACAAGGTCACATTAGAAATGAGGCAGTTAACTCTTTGCATGTGCGTATACATCGCCTTTGATTCGCGAGCATAAAAGAGCTTCGTGAGTCGGGCGATTGTTTTCGCGCCATCATTGCCATCAGAGTAGGATTTCGGAATTTCCATCTGTCGACCACGGCTCCAACTTTTGACACTCCCAGCAGGGTCCTATCTCGTCTGCTACACGAGTTTCTAAAGGATGGCGGCCGCTGAAAATGACGTCATACGAACGCAATAAACTGCGACATAAAATGACGCAATTTTTTGTTTTGTTTTCTGTAATGATGTCGCTTTTGCTGTCCATTATAAGCCACATTTTTTTAGGCATGACGAAGATTAATAACGTAAGCATAAATTCTTAAATACGATGCCATTGCTGTCCATAAAATCACACACAAAAAAAAAAAAAAACTAGGGAAGATTTATTGGTGGATTTTTAGGGAATGCGTCAGCATGACCCTTGCTAAATGCTACGCAGGTCCCCCTTTGCGAAACGATACCGCTGACAGCCTGACACCGATCCTGTTTCTCTTATGCGTCCTCTATTTTTTTCTGCCGCTTTTTGGCTTTGTTACGGGGTCAGTGCTAGCGTTTCCCAAATGGGGACCTGTGTGGCGTTTCCCAAGGGTCATGCTAACGCATTTTCTGAACATCCACAAATAAATCTTCCTTCAATTTTTTTTTTTCTGGCAAAGCGGCTTTTTTAGTTAGTTTTGGCCAGCTTCTGTCGCCAGCAGACACGCGTGCTTCTTGCGTCGCATTTCGGCTGGCCGAGCCGAGCTAGTCTCTTTCGCCTGCTAGTTCTGACTGGCCCCAGCATCCGCGAGCGCATATTGGCTCGCCACCTTGCCCGTGACGTCGCCTTCCCCTCGCCTCGTCGCGCGCTCATTGGCTTCCGCCCCGTGACGTAGACTCCCACCTATTTTGTCCTCCATATACGCGGCGCGCTTCCCTTTCCACTGTTTTGTCTGCAGACAGACGGCGTTAGCTTCATTTCCCTGTCATGTGGGTACTAGTGGTAATGCATTAAACATAAACGACATATCGCCTGGAACCCGTTTCAGACTTTGCGTTAGCGAAAATCACCAACCTTTATCTCTCTCGTCGTTTCTATTTCCTCGCTTTGCTGCACCGTCTGTGCCTCGCAAGCTTTCGAGAACGCGTCAGGCTCTAGCGTTGCGGCCGATATCACCGCTCTCCATGCTTCTTCGGTCGGTCAATTCGCCAGTCTTTCCAGCTGCTCTGGTTCCGCACTTGACCGACTGCGAAGCGTAGGTCGCAATCTATGAACTCTTTCGCACACAAGACCGGAGACCAGGGCTGGGCAGAGATACTCCAAAAAGTATTCGGGAATACAAATACTGAGATACGTGTGTTTTAAGGCCAAAATACAGATACTGAGATACATTAGTCTTTTATGCAACGGGATATCCCTGAGATACTTCGGCAATAGCGACGAAAAAGTATTCCAGAATACAGATACTCATAGAAATACATCTGTTCCCGAATGGTGCTACGTGGAGAGGGTGCAGTTCATGCCGAAGGCGAAATGTAATTTATGCTTGTGCTATTCTTTTTGTGCCATTTCATGCACTGCCCACTACCTCAAACTCTTTATCTATCATTAATTTCGCCAAAAAAAAAAAAAAAAAAACATGTCACCCCCGTTGAACGACATAGTTACAGAACGGTAGAGACTGCCTACCATGCTTGACAAAAGGCGTCTGCCCAAAATGAACTTTTTCTTTTGCCGTGAGGGTGCATGTCAAACTGTCCGAGTCACCCATAGTGTAGGGAGATTGGACAACAGGGCCGTTCTTTTTCTCCGCTCAACTCCATTACAGCGTCCGCTTCGCTAAATTGGAATGAGTGGAGGGCTTTGTGAGAGGAGCTCATTTTGTTATTCTTGCAAGTAACCTTTAAACCACGATTTTATTTTTTATTGCTGGTGACTGAGATGGATCTTATAGGGCAGGTTCATACTATAAATTCGGAATCAAGTTGCACCAAACGGATGTTATTATCCTTTAAATTTATCTTAAAAAGTGCAATAAATGTAACGAGATTCCTAAGTCGGGCAAAGTACCGCGATACAAGCGATACATTGTAAATGTATTTCACTACTGAGATACAAATACATTTTACAAATGTATCTCGATACAGAGATACAGACACTCGAAGGTATCTCTAATACCCGTGGCACACGGGCAACTCGAATGCCATTTACAACGAAAGACATTTGAGCGGACGGCCAATCAGCGCGCGACACTCCGGGCGTAGCGCGTTCCACGCCGACAGATTGCGAGCTGATTCGCCGATCAGACAAATGTCATTCGTTGTAAATGGCATTCGAGTTGCCCGTGTGGCACGGGTATTAGATACTATCGCGATACATTTGTATCGCGATACTGCCTATACTTCGTTTCAGCTTCGGTCCGAGCGCGGCCGATGTTACGAGCAGAAGGGCCAATCAAACTGCGCAGAAAGCGAAACGTCATGGCGTGCTCTCTGCAGTTGATAGGACCAGCCGGTATTCGCCGTGTCTCTGTGCGCGCTCCTCCGCCGGCTAGTCCTATCAAGAGCAGAGCACGCCATGACGCTGCGCTTTTTGCGCTCTCTGATTGGCCCTTTGGCTCATAACATCGGCCGCGCTCGGACCGAAGCTGAAACGAAGTATACACCTTTCCAAAAAACACTCGACCCCAGGGGCAACAAACCGTCTGTGAGCCCAGTCACTGAGTTTGAGGCTAGACTGGCTAGACTCTCACCGGCGTCCCTCCTAACCCTAACCGAGTGAACTGTGATTCCAATAGGCGCAGCCTGCGTAGGTGCAGTTTCAAACGCTGCTGGCGGCTAAATTCTCGTCTTTTCCCGCTATATTTTGTGTTTCATGGTACATGTATGTTCCCGAGGACATTGAGAAAGCATTGTGCCACATTAAAAAAAAAAAAAAAAAAAAAAAAAAGTAAAAAAAAAAAAAAAAATTAAGCTATTTTTGTTGGGTACACGCGCGACAGAACGAATGCGACTGGAATGAATAGTTCTAGTTATTTTTTTTTTTGCGATAAGTTTTGACGGCACCGCGGGATTCGCCGCATGTGAAACGACAAAGGGCTTTGCTGTCAAAAATAAATTGCAACAGAACAGGGCCGAAAGGCATGCATTTTTCCCGCTCACAAATAACGTGTTTACCGATGGACAGGAGGAAGTGTTAACATTCGTACGTACCACACGATGCAGCGTTATCCGAAACGAATTTATTTGAGAAAGATCTCAAATAACACAGTCACAGTCGACGACAGTCACATCTTGACGATCGGACGGAATCCGGGATGACTTCGTTTTGGGGCACGTCTTGGGGAGAGCTTCCTCTTTTCACAACCGCACCAAGGCAAAGAAACAAACGTGACTGACCCGTTTCTCACCCTAACCCGGACAACTGTTTTTGGAGATGGCTGAGGATTTTACGCGGATTATCTCTGGGAGGGGGGAGAACAATGTTCGTAAAATCGCGTCGAGGGTCGTTCGACGTCCTTCACGTCTTTCGTTTCCCGTGAATGTCGAGCAGAAAAGCTTGAATGGCAGGCACTTACCAGCCTTATTTCTCACAATGGAAGATAACTAGGGTGTGTACTTTCCGGTGTTTATTTGTGAGAAAAATCGGCGGATGTTTTTCGGTGTTTATTTGTTTTCAAAACACCGGTGTATTTCGGTGGAACATCTCACGACAAGGCTAAAATCGGTGAATATTGGTGAAAAAAAGCGATTGATCACATATAGAGAGTTCCGATTTTATTCACATAGTTCATACACTTCTTCTCTAGGAAGCAACTATTTCTCACACTTGGTTATCATAGTAGATGCAAGCATACTTTCATGCTTGCATCTACACGCAAGGAACGTGCTGCCGTCATGGCAGCACGTTCCTTGCGGTTCGCAACCCGCAATTATGAAAACGCACGCTCCTGTACGACACGTACGTTGGCAGTGTCTTCCAGGAACCACAGCAACCTCTGAATACATGGCTTGCACCGATATCACTTGGCCAGACACAATGAAGAAAAGGCACGTGAGAGCCTACCCTCCACTGTGTTAATTTTTCCACAAAAGGGGGCCATGGGAGACACAATAGGGGAAAGGCGTATGAGAGCTTAGCTTCCACTGGGTTCACTAGACGCTTTTGACCCCCAGAAAGGAGGGCGCACTGACGCCACCTGCAAGCCATGTATAAACACTGGAAGAATGCAGGATCCACGAGATAACACGTTTGACGAACCTCTACGGGGAAAGGGTTTCGCTAGGTCGGAAACTAGCAACGACCGGTGTTTTTCGGTTTTAACCAGGACGTAAATATACAACCACCGGTGTTTTTCGGTTTTAACCGATTTTATATTTTCGTCACCGACGGATGTTTATCGGTGTTTTTCGGTTAAAACCGGAAAATGCACACCCTAAAGATAACACAGAAAGGGTACGTAGCACGCATAAAAAAAATTAAGTGGAAACTTTCAAGAGGGGCGAGAAAACGTCGAATGCAAAACCGCAAAAACGTAGGTAGAGAACCGCGCTGAGCGGGTCTTCACAGTCCCAGAGAGTGGCAGAAAAATTCTAGCTGATAGAGGGCGCGAGAGTCGCACCAACCGCATTAACATCAGCAACATGGCGGCGGCCTAGGAGCGGTTTTTGGAAAGGTGCCGGAGACGAACGGACGACAAAGGGACAAGAAACACACGCGTCTCAATCTGAGACGCACGTGTTTGACCCCTTGTCGTCCGTTCGTCTCCCCACTAGAATCACGTCGTAACGTTAAAGGTCCGTTCACGCATTGGCGACCGAGTAGAACTGACTGAGACAAGACCGGTTTTACAACCTCTTGCGACGGCTTAGAACCGGAGGCGCTGCTGCGGAGCTGGTCCTAAGCCGTCGCAAGAAGCTTAAAAAGCGGTCTTGTCTCAGTCGGTCCTACTCGGTTGCAAAAGTGTGAACGGGCCTTAAAGGGCAACTCCGCTTCTTTTCCAGTAGTGCAAAACTATACAGTTCTCTTTGTTATCATCTACAAAACCCCCATAGCAAATATTACGACGGAATTCCGCCTAGAAGTTCATTAAAATCGCTGTCAAAGTTTGGCAAGCACGAATCCGCTGGTTTTGGATGAGACGTGCGGGTCAGACAACACTGCCCGGCTGCATTTCCGCTTCCTCCGAATTCCTTCTCCCGGCACGTCCGCGACGTCATCAAACATGTACAGCTTCTTTTTTTTTTTTTTTTTTCAATTTTGTTTTCTTTCTCGGGGAGAGCACGGGTGGCGCCAGCGCCGTGAAAGACGTGAGTGACGCGCTCGGCCGGCCCGGCGCTCGACTATTGATACTACTGATAAGCCGATCGCCTCGTTGAGCGCGGCTTGTGTTACATCGCATACTTTTGAACACTAAGTAAAAGGAGGAGAGGGAAGCTGCTTTTGTAAGAATTCTGAGTGACAGGCTAATCTTCTATAATCTTCTGGGAGGAGAGTAGCGACGCCTGTGCTAATCCAGGAGGCACAAAGGAGGATCCTGATAAGAGGGGAGCTCCTTCTTCCCCTTGTATATCACGTGGGTGTACATGCTTAGTGATGCCGAATATACAATGTTGTCCGGCTTTGCCACCGTTTCGGTTTCGGTTTGTGATCATGGCTAGAGTAAAATTACACGAAAAATATTTCATTTTTCGCGAAACAAAGGATTGGGGATTGTTTTTGAGTGCTTCAAAAAGCAAAATCGGCCACTATCTCAAAATTTTTGAAATTAAGCGGAGTTGCCCTTTAACGGAGGTCGCCTGTCTGAAGCGCCGTTCAGACACTTGCAACCAAGTAGGACCGAGAGAGACGAGACCGATTTTTAAGCCTCTCGCGACGGAGTAGGAGCTGCTCTGCAGAAGCGCGCAACCGGTCCCAAGCCGTCGCAAGAGGCTCAAAACATCCGTCTTGTCTCTCTGGGTCCGACTCGGCTGCAAGTGTGTGAACGACGCTTAACAACTCTATACTCCGGAGGAGTGGCACGCTGGAGCTTCTTGTTTCCTTGATGTAATAATAATAATAATAATAATTGGCAGCGAATCTGTTGAGAATAAAAAAAAGAAGTTTCGCCGAGGAAACGAGGACACGCATTTTTTAAAATCAATTTCCCGGCTAAATTGAGCAAGGAAACTGATTTCGCGCAAAGGTGACGTAAATTTCCCCGCTAAATCCAACAGAAAAACTAAATTGGCGCATAGGCCAAACTTACACCAGCGAGCGAACTGAATCGGTGTGTAGGTCTCGTGACGTCAATTTTCCCGCTAGATTTAACGGAAAACGGACAGACGTTAAAAAAAAAAAGAAGCATACCATGCTTCCAGAATAGTGCCGACGTCACTCGCGTGCGAGCCCTTTTCTCTCTCCGATGGGTTTGTCGTGTCTGGGGAACATGCCGGAATGCGTCGTTTCGGCGGCCCAACCCCGAAGGCCGTGGCGCGCATGCATCTCCTGGCACGGAGGGAAGGTGACGGCCAAGCCGCGTGCCAGTCGTCGTGGGCGTCAGTCAAGGCTACGGGCGCCGTCGTCGTCGTGCACGCCGCCCACGCAGCTGCATGCAACAGCATGGAAGACGCTCCGGCATGGCAGGAATCCCGGAATGCTCGCGAACCCGCCCATCCCGCGGCGATCAATACGCGAGCTCAGTGTTGGTAAACGAGCGTCGCTCGCAGAAGCTCTATAGGCACGAAGCACGCGCAGAAATTCTTTTTGTGAATCTATATGGTGATGGGGTTTTAAAGTGTCGCGCAACTATTGGCCAACACACTGTTTACAAGCGCAGCGCACCGCAGCGGCACGACGTCGTAGGTTTTCGCAAAAAGAGCGATCGAAGGCCACGGAGGCGAAGTACGCGAGAGCTCTTACCAAAGGGACGAGAGAAAGTAACCTTTGGAGAAGGAGAAACTCCATACTTTTTCTGTGTGTGCCCAGCCGTCGCTTTTGTCTCCCTCGGAGATTAGTCTGTCACTCAAACTTGGCGCAGAAGCGGATTTCTTTTCTCTCCCGCTCACGGCTCCGACAGCACTGCGCGCAACTAGACCCGTTTTCCCCTCAAAAATCGTAGGAAAAAAAAAAAAAAAAAAAAAAAAAAAAAGTCCGGCTCCAAGCGGAGCATTACTAAGTTGCCATTTTAACAGAAAATTGAGACACACGTAGGTAGGTTTTAGGTTAGATACATGTTATCTTATCGAGACATACACGTGTTTCAAATGACAATTATTTGACAATTATTTATTTGACAATTATTTATTGTAAGAACTACTTCGAGCGGCGTATGCACAATGCGCAAAACTTCCCTTTTTCTTAAGGTGAAAACGGGTATAGTGGGAGTGTACCCACGCGATTCAACCCTGACGCGCTGATTGACCCACTGAGACCGTTTGCCATGTTACGCTGAGACGAAGAACACGCGTTATTAATCTCAAATTGAAGAGAAAAAAAGAAGAAGAAAACGGTACCACGAAGAATGACGGAGGCAAGTCGGTTCCGAAACCGACTGGAAGACAGAGTGTCCCATCAGCTTTGAGCAAGTTTTCTTCCCAATACGGGCATAAACTGAAGGAGAGGAGGACGCACGGGGGAAGGGAATTTCGGAACGCTAGGCTCCGGTTGGGATGAGCAGTGGGTAGGCGCGAGGCTGGCTGCCTCTGCGTCCAGCGCAGTCGTCGAACGCATTCAACGAAGGCAGCGATAGCTCCCCGTCTTCCACCCTCATCGTTCCAACCAGAATGAATTCGGACCTAGTAAGGTATTTGTTTTGACGACCCCGTGCGCTCTCGTTTCCTCCTCTCCCTCACTTCCTGCCCGCATTTACCCGACGCGTGCGCGTGCAGGGCATGCTCTGGAGTGCTGCTTTCACGTACGCACACGGCTGCCCTGAGGCGAAGCGGAACGCAGAATAGCGATTTCTACTACGCGGGTTGCGCTTCTCCGCAGCGCACCAGCGCGCAGTAAGAAGCGAACTAAACGGAGTTAACATCGCGATACGACGAACAAATCAAATAGTGCGTTATATTTGAAGCGATATAGTCGAGTTTTGAAAGCTCGCACTACCCTACTGCAACGGTCCAGCACCAGTACCAAATAACTTGCACCAAAATTTAAAAAAAAAAGAAAACAAAGAAAAAACCGACGGAGCGCGTTTCGGTAAGATGCACAATTCTTTTTAGTGCGCCTAGTTACATAGTTAATTAAAACAAATTAACTACTTTCAATGATTCGTGTAAGAGCTGAGGTGTGAAATGGAAAGATGAGACCATTGAAAAACACCCAATTAAGCTGTTTTCTGCATGATACGCTTAGCGCGGTCTTTTTATTAGACTAAAACGAAAGCCCGCGATATATAGTTTAAAACATTCCGAGGACGCCTAAGCACTTGTTATGAGTCGTGAACGTGAAAGCATGAATGCCGTTCTTCCGCTCGCTTAGTTCTTCAGCGGCGTAGTGGCGTGGACGACCACGTTTCTCTAATGCCGAGGTGGCGGCCGACGTCCGAGCGCGCGCTCTCGGGAAGTGGCCGCGCCGCGCTGAGCACGGCCGTGCAGCCTCTCCGGAGTCTGCCCGTGCGGGCTCTGCTCAGTGTTGCCACAGCTCCCCAGAAAATAGTAGATTTCAGATTGAAAAATCATCGATAATCAGTAAACTTTTAAATTTCGGTTGTCTGTTTTCTTTTATTAGCTTTGTTTGTGTTGTACGGTTGATTATTTTCATAGCACATGTGAAAAATGCCTCAAAAACAAAAGGAAGCAGTAAAAAAAAAAAGTAAGAAACTGTATGCAAAGCACATTTCCTAAGACCTTTTCCTGGAATATCCAGAAGTCAGCGGCCGCGCGACTATTACAGGATTACCACAAATTGTTCAGTCTCCATCGCTTAATAGTCTGTCCAATCAAGTAGTTTCACGCTTCTTGTTTTATGAGTGTAATTTATTTTTCCCCGAAATGCTTTTGTAAAGTCTCCATATCCCGAGGTGTTTTAAAAAGAAGGGCCCTCCAATTATTTTTTGACTGGTCGAAAACTTGCGCCGAGATAAATGTCAAGCAACATAGTAACACGGAGGAAAATTCGTGGTAGCAAGCTTCGCGTTATTTTGGAAGTTGTAAGCTAATTAAAATCGCTTAATTAAACCGCGCTGCATACGGCACGGCCAATGGCAGGCGCGAAGCGAGATGCGCCCTTACCAGATCGCGGACTACAACGCCAACACACGCACACGACCGGGCCGTCGCTCTGTAGTGACTCTAGCTTTGACAAGCTTTCCTCCCTCTTTTTCATTTTGTACACCAATCCACCCGCGTTTAACTATACCCTGCATTGTGTTGTCACCTGTGCGCGTACGCTATTGGCTCTCACTTTTCCCCTCATTTCCCTTTACAATGCCAGCTCTCTTGGGGTTCGGGCAAGCCAGCGGGCACGGAGAGAGTAACGAAATATCAGTGCGTCATATTTTAACCGGACAACGCGGAAACCTCCTCCACCGACGAGGGCGACCCGCGGTACCGAAAACGCGCAAAATGTGACGTCTTTGGTTCTGGGCTTACTACTGGTCAGAGCCGCTAAAAGCTTCTTTTTAGTCGAAATACAAAATATAAGTGGCGTGAACCGTTTCAATTATTTATAAAAGAAGTTTTTGTTCAGTATTTAAGATCAAAAAAGAAACGAATGCAGTTCATAAAGTGCGGAAACAAGAAATGACCCGTCGACATACCCGCCACCAAGCGGTGGAAAAGGCGGCGCATACTAGAAAGGAGTAGTGGGATCAGGCGCCGACACGGAAAGGTCCCGGATGTTCGCGGCGGCGCTGCGGTCGTATGGGCAGGAGGATCAGACCGGCTCCGAGCGTTCTGAAGGCCTTCGGCGAGAAGCTTTGTCTTGCGGTTCGGCCGTTTCGCGGTATGGCAGCGCAAAGTAGCTCCCATTATGTACTGATCGTTACCCCGTGCTTGCTGTCGTTTGTGGCCAATGAAGTGTCATGCCGAATTAGTATTTAATCGTGCAGCAAATGCAATGAGAGCCGCTCTGGCTGCCCGCTGCATACAGCCTATCCAGAACACGCTTCAGTGGCGCCCTCTCGCGCCGTCGACACAAGTGCGGCAGCCATGAGCGCTCGATGAGCTCACTACTTCTCTTCGAGTTCATGGCCACTCAAAAGCAACCAAGAACGTCACGAGGGGGGTTATTTCTTGCTTGTTTTTGTAATTTTAATTTGCCTATAACTTTTAAAATAAAGCGAATTTCGAGAAAAGAAAAGTTTCACTAAGTTACTACGTTCAGTGCGCTCAGGTTTGGTGCAAATTAAAAATTACTAAAAAAGTCATTGCAGGGCCCCTTTAAGTCACGAGAGCTTGTGCCGCCGGGAGGTGCCCCCGAGCAAGGAACTCGCGCTTGTAGCCTTTCCTGCGGTACATCATAAGGTGAAACAGAGTATAGCAAACCACACAAAGCACGCGTGCCTGAAACGCCGAATGTTCACCGCGTTCTAAAAAGTGGTTCCCCAATTTCCGCCTGATGACGTCGTATAAGTGTCACGCTGCCGTCGGTCGCGATCCTGGCGTCGACACAGCGACGGTGGTGGCTGTGGCAGGCGCATGTCTTGCTGCAGGTCATTCTTCGGTTTGACAGCCCATGGAAGCTTGAGGAGTTGAGACTATCGCGAGGACACGAACTCTTTACGTCACGGCGCGGTGGTGGCGCGTCGAGCGCACTTCCGGTCTGGGGCTGTGGGCGGAAGGCCCCATGCGAGACGTGCATTCCTGCGCTGTTTAGAAAGAAACTAGACAAAAACATGCCTTTTCGTCAAAACACCGCGACTGGGGCTGTACCAAAAGAGTCGAGAAAGCTTTGAAGGTCAGTTTTCATCTCCTCGGTTTGTCCAAGAACGTGGGATATGTGCCGTGAAAAGGGAAAACCGGACGCAGTCGGACCACGACTGCTTGCGAGGGAAGCACTTTGGGTTTATTTCACAGTACTTGCGGTCATCAGATTCATTTGTTTTGTTCTAACATGAAGAAGGGAAAACCGTCAAGTTGTTTCGGAATCTCATCATGCGAATCAGGCCTTAGCGTCCATTTTGTGGCGTCCACGCGGAATGAATCGCGGCATGCCACATTATTCACGCGAAGTTTTGCGGTGTGACGAGCCTCGTTAATTTCGCCGAGGCCGCTCAAGTAGTCAGACATTGCCAGGAAGACGTAGAATCAACAATTCCAACACGAAAAAGAGCACGGGGACTCGCACCGACGCCGACGACATCGCACTTCAATGGTTTGTTTATGGGCGACGGCGAGCTTCTTGCCCACACCCCCATCGCGCATGCGGCGTCCGCTAGGGGAGCTCCGGTTTGTTTGTAATGAGTTGGTGGATACTCTTCGCCGTGACTTCTAGCAGCAACCGCCAGGGTCGCGACATGACGCTCCTGTGACGTCATCTCTTGTAACTTGGGGACCACTTCGGAAGCATGGGAGGACGCTGTACACACCAACCGAAGACGCGTTCCATCCAGGCACCGCACCCGAAGAGCAAAGTCTTCGCGCACACTACGCTCCGCTTAACAGCCAGCTGTACAGCGTTAGCGTGACGTCACAAAACATACCGTCATTGTCTTGGAAATACAAGGTGAGACATCGACGACGGGCAACGCGGTGGGAGAAGCGACAATGGAAAAAGGCACTCGCGCACCGAGCAGCGCGACCTTGAAGAGGTGTCACTCTGACGGGCCCTGCGTCATGCCGATAAAGCTGACGCTGCTATTAGCAGGGCGCATGCGCGGAAGCGAACCTGGTTCTTGCGTACGCGCAGCGCCCACACCTCGTGTTGGCCTATATCTGCAATGAAGACAAAGGCACGGGCACGAATGCGTGGCTTCAGAAAGTGCCTTCCATGGACGAGTCCTCGTATAAACAGGAGCAAGCATGCTGAGCTAGGGAATCACCCTGCTTGTACATTACACAAAAGACGGTCATGCATGTAGAGATTCGAACGCGAGATCCGTGCTTCGAATGCCACGCGGAAACGACTTCAAGGAGGACCTTGGCACGCGGCATATATTCTAACCATGCGGATATTGCGATGACTCGTGTTTGCAGACTGCCTTTTTTATGAAGTATGAGCAGAGTGAACCCCGGCTTATGCCTTTACGTTCCAGGCATGCGTGACGACCGCCATAACTAGCTCATAGGAGGCAGGCGCCAGTGCACGAGACAGCTCGTGCTCTGTTCGCGCAGAACCTCAGCGCGGTTGCCGCGCGTGCAGAAAGACTACAGATCGCACGATGCATGGCGGCAGCGGGTGGCGTAATGAGACTACAGTATTCTAGTACACTGTAATGAGACTGGCTGCGAGATCCGTCTATTGCAAGCATGGCGCCCCGACTGGTGCCCCACGAGTACAGTGTACTAGAATACTTGGGTAGTGTTGGGACCGGGGCGGCTCGGCAACGGGAGCTCGTGAGGGCGCGTGTATTGACAGTTCGTGGCGGCGCTGTAGTCGAGTTATCCAAAAAACCTCGCGCAGCGCGCGCTTTTTTTTTTTTTTTTTTTTTTACTTTGAGCGGTGCACGTGTCGGTACCACGATTTTATACACTCCGTTTCACCTTATGTTGTACCGCAGCGAAGGCTAGAAGCGCGAGCTCATAGCGTTGGGAGCTACTCTTACCGCACCGCCGTAGAGCGTGCCGTAGAGCAAGGAGCGTGCCGTAGAGCAAGGAGCTCGCGCTTGTAGCCTTTCCTGCGGTACAACACAAGGTGAAACAGAGTATAGGGCATATAAAAAAAATCGTTTTTTTTCAAATCTTTTTTTTTTTTTTTTTAGTTTTTGAGGTAAGCAAAGGGTTGATGAACGGTTTAATGGGCCAAGTTGCAATCGCAGCTTTAAAGGGAGCCATTATTAAAGGCCAACCCAATTTAGAAAGTTCGCGAACAAACAACGAGCTTTGAGCGAAAGCAACAAGGCGCTCGTTTTCGTTGTGTTTGTCCGTCCTTTCTCGTTTTCTTTCTCATGCTTAATTATCTCTAGCAACCCGCTGGTTCTGTCCTTAGACATTCATCGCTAAAATTTTGCCTTTCTTCCGTTACTTAAATAAACGTGCACTGAAAGCACGAATGAGGTTGTGCTGATATTGTTGCGTAGAAGAATGACACAGTTGTTTCTGTCCCCTCGTCACTAACTCGACAGCGTGTCTTCGGTGGACTCGCCGGCGCCACACATCAAGACGACTAAGTCACTATTCTACGTATTATTTTCATAACGCGGTTTCTGAATCAAGCCGAAGAAAGGTAAACTTTTACAATAAATTTCGCGAACCTCGTTGCTTTTTCGCGGATTGTCGAAATTGTGTTTGCCTTTAATAATGACTCGTTTTAAAACTGCAATTGCACCATGGCCAATTAAGCCGCTAATAAACAAGTTAACTAACAGATCTTGGTTAATTATTAAACATTGAAACGGTTATTCACCCATTTATTGTCCACCGAGCCCTACAGATATAACGAAAGACGGCATATCTGCCACATCTATTTTTTTGTAAGCTATGTAAAGTTCTCTAAAGAATAAAACAAAAAGTGAAAGCCGTTTACAACTTCCTGTAACGCCGAATTGGAGCGCAGCTCTTGAGGAGGAGGAGTGGAGGGTATATTCCTCCTCCTCCCTCGTGATCATGCCTGCTAGTCCTCCTCCCCTCCTGCTCCCCCTCCCTCTCTTCCGAGTACTTGTGTAGCTTGTTTCCTGAAAATAAGTCACATGACTTCAGCGGGGGGTCACGTGACCCCCCGGACCATGCTAGACAATGAGGGGAGGAGGGGGAGGAGGGCAGAGGTCCGGGGGGTCACGTGACCTCGAGGGGACGGGATCACATGACCTTGGGCGGGCCGTCACGTGACTTCGGCGGGGGGAGGGGAGTCACCCCCCGGGGTCACGTGACCTTGGCGGGGGAGGAGCGACGCCGACGCCGCACAGGCTGGAAACGGGTCATGTGACCCCCTCCCCCCGAGGTCACGTGACCCGCCAGGACCATACTACACAATGAGGGGAGGAGGAGGAGAAGGAGGGGGAGGAGGAGGAGGGGGAGGAGGAGGAGAGGGAGGGGCGCGGTTACGCCGACGGCGACGCCGACGCCGCTCAGGCTGGAAACGGGCCCCTAAGAGCTGCGCTCTAAAACACCCTGTATGCCTGCGTGAACCAGATACGCCCCCTGTGGAACCAAGGGTCTTTCCCTTCGAATACCCTGCTCAGGCAAGACTTACCTGGTTGTCAGAAAGCAGCTGTCGGTTAAATGTATTGTTATGGGCGTGTAGGTTTCAGATGTTTTACCCTCAAGAGGATAATGCGCTGCATATTGTAACCATGTACGCGCTGCACATTGTAACCATTATTTCAATGCGTACTGTAATCTATTACAACTTTTTCCTTGCCTGATCTACGTGTGCTTATGTTTTCTGCTCAAAATGATGTAAAATAGTTGCTTGTTTTCTTCGATTCTTATAAAGCATTACTTGTTCAGCCCTCGTTGTCTCAGTTTTTGGACTTAAGTTCAATGTTAAAACAAGGGATAAAAATTGTCACGGCTTATAAGCCATTTCTTACAAGTGAACGTCGGGTGGTCCTCCGATGGTTGTGGCAGCCACGAAGAAATAAAAGATTCTCACTTCTTTGCGAACGTCGGTTGGGTGGTTCGTCTCATAAATGAACACAAGAATTAGTGACAAGTAAAGCGAGCTGATAAAGGTAAAAAAAAAAAAAAAAAAGAAGACGGGCAGAAAAGAAGACAGAGAAGTTAACCTGGGGTATTAAAAGATACTAAAACAAACTCGGACTTCAGTATATGCCGTTTCGTTTCATTATAAAATAAGGTAGAGAAAAAAAAAACTGCTTCTGAGTTTTAGATATCCTATTCAAATATCTAATGTTCGGCCTTTGCGACCAAGGAAATGGGCATTTCATTTAAAATTCTCACCATCCGACAAACGGAAAGTCGCAGCTAATTCTACGCTGAAACAACTTGCTATCCGCTTCTTTAAAGTCGCAATTTTTTTTTATGTAAAGGAGGGGCAATGTGGCTTGTACCGTCCAGTCAGTCAGAGTATTGGGAGAAGGAAATCAAAGGAAACTTGTACCGTCCAATACATTGAAGCATCGTGTTGCTAACGATCGTGCCGCAGCGTTATTGATGCCGCGGTACGACCGCTGGCAGGTCGTAGCTGTATCAGAAATCCTATGTGCACTCCACCAAAGCGGCACTAAAGATTCATATTTCGCGCGTGCAGCCGCGCACGCGCACACCTTCTGGATAAGGTGCCGGTGTCGACACCTGTCGTGATCAATACCACGCGCTTCAGACGAGCCCCTCCGGTCCCAACACTACCCAAGCATTCTAGTACACTTTACCACGAGTGCAGACACGAGCAGCTTAACATAGCTTTGGCAAGCTGGAAATTCCACGGGCTTGTCGCACGAGCAGGGACATGGCGGCGGCCAGTGGCTCGCAATCGTCTATATAGAACCCGGAATTATCGTCGTTCCTCTAACGCGGCTGAGAGCACTTCCGGTTCCGGTGCAATGTTACGTCACGAGCCACGTGACTGCCCATTTTCGCTGTCGGGACAAAGAACAAATAAAAAAAAAAAAAACACCCAATCTCTTTAAAGGGATACTTCAACGAAATTTGAAATATTCCCGTCGTGTTCATAAATAGGTTGAATACGATCCACAATATCCGTAAATGACAATCGCACGTTTGAATTTTGATCCTGGTGGCTGTATTTTTCGTTATAAACGGCCCACTCTGGCAAGCGTTCGGAGAAGGCCCAGCTTAGAGGACGTGACATCCAACGCAATCGTGACGTAGGTCGTCTCAAGACGAGCAAAGCTACGGCGAGGCTGATGTCGAGAGGATGGCCTGGTCGTTCCAGCCACCGAAGCGGCTGCTTTTGTACGAATTTTGAGTGACGGGTTAATCTTCTGTAATCTTGTAGGGGGACAATAGCGACTTCTGCGACACACAAAAGGGGTTCTCGGGAAGAGGGGAGTTCCTCCTTCCCCCCTTCTCTCGTCGTGGCCCGAGACGAGACAACTTCCGTCACTAGCTGTCAAGGTTCCTAGACGAGCATTACAAACGAGGCGTTAGCGACATCCACCAGGTGCTATTCGCTAATCGTTTAATTCGTTTTAAAATTCCTTTTCGAGACTTTTTTAACAAGATATTGGTATGTTCCATGTGATACTGCTCTTTTGAACACATATAGACCAAAAAATGAGCGCCGAAATTTCGTTGTAGTATCCCTTTAACGCTTACGCACAGAAATGAAGATTGATCCTTGTTCTGAGAACATTCGAAGTTTATTTAATTCACCATCGAAAAAAAAAAAAAGAAGTTAAAAGATTATTTTATGTTGTTTTAAATGATGCTCCATTTTCTCCCGTGTGTAGAGTGTCCAGCTCCAAACGAACACACCTGTCCTAAATTACGAACAGCGCAGTGATTGCGGCGAAGCAGTTATTAAAAAGGCACTGACACCCCAAAGGTCGTATTTCTTTTTGTTGTCTCAAACGATGCCAGTTGTAATCGGACACGCAAAAAAAATGACATAACGCAGTAAAGAATAAAATATTCCCTACGCATGTTTTTTTTTTATTTTGGGCGTTCTTCTCTCCCGTTCCTCCCCTCCTCACTTTTTTATTTTATTTGTGACGTCAAATATGAAATTTAGAAGCTTTGTAGGCTACATTTCTATATCATTTAATAACGGCATTCGTAAAACATGTCTTTTAACGCAATTGCGAACGCGCCAGGGGCCTTTTTGAAATACCGAAACTCGGAGTCCGGTGTGATGTCGCCTCCTGGCTTTTTATCCTTTCTCGGAAAACATGGCGGCGCTCGACACATATGGCAAGAGGATGGTCGGTGAGTCATGGAATCGGACGAAGTGGTCTTTTTTAGGCGCCCGAAGACCTCTCAGACTTCGTAAAGGAAATCGTCAAACGGTCAAAACGGCTGGGTTTTGGTGTCTGTGTATCGTAGTTTCGGTTGTGACTCCGCCGGGGCAGCCTTTCAGGCAGAACCGGCGCGACGTGGCCCCTCACGTCGCTCACAAAAGTCCACTGCACGTTCTCTTCGACCTCACACCGTTTCCAAGAATTTGAGATGGCTGAAAGGGCCCTAAAAGAACTTCAAAGTCGAAAGTCAAGCGTCGTCTGCTCGCAGCCGGTTGTTCGCGGGACGCCGGCAAACACGACACTTGGGAGGCGCCAGAGAAACTCGACTCGCAGGACGACTCAATATTTGACGTCACTGCACTGGCGCGGATCGCGCGGGAGTTTCAAATTCGGTATTTAGAAACTGCTTTTTGCTTCACAAATACTGAACTCCCAAGTTTTGAACTTTGAGGGTAACATCCGGGCATCGTTTACGATCGTTTGGCATAATAATAATGATAACAATAATAATAAATAATAATAATAAATAATAAAATATACGATTTCGACGTGTCAGTGCCATTTTTAAGCGAAATCGATAAAGAAACGTTTCACGACCACTTTAAGCACGAAAAAGCTATATCTAAAATTGAACAAATACTTAACAAACAAAAAATAGAGAGAAAGAGAGAAATAAAAGGAAAAAAAAAAAAGGACGGACCCTCAATCTCGTACACGGCGGTGAGAAGTGGGTCGCGGGTAGTCGATAGATGGCCAGAGTGCGAAGGATTGCTGACAGCCGAAAAAAGAAACACAATGGCGGCCCATCGATCGCCCTGCGTGTTTTTCCGATATCGGTCCGGCCGAAGCCCAACGACAGCAGAGGCGGGTCGGAGCTCACGACGCCAATTGGATTAGGCCCGAGCAATCCCCGGCAATGATTTCCGCCTCCGGACTTCCGAGGCGTCGCCGGCGCACATTGTTAGGTCGACGAGTGCCCGCGCAAAACAAGCATACGGGCGACGAAAAGGCAGCGAAACAATAAAGCCAGGTGCTTTCCGCATATCTCGGCACAGCGATAACTCTAGTTGCCGATCATGACCAGGGGCGCATATAAAAAAAAGCAAGAAAGGGGGGGGGGGGGTAGGTACCCCCCCCCCCCCCCCCTCCTTCCCACAAGTTTTCAAAGGGAAATAACAAGACCAGCTTTTCTTAGGAAGATATGTTCCGCTCTTGGTGAAGTGCAAATTATTAGGCACACATAATAGAACCGGTCAACGCTCGTGACGTCACGTCTCTTTACAGACCTTCTACCAGTGATTTCCCTACACGCCCCCTAGGGGGGGGGGGGAGGGGTGTACACCCCCCCCGTGTTTTTCTCAAGGCACCCCCTTAATTTGCAAAAACTCCCTCCCCCCCCCCCCCCCCCCCCACACACACACACACACACAATGTGGACACCCCCGCCTCCCCTTCACACGTAGATGCTCACGCGTACAGGCGGTTGAACAGATCCACACACAACGAGCCTTCAAAAGCAACTGCTTGACCCCCCCGCGTAATTTCACGAAACTTTGCGCTTGAAAATACACTTACCAGGCGTGAGCCGCGGCACCTGCAGGCGCTGTACAGCGCTTAGCGAGGGGCGCGCCTCAAGACAACCTGAACTCGCAGCAGATGCAGCAGCTTGAACTCAAATAATGAATCGAGTAATCTTTCGCCGATCGGCAAGCTCTCATAGGGCGGTTGACGGCTAAACTGTAGATGATCGAACTCCTTTCGTATATTCGCGACTGCGCAAGTAGATAATCGTTTTCCTACCGCGTTTCAATCGCTAATTCGTAAACTCCGAAAGCCCGAATTGAGTGGATTGGCCGCTCCCGCGATAGAGGGGGGATTTTAGAAGCAGCGTCAACGCCCACACTAACAAACTCAAATCAAAATTGTACGGGTCTGCCTTTTTTGTTTTGTTTTAACTTGGTCGAAAGTGGTGGCAACAAGTTTGCCGAACGACGTTTCATTCTTTTCTGGTTGCTTTTCGTTTGCGTTCGTTTAATAATTATGATGTTTCGTCAAACACAACCCCAGTGTTTACGAAAAAAAAAAAAAAAAAACTTTGCTGTGTTTTGCCTGGTTTGCGGGGAGGGAGATAGGGGACCCGAGGGCTGTAGGTAAAGTCAAAATGTGCGGACAGTGGGTGCGTGCCGAACCCACGAAGGGTATACCTGCATGCTCCAGCGGAGGACTGAAGATTCATTTAGACCGCCCGAAGATATTTTGATTCACAACCGAAATCTCGGTTGCACGGCCTTCTCTCCGCAATATAAACCTCTGTCTGAATGCGGGCATCTCGGCCGGTATTCGAACCCACCACCTGGGGATTCGAAGGCCGGCGCCTCGCCTCGGAATCAACCAGGCGGCTCCGAGGCTTAGGTAAACACGCCTCGGTGAATCACGCGCTAGACTTTACCGGCTTGCAGATTTGATTACCGACGCCGTCGACCGAACGTCGCGGAGCGCATGCCCCACGAAACGCGTGGCAACGAAAGGTTGTCCACAAAACCCGTGTCCATGGAAAGTTGTCCACGAAACACGTTTCGAGAAATCGATACGGATCCTGCAAGCCGGAGGTTGTAAACTCGTTTTAGAACATCGCAACTTTTTTTTTTTTTTTTTTCACCCAAAAAGTGAAGTTAGACAACATTGATGGCTCCTATCTCTCCAATTTTCAAAACAGCTGCGCTGGAAGCAACGTTCCACAGCGGGCGGCCGCGTGCTTACGAAACCACATAGGCATGCGGCGAGTCTGATATCCTCGCAAAGCAAAATGCAACAGCGACACCTTGGCATAAACATAGTCTATAACCACACACAGTGCAAAGCAAAATAATAAAAAAAATAGTTTTTTTTTTTTCATTGCAAAAGTAAATTATGCATGCTCGAACGCTCATTTTCTGCCGAAAGAGCTCCGAACCAGATGCCCAAGTTTCAGCACGAACCGATATTTTTATTCAAAAGATAGGTGATTTTCTGAAACTTTCAATGGGAAAATAAGGCCCATCTTTCGCCCGTTTTCGGTTTCTGGCGCCATAGAACAACCATGTTCGAGATCTCCGTCGGCCACAATTATACCATTTACATTTTCAGAAAATCGCTAATAACTTTCGAATAAAATATCGATTCCCGCTGAAACTTCGCCAAACCTAGTACGGACCTCTAGCGCTACCTTCGGGCGGAAAATCGTAGTCTCCGGACAGGAGGAAAGTTTACGAAAATTGGTGAATTGAGAAGATGGGTAGTTTGCAATTCGATAATTCTAACCCAACGATGGACAGTACACAAAAAACACGCCTTCAAACCGCCAGAATAGTCTCCTTTCAAAATCTCAAGTATAATCGGAAAACTAACGGTTATTTTTTCAATGACGAAAATAATCCCCAGAGAGGGGAACAAGAACGACGAAGGACAAACACAAATCTCCAACTTTTTCAAGTAACAGTCAATTACATTACAACCCACAGACGTAAAAAAATAAAATAAAAAAGTGATCAACTAGACCGATCTCACAGGCGCACGAGCAGATCCCGATGCGGCACGAGCTGTCTCGTGAACTGGCGCCTGCTTCCCATGAACTACAGTTACGGCGTCGTCACGCACGCGTGGAACACTGACTGAGATCGGTCCATTGCATATCACAGCTAAGCTGTTTATAGCTAGGGTTCCGTGGAAGTTTCGTGTGCGTCAACAAAAACTCGGAGAGGGTTCGCACCGCCCTCTGTTATTCGTCGTTCCAAGTGCGTGCGTAGTTTCCTTCCGCCAGGTGGCGGTCCCGCCGCGCGTGTCTAGTTTCCTCCGGCTCCTCGGGGCGGCGATAGCCCTCGACATGTGTGTGGGTACCTTTCGTCACGATGACCACCGATCAAGACAAATATATTCGTACCTTTGTTCAAAATTCTGTGTCAGGTCTGTGTCGTGTGCTAAACAGCTTCGCTGGTCATCCACCTACGCAGAGTGAAATGGCTCATGGTGTTTAAAGGAGCTGTGCAACAATTTCAGGGATTCGCTTAAATTATTGGGGAAGTTGATGCCTGACACTTCTGAAGTGAACTACAGAAAACAGATTTTGCCTGGATATCCTAGTTTTTATTTAAAAAAAATGAAAAAGAACCAGGTTGTTGCCGCCTCTCAACTCGTACGCCGTCTTCCGGGTCACGTGCGCAGTGACGTTGATGGGGTAGGCGCGGGGTTCCGGAAAAGTTGTCTCTTTAGAGCCATCAGTGAGCAGCGAGAACTCATCCGCTCGCGACCGCGCGAACGACATGGTGAATGGAGGGAAGTCTCATCCGGGTCCGGCCATACCCCGTCCGGCCCTGTCCCCCTCTCCTTCCGACTTCTGGTGGCTGTTTGCGGTAGCAGATAGAGCTGACAGTTTTGTGGACCTAGGATAGATGGCGCCACTAAAACTCCGTACAATAAAAGTTTTGTCGATGATACCAGGTTTTCGACGCATTTATATATATGTTGGAACGACAAGATTTAGAGAAAGGTTACCTTTTATCGAGCAGGTATTCGCACAACTTGCTATCTTTCTACAAGCCCCATTGACGTCACTCCGCGAGTTTCTCATGGCCGCCGCTCGCGGCTGCAGGTCGGGGAATATTCTAAGTTTTGCCTCGCTATTACGCGATGGAATCGCAACATTTCGATGAAAGGAGGTGCGTTTTTTGTCATTTGTGACAAGGTGAACAATCTCAAAATCAGAAGATACCAATTCTTTCAACGTTAAAATCGTTACAGCTCCTTTACCCAAGAGTCATTGCAATCGATTAGACTTTTATAGAGTAACGTGTACAAGAGTGCCCTCGAAACGCGGGCAATATGACCATGAAACAGTCCTTTTTGCTTCTCTGGTGTATATCAGCCAGCTTTGGAGAGAGCTGTGGCCAGAATTAGGAATGAGACGCAAACTTTCATAGTTCGGACTTTTTGACACTTAATAACTAACAAAACTTGTAAAATAACAGACAAAAAAACTGTTTGATAGGTTTTCGCAGTTTACATTGTCCACTGGGTAGGATCTTGCACGCTGAGTGCGTGTTTTGCACCGGCTTCGACGACCTCGCGAGCGACGCCTTCGCCGCGTTCGAAGCTCCAGGATATAAAAGCGGACCAGTGTTCCCTCGGTCAGGTCCCTCGACAGCTAAAGTGCAGACGAACCCACCCGCCGCCCGTTTTCTTCCGAGGGGCGTCTAAACAGACTCCGCGTGTATATTGGGGACGTGCCAGCAACGCAATCTTTGTCCAAAACAGATACCGCCGTTAATCTTCCAAACAACCCCGGCTCCACGCAGGGGCGAAATCTCACGCTATCCAGAACCAGAAGGACGTGTTGCGGAGCATTTCCACCGGCTAAATCTTCCTGCGTGAAAACTACATGAAATTTAACGCAGAAATTAACGGAATCAGGCATCATAGTAGTTCGGGTATATTTATGGCGGAGCGTAAAGAAGACACGTGACTTGTTATTTGTGCAAAAGTACGTACAAAACCAAAAAAAGAAAAGGGAAAAAAAAGAAAGAGAAGGCATTATTTGATAATATTTTATCAAACATTGATAATGCACTCGGAGACGAACAAAATGGGTTGCGAATGAGCTGGGTACATGCTGTGTGCGTGTGGGGGACTTCACGTGACCTCACGTTCTCACGTGACCTCACGTTCTCACGTGACATCCTGCATATTGCTTACATGACCTTCACCCGTATGTCGGGCGAGACTCGCGTGTCGCTTTTCTCGTGAAAGCGAACACATGACATTCTGTGTTAAAAGAGAGATGAAAATAAAATAAGTAGTAGGCTTAGCATTTGCTTTTGCTTGGCACCCAGTGGAAGTGCGTACTCATGAATTAGTCATGTCTGTCTTTCGCCATGTGACCACACTTTTGCTCATACGTGCAGGGATGAAGGTGATGAAGGCGGTTGATCGGTCGGCCAGCGTGTAGGTATACCACCGCACTGCCAGCCTAGGGCTGAACCAAGTATAGACCCGAGCGAGTATGACTGTCCAGCTTCCAAGCAAGTTTATTTTTCCTTTCATGAAAGCTGAAACAAAATCAACGTATTGCCCTAAAAAAAAAATCGACTTGATTGAAGCTTTATTAAATTACGCCGCGTCCTGGTGAATGCCTGAGCCCATATGTTTAGGCGACTCGTCGAAACCCATCCAAACAGTCCACTCCACAATTATTGATCTCTCTTTGACAAGCTTGCCGATAAAAACATCACCGTTTAAACCGCAAGCAAACTTCTGAATCGGGCGGCAGCTTGCGCCACCTACAGCCAGTGTCGAGCATTACCCCCCATGCCGCGCTCCCTCGTAAAAATGACTTCCGGGGTCGCGCGGTCAACTCTACGGGACGTCCGCGCACCTTGAACGCCGATGAAAGCTACGCACGCGCACTCTTCACTGATGAATAGCCACGTTCACGTTCTAATGCACAAACCACACAATTTGACATTGGCCTCGAATGCGCCATTCAATAGTGCGAACACGTGCGTTTGTTGATCCATTGTTTCCCGTGGGTCACGTGATGTTCTCATCCCAGAAAGCAGATTAGGACACGGATTCCTTTGGTACAGCAGGCGAAGAACGCCCCGTTTACAAACAAGCCCGAGCTTGGCACGCCCCTAAGTGCCTTGGGCTAGGTGGCGCAAGCTACCGGCCGTAACAAAGGGTATAGCCATTATTCATCCATCTATCCATTGTGTATAGACGCATTGGTCTATACACTACGTATCAAAACATTTTTGTAATGTTTTTTTTTTTTTTATCGTGTTACCATCTATCCATCCATCCATTGTCAAGTGTAAGAAAACGGACGAGCAAACCTCGCGATTTGATTGGTTGCTTGGTCTCAGTTGCCATTGCAATCGCCATTTCCGCCCATTCAAAATTTTCGGAGCTCCGAAAGCAAGGAAGATAGAAGGGTAGGAGAGGGCATGACGTCGGCCGCGTAGCCTCCACAAGTCATGCTCCTAAGAGAATTGAGGACTACAAGTTCGACATATTACTCTTGCAAGAAACACGCACTGATGAAATTGACCTCTCTGGCTACCACAAGATAGCAAACCCAGCAATAAAACGCGCCGTTCCTGCGGGGCGACGTAACAATGATGGGGAAAAGGAGGTGAAGGCTCAGGTTAATGTGTTTATCAGTCGAAAGTTAGCCTTCATTGTCATAAATACAGACAACTGGTGCACTGACTACCAAGAGGTGGTAGCAGTACGAGTCGCACTCCAGACCACTCAAAGAAGACTAACGATTGCATCTGCATACGCCTGTCCCTCGAAACCATATGATCACTCATGGCTTAATTATCTCAAGGATCAATATCCAGACGACTACCTCATCATGGGAGGGGATCTCAATGCCAGAATCGAGGACTGGGCTAATCTACAGCAAAACCGCAGGACCAAAGAACTTATGGAAGCAATAGAAGCCGGAGGTCTCGAACTCATCAACGATGTTACTAGACCAACGAGACACTCTCTAACTAGCTGTCAGTTAGACACCATAATCGACGTCACCCTGGCCACACCGACAACAGCTCGCAAGATAACCTGGGATATGACGCAGGACGCTTGGGGCAGCGACCACTTCCCCATCATTATGGACGTCGCCATTGGAGGCAATAATCTTAAGCAAAAAAGGCCAACGAGAACAATAATCTGGGACAAATATAGGCAAAACCTCAAAGAACAAGGAGATGTCTTGGAACCATGTCAAATCACCGCACTACTCGCAACAGCTACAAAGATTGCCACAGAAGTAAGGCAAGTCTATGAAGACACGCCAGAACCAGACTACCATCTCCTCGCATTATGGGACAAAAGGACCAGAGCCTTAGAAAAGTACCGACAAGGGAAAGAGAAAAAACACCTAGACAAGGTCAACCGTTTAACGGAAGAAGCAAGCAAATACGCAAACAAATTATCCATCGACAGATGGCTAGGGTATTGCGAGTCCTTCGACGAGAAAACCAACCTTAGAGACGTGTGGAAGACATTCAACTCCATGTCGGGAAAAAAGAAAGGAGTCAGCCCTGTCCCGGTCATCGCACTCCTCTCCAATGAAAAAACTGAAGAAATTCTCAACAAATTGGGAGACATCTTCTTTCCACAACCCCCAACGAAACCGGAGGAAATCATTTACCACCCAACCCATTCGGGACCTGCACACAAGCCGGAAGACTTCCCCCTCACAGAGTGGGAACTCGGAGCGGCGATACAACAGTGCAGAAGCAAGAGTGCACCTGGAGAAGACGGAATTACAGTGCCCATGCTCAGAAACGCACCCCTGGCCACCCGTCTTGTTATCCTCAAATGGTTTAACGACATCTGGGAAAGCGGGCAACTTCCCGAAGAATGGAAGGTGTCCCTGGTCACACCAATACCTAAACCAGGGAAGCCAGCAACTGACCCCAAAAACGTCCGACCTATTTCCTTGACCTCAATCATGGGAAAACTTATGGAAAGAATGGTACTCGCACGGATTCAGCACAACGCTGAAACCCTCGGCATCTTTCATCCAACGCAAACCGGATTTAGACCGAACTTGTGCATACAGGACAGTCTGCAGATGATATACACAGACGTCGTGGACATGCACCCAGGAAAAAAACAAATGCGAGTGATTGTATCTATCGATATAAAGAAGGCTTTCGATTCTGTCCCCCATCAATCAGTCATTGGCAAGATGGAGCAGCAAGACCTCACGGGTAAACAACTAGACTTTGTGAAATCATTTCTCTCGGGACGGGTCTACAAAATCCGAGCTGGATATGACAAAGAGTGTGGAGAAGGAACCCTTCAAGAAAATAACATTGGAGTTCCTCAGGGCGCAGTGTTGTCACCTACACTTTTCAACATCGTTATGGCACCACTCCTCTGGAAACTTTATAAAATACCCAACCTCAGGGCGACGATTTACGCAGATGATATCACGATCTGGACGCATCAAGGGCCTCCTGAAGCCCAAGTTGTCGCCTTGCAGAAGGGACTCGACACCATTGAAGAATATCTTGCTGATGTGGGAATGTTCCCGTCTCCAGAAAAAACTAAATATACCATCTACGGCCGCAATCAAGACAACAAAAAGCTAGGTCTTACCTTTGCGGGAGACCCAGTCCAAAAAGCAGACTCCGTTAAAATCCTTGGAATTAACTTTGGGTACAAGCCAAGAATAAGCAAAGCTTGGCTGGCCGAGATCTCCAAGAAATGGAAACAAGGTATCAATCTCGTCCGAAGAATATCCACGAAAATGGGAGGAGCTGGGGAAAAAACAGCCAAAAAACTCGTGACTGCAGTGCTAGTATCCAAAATAGCCTATGCGGCGAGATTCTACCGGCTCACGAAAACCCATCTTTCCAGATTTAAAAGCATGATCAACGGAGCAAGAAAAGCCATCCTTGGGCTCCCACGCCACACTTCGGCAGAGGAAGTAAGCAAGTGCATCTTCCTCCCAGAACTCACAGACCTTATGAACCAACAGAAGGAGGCTCAGCTATCCCGTCTACAACATACAACCGAGGGAAGAAAAATTGCTAAGTACATGGGAATCGAGATACAAGAAGAGGCCCCCATATCGCCGAGCAAAGCACCGTGGGAACTCATTGACGTAACTCATGGGTGCAAACCTCTCCCAAGAAACATGGACGCTGCGCGACACAAGAAAAGACGAGAACACTACGCTCGCATGCACAAGAAGGAGCTGGCTAAGCTTGTTGAGGACGAAAAAAACATGATCGTTTATGTGGACGCCAGCATCTCCTCTATGGGTTGGGCAACAGCAGCCACATACATCCAAGGGAATGCGACCTGGACAGAGACTCAAGGTAACCCTCGAGGCCACCACACGCCGGGCTTCGCCGAACGGGAGGCGGTGTTGCAAGCCATCCGAGGGGCAGTACCCCATCTACAAGACGAACAACAGCTAATCGTCTATACCGACTCGCAAGACACCATCAGAGAACTCAAGAAATACAGGTCCTCTTCTAGCCCCACCATTGACGCTATCTTCGCCTTCGCAATCTCACTATACAGATCCAAGAAAATTCAAATTAATGTCAAGTGGACTCCCGGGCACGAAGGCATTTCGGGCAACGAGCTAGCCCATGAGGCTGCACAGCAGGCGATGAGGAATCTCACACAGCCGTCCCTGTTGTCTCAGTCCTCCACGGCAGGCTCAACACCACAGCAACAAGACTCTGAGCTTCCCCCATACGATCCAAGGGAGGAACTCAGGTTAGCCCAGAAGACACGAAAACATCTTCTGGCAAGATCATGGACCCCAGAACAACATCCTCTCCCTAGGGAAGAATTCAAGAGAAAAGAATCGGTGATCCTCCGCCGCATACGCACAGGAGGAGCAGTCACACCCAGGTTCAGATACCAAATGGACCTGGCAAGACTTAAGAAACAACAACCCTACGCTGTCCCTCCCGACCCCAGATGCCAGCGGTGTCAAGCCGAGGAATCCATTCCCAGACTTAAACACATACTCTGGGAATGTGTGGCCCTCTCCACCCTCAGAACACTCATCTTCAGTAAGATGGCGAATGACGAAAGACCTTCAAAACTGCAGGACTGGACGCACCCAGCGGGCGACACCTCACGCAAGACCAGGATCCTCAGATCTCTCTTAGAATATATTTCTGAGGGAGACCTGGGAAACTCCATCTAACACCTTTAACCGAGGAGACGATGCCAAGCCTTGAGGCCACCGCGTCATGAAAACTTCGAGTCTCCAGAGATATATATTTTTTTTTCTCTTTAAATAAACGTATTCACCACCACCACCTTGACGCCTCGCCTCTTTCTCATTTTCCCCCTTACCCTCCTCACTTATCAGGCCAACGTGACCACGTCACTTGACCGTAACTAGTCTTCGTTTCAGCTTAGGTCCGAGCACGGCCTATGTTATGAGCCGAAGGGCCAGTCATAAAGCGCAAAAAGCGCAGCGTCATGGCGTGGTCTCTACGCTTGATAAGACTAGCCGGCAGAGGAGCACGCACAGAGAGACGGCGAATACCGGGTGGTCCTATCAACTGCAGAAAGCACGCCATGACGTTGTGCCTCTTTCGCTGTTTGATTGGCCCTTCCGCTCATAACATCGGCCGCGCTCAGACCTAAGCTGAAACGAAGTCTAGCCTTCGATTTGATAAAACCTACCGGACGGAGCGCGCGCAAGCCTGCTAGGAATCCTTCTACAATCAACCACCCATCTCACACGTGACATGTCACGCGCACCAACCGCCAAGAGAGATCTACGGTCACGTCGGCCACAACATCGTTTTAAATTTTTATGCCTAGGCTTCACCAATATTGCAACGTGCCCCCTCCTGGTACTTTTAACCTCCTTGTTCGAAAGGGTCGTTTTGAAGCAGTCGCACCAAGATCGCTATTGAGCATCGTCGTACTGACAAGCGTTCCTCGCCAATATAAGCATCTTTGGCGCCGTGCATGCAATCTACTTCTCAATCGCACTTATTTCACATATTGCTTACATTTGGTATTGTTGTTTTTGCGTATGTAGAAAATTATTTTTTCAAGGCCGCCAAACACCGGGGCTGCATATGGTGACGGCGCGAAGATGTGCGCTTGCTTCGCCGGTGCGTGGAGAACAAAATCTCGGCATTCGAGAAACGTTTGGATAAAGCCATCCGCCGCCAGCAACTTCAGATCGGCTCACGAAGAATGGAAAGGGGAAGGAGAAATTGCTCATTCTATGAACCAAAATGGTGACAATGCGGGGAGCCTGGCGCTACTTTCCCACGATCCTTTAGTTGTTTGTTCCCTCCGAGGAACTGCCAATGTTCGAATTCACGCTCACGGGCCCTCTTGTTTCTGCATACGCCTTTACTTATTGGACGCTTCTTGCGTTCGAGTCCGACATTGTTCTGGAACGCGTGCACACCGAGAAATAACGAGCAATCCATCTTTTTTTCAGAAATCGCCGGTTCGAGATGTTTGGGTATACAGCGCTCGGGGTCAACGTTAGCTTGCACGAGTCTTTCCCCTGAAAGCCTGTCATAGTCGCTCGTGAATCCATGAAACGCGAACAAGTGCTTTCATACGAGAATCACTAAAACCAATATTTATATAGATATAAAAAGGTGGTTTATTATGAGTCATGGATTTGCGTAAGGCATTTTTCTCGCGAAGAAAATAAACAAACCACAAGTTAGACAACGAAACTATGAAAGCGACACAATTATGCAGAATGTTTTTGCAGCTGCCTACGTGTATGATAGCGTCAGCTTTATGCTGCGTCTGCCGGCAACACAATGTAGCTGTCAAGAGCCATTTTTCACGCTTAGGAATCAAGAGGAACGGAATTATCGGGAACTTTAATCAACCGGAATGCAGTTGGAACTGAATGGGGCTGCCCATTCCGCAACCCTGGTTGACATACTGGTGTTTAGCCTGAAGAAATGTTTGTCCCATCTTGATTTCTCTCACTTTCTTCCGTTCGCAATGTTTGTTCGACAATTGCACTACTAGAGAAGCGCCAAGCTGTTTCTAAACACTGAAAATAAACGAACGATTTCAAGCTATCGGCGCCGATCAGATCCGTGCACCTTGGTTGTCGACCCAAGCTGTGCACACGCAGAGCGACACTCCCCAACGCAACGGAAAGTAATTTGCGAGTAAAATACGACACACATTTGTTTTTAACTTTGTTTAGAATGGCAATTTTCGCCAGACAATTCTGGCCCGCGTTTCCGAGAGACAGCCGGAGCAAACGTCGTTACACTGCCCATTGAACCGTGCACCCGCCCGCTCGGTGGCAGAATGGGTGCGCCTTCGAAACCTACAAGGCCACGCAGGGCTACACTCACAACGTCACAGTGCAAGACAATGTGGAAAGAAAAAAAAAAAAAAGAAACTGGAAATATGATCAATAATCCGATATTTTACCCAGCAAGGGCAACGACGGTCGATAAAGTAAAATACGCACACCGCCCAGAAATCCGCGGTTTTGTGCAATTCACCTTCTTTTATGCTGTCTCCTTTTTTTTTTTTTTCAGCCAGATTTCCCAAAGGTTATTGGCGATATCCCACACTAACTGTTGACAATTATAAAAATAAAAAATAAAAAAATTAATAAAAAATGGTTTATTTGTTCCCTGCGCTACATCACCGTCTTTATCCGCGTATGACCAGCGTCCCACAAATTCCTCAAAATGACCCCTGGCTGTGCTTGTAATTCACGTTCGACTCGCAAGCCGGCATTCTAGGCTCGAGCGGCATTTTTGTGCACACGGGCTTGCGCAACTTTTCACAGCAATACTGGAGGAAAACATTAATTCCAAGCGCAGGGACAGACACATTATGCTACCCGGAGTATCATGCGAGCCAAATTCCGTATCAGATCGAAAGGCTCGGCGAAAAGACGGTCGCCTAGGGGCAATAAGGCCACTGGAAGGTCGCAGAAGATCGGAGATCACAAGCTGTGCCCGTTCCGACGGTGTCCAGGGCACCGAGTTCCGTGCTGTGCTGACGCCTACCGCACAGATGGACCGATCAAAGCTATAGAGACGTCACATACTTGTGTCGAACACTCGAACCTTCGAATTTTTGACGAACAAATCAAAGGTGGTTCGTGTTATATTTGACACATTATAAAGGCAAATAAATAACTTTGAGCGATTTAGGTAGAGGATGAGCCACGTCGGTCGCCATCAGACATCATTAAAAGGACAAAATGACACGTTGTGTCGTTTTGCCTGTCCTTGTGTTAGTATTTGAATAGCGACTAAGTTTGTTAATGCGCATCAATGCACCCAATAAATATCGAAACCCCCTTCGATACGTGGCGTCGGCTACAATGCGCTAAAAGTTAGGCCTTCCTCCCCCAAAATACCGCATTTAGGTCGAAGCGCGAAAATCGAACACCATAACGTCCGTACATCGCTCAATGATTTTCATTCCCTTTGGTGCAAAGTCGCATATTAGGTGTTAAAAAAAAAAAAAAAAACCAAAAAGATTTTTCTTTTAAACAATAGTTGGGACACGCGTGCCAAAAAATAAATTTTACGCAAAAAAAAAAAAAAAAAAGTAGAGCAATTTTGAAGGCGAGATTTATTTGAAATTTTGCGCGCTAAGTCCATGAATGACCATTTCGGTCATTCGCTCTTTCCACCTCTCCTCCACGCACCCGAAACAAGCGTGTTGAACAAGCCCGAAATGCCGGGAAAGCAAGTGGAAAGGTGACTACGGACTAAATCGCGTCTCGCCGCCGTCAACATTGCTAAAACATTTTTTTTTTTTCGCGTAAAATTAATATTTTGACATGCGCGTCCCAAACAAACTGTCAAATTTTTTTTCTTTTTTTCTTTTTAGGGGCTTTTTAAGAACATACGCAGTGAAACCGGAACCACTGGACTAGCTCGGACGAAAGTGACATAAAAGATTCGGGAAGTCACGAGATTTGCTTCGCTCCCTATTCGCTTGCTCTCGATCACTACATTTTCGGTGTTTGGTGGTCATAAAATTTATCATCTATTAAGACATGCATCGGACAATATACTACTTCTTACATACTCCGTGTACTGTGAGGTCATCGCACGCGAAGAGGGAACGAGATGGGGATAAAGGATCAACCAACACGTTGCTTTCCTTTATCCCGGTAACTATACCCGCACCACTCTAATTTGTCAAGAGATGGCAGCACTGATGAGCAATCATCGTGCCGCAAATTTGTTGTGCGACATTGAGTCCTTTGGTAGTATTTCGGCAAGCATAAAGATCTTGCAAAGGCGTACTAACTGGAAGACCTCGTCAATACGTCATAAAACATTTTCGGCTTGATCTCACGACAGTGACGTAGCCAGGCAAAGGGGTAAACTTTATGGATAAAATTTACGCTTACAAGTACCGCCAACCATTTTTGTGGAAACGCGCAACATACGTGCCACGAGCAGTTGCTCCGCCGCCACTCGCTCAGCTCATTTCCAGGGGCTCCGAGGGGGGAGGCGGTATGTTATAAAATATATCCCCCCCCCCCCCCCCCCCAAAAAAAAAAAAAAGAGAAAAAAAAACCTGTTGATTTACGAATAGCTTCCCATAGACATCTAATCTGCAAATATTTGATATCATATCCAACCGGTGTATGGGGCTCAACATATCGACATACAATCCGCACACTTCGAGGAAATTCCATTCCCATCCGTCGATTGCATTGCTCGCGGGTACGCAAGGCCTTTCTACCTGTACTGCACTCTCCGACCAAGTTACGTTGAAACCGGGTGTACTATAACCATTCCGAAGTCGCCTGTACCTCGGTATTAGATAGCTCTGCTACTGCTGGGACGAACTCTCCTCATGACATGTTTTCGGTGTGGCATCGTTCCTTTGCAACTGCACCGAATGGCACGAAACAACGTGTGTGCGACGGTGATTCGAATCGAACAGTGCTGCGCTGCGTGATTCACAGCTTTCACCATTGCTAGGCAAACTCGCAAGAAAAAGGCACTGTTTGCAGCGTTGAAGCTAAGGATGACGCTGTGCTATTCGAATTAAAGCAGCATTTGCACATCGACCGATGCAAGCTCGCGGCCAGTTCATTTTTTGTCGTTTCTGAAGAGGAACTCTAGCGGCAAATAGATCCATTCGGGTCGAAAACTTTCCCCCTCCGAGCTGACCGTTTTATCCGCGACAATCCGCTACCACGCACGCAACAGAGATTAAACGAGGTCGTCCTCATCGCCAGAAAAAAAGACTCCGACATCGCCGACGCCGTCAGCGGGACCGCGGTGTTAAAAAGATCAAGACGCCATGCCCCCAGCAGAGCGAGCGACGACGGGCCGTACGGAAATCATCTTCCGAGATGAAAAAAGGAAGAAAAAAAGAAAAGGTTTCCGACTGGGAGAAAACAAAAACAAGAGCGACGTGCCCAAGGCGTCGTCGTCGTCGCCGTCGTCAACAAAGTGGCTCGGTCGGCGACGACGACGCACGCCCAACCGAAGGTGCGAAAGCGAGATCATGGGCGGTTCCGGGTCGAGCAGGTAATCAACCATTTGTTGGGGAGTGTTCAAATCGTCTCGACCTTGAACCCTCCAACGACGGAATTCACTCCTCCCAGTGCCGCTGCTGCTTGCGTTTGGAAGAAAAATAGGGGCGCCCCGAAGAACGCCGTAGAAAGCGGTCGCGAGATAGAGGTTTCCGCTTGACCGAGCCTCCCCTTCTGAACGCAGCAAAGCGGCCGCCGCACCGAACGTCACTGCTCGCTTCCCCCTAATGAGCCGCGTTCGAAAGGCGGAAAAAAGTGCCCGTGGCGAAGAATGCGGCAAAAGCAGTGGGACAACCGGCGGACGGCTATCCACGCCCCTCTTCGGCGAGGCGCCTCGAGCGGACTCGGGCTCACCGAACACCCCGACTGACCCGGAGGCCCGTCGAGGTCCCGGGGGACCCTCGGACACGGTCCGGACGATTCGGCGGCCGTGTCGGGCCGAGTTATGCCATGCAAACGAGTGACTTCCGCCGACGGCGCTCGGTGGCTCGGTTGCACTCGGCTCGGCCTAGCAGGAATGCCCTCCTTGAAGCTTCACCCCCTCCCTCCCAAACAAACGTCCGATTCGGAAGGCTATAGCTCTGGCGCTCCACGCCCGTCGCCATCTTGATAAAGAGGCGGTACTCACCGTGCCGTGTCCCCGTCGACGGATCAAGACGAGAAATCCTTTGCGGGGAAGTCGTGCACCTCACACAAAATCGACGACGACGGCGACACACAACAAGCAATATGGGAAGGCGAAAGCCATTAATGAGGTGCCAGGGCAGCCCCGCGGCGAATGTCCAAGTATGCGCCCCTCAAAAATAATTTTACGCAAAGCGTCCATTATTTGATAAACATACATATATTATTTTGCGTCTTCATAAAATGTTTCAATAGGAATTTCTTGGGTTATAAAATTGTGTTGCGGAAACGCGATCCCGCAGCCCGGGCGGCCACATCCGGTAAACATGGTGGTTTCGAACTGTCCAGCGTCGACGATTTCGGCACCTGCCGCGTCTCTCATCTACGTGCGCGCTCGTACGGGTGCCGCGCGGACGGCGTAGAAGGGGGGACCCCGGGCCCGAGCCATGCGTCTAAGAGGACCCTCCGCTCGCTGAGCGCCGCCGAGCGATGCTGTCTCGGCTGGCGACGGCGTTGTCCAACGCCGTGGACGCCCTGGCGCCTCCGCTGCCTCTCAGCGAGGAGTTTGTGTGGCACTGGCAGTGCGTGATGCGTTTCTACACGGACCGTCACTCGTCCAGCCAGAAGCCCATCGAGCTAACGGGCCTGCCCGGCCGACTGGAGGAGATGTCCAAGCTGCTCGAGCAGGAGGAGGCCGAGCTGGGATCGGACTCCCTGGGACCGTGCCTTGAGCAGTTGCTGCAGCGTCGGATGCTCGACCAGATGAGTGCGCTGGCCCGGGCCGACGCTCCGCCAGGCATCAAGCGCTGCGTGCTGCAGTTCGTGAGCCGTCTGCTCGCGAGCAGCGGCCAGGCGCTGCTGCCGCAGATGGCTGTCTCGACGGCCGTGCACAAGCTGGTCGGCCTGTGCGGAGAAGTGCTGGCGGCTCCTACCGAGCGAGACGAGGTGCGTGCCGTCCGCTATTTTAGCGCCACGTGAGGTCGAGTGACTCTTGATCGACCGTGCTTCTAATCGAAACGAGCTGCCAACGTGCTGGACGTTCAGCTGTCAATTAGGTGTTAGCTGCGTCTGCTTCAGTGAGCGCAGGACATATTCGATTTGGCCACACCTCGCCTCCTTTGCAGGTGCATGCTCGAGGGACACTACCTCGGTGTATAGCCTGCACGGAACACGTGACACAAATACTTTCGGCGTCGTCGCACACGCGGATCAAACGAACCAATAGTTTGCTGCAGGTTAAGAAAAGCGAGACAAGCTCCTCCAATCCCCTGTATTTTGTTTTTAGCAGAGCAAACGTTGGAGAGGGGGAAACTACCAATCATGATGAGTAGAGAGCTTTGTGGGGGGTGCTTCCCTACCTGCAGCAGACTATGCGGAGTGCAAGTCGTCTGCTTCTTGCGCAGGAGGTGTGGTGACGTAAGAACAATGCCGAGCTCCGATTGGCTTTGATTGAAAGGGTAGCGGGTAGACCTCAATGCTAGATGCCTTGAGGTCTACCCACTATTTTTCTCAATCAGCCAATACATGCCTTGCACCTGACGTCGTCCCGTCAGCTCTCGGGCAACCACAAGAGAAGAGGGGAAGAAGGAACTCTCCTCTCACCGGAACTCTCCTTCGTGTGTTCCAGTCTTGCCTAGAAGTCGCTATTCTCCCTCTAGAAGAGTATAGAAGATTAACCCGTCACTCAAAATTTGTACAAAAGCAGCTTTCCCCACTCTCTCTTCAGTTGTGGTGCGAAATGGATGATGTGATATCAGTGCAAGGGATGTATAAGGGCTTGGCATTCTGACATCATCACAATCTCTATGCAGAAAGCAGATGAATTTGCACTCTGCATAGTTTCGAAAAATATTCTAAAATCATTTTGAAGTCATTGTGGGAAGTTTGCTCCTGTTCATAAACAAGGATAAAAAAATACCAATAGATGTTTCACCACCTATATGGGTGGCGCTTTCAGTATAGGGAGTATTCACTGGCAGTCATAGCTGTGTGCGCTACTGTTGAGCTTGTGCTGAGGGCAAGCTCCCGCAGTTCTTCTGCGACATTCATTCTGCACCTTCAAGATCGCTGGTCTTAGCAGCCTAATAATGCAAGCTCGTTCTGAGCATGCGCTCTAAATATCGCCCTCAAATATGGCATCCAGTGAATACACTAACCAGTGTATAAAATGTATGCAGGCAACATCTTGGGCGTAAACCAGAGACGCCACCCGTAGAGGTGGCGGAATGTCTATGAGTGCTTTCTTATCCTTGTTACAAAAAGTTAAAGCGTTTCGTGAGCCTAAGCTGGCTCCATTCTCTTTCCCGACAAATTCGACGGCCGGAAGAGCGGTGGGCAAAGCACCTTCCCTCGAATACTGTTTGGTGCGTGTTGTGGTGTAGTCTACTGCAGATGAATTATAGGGTTTGCCAGGTTGTGGCATACACGGTTAACATAAGCAAACAGAGGACAATTGGGACTCCCTCCCGCGTGGCTCTGGCCCAAAGTCTCAACCCTGTCTCCCAGTGGGTCCGGTGCTGGGGTAACGCCGACAAGGTTTGACCAGAGGAAAATTGGCGACTCCCTCGCCGGGGGGAAGAGGCAGGGGGGTGATGTTTTTAGACTTTTTGCCCGATCCCCCAAGGGTCATCCTGGTGATATCCCACACTGCCTGGTGATAGTTAGGGGGAGAAACATTGGTCTTAAAAGGGCAGGTTGGAATCACATTTTTGTCTTTTTAGACTTAGGCTAGGTGGCGCAAGCTACCGCCCGTTACAAAGGGTATAGCCATTAACATCCTTCCATCCATCATTGCTAGTCCTTCCCTCATAATTTTTTTTTTTTTTTGCAACCAGAAGGCTGTAATGGAACCTGCTGTACTCTGTGTTTCTTTTGCACCCCATCCGTCATGCTCGTGCAAACTGCGTTCTGCAATCTGCAATGAAGTTTGTTTGCGCTCAGTATGCGCACTGGACTCCCACAGCACGCCTAGGAGTGAAGATACACAAAATTTTTTATCATTATTACCAGTAACATGAACTGACAATGGTAATTTTCTGTCTAGAGGCTGCATACATTTTCATGCCAAAAGCGACATCAAGCTGAGAATTTATTGCAGCTGGAGAAAAGTTATCTGAAAGCAAATGCAAATCGTCACTCCTGCGTACGGCCCAAGGAGTGGACCATTATTTATGGTGCAAGACATTTGTGCAAACCCTGTTCTGGCGCTGCCCGTGTGAGGCACCAGTAGAAGCGCCAGGAGGCAGAAATGGACAGGAGTGCGATAGCACCAGCACAACCTCTCTCGCAGGCTGGAAGAGCGAAACACTCCGAAGGCCAGTAGCCAGTGCAGGTTCGGATCTCAGTCACAATCATCTACGCGCGCTTTCAGTTTGATTAGTGCCGTTCATTCGCGAGGTCTTATCAAAGCTCCTTGAAAGGCTTTCCACTTGCGCTCTCTTATCCTATCCCGCGCCCTCTCTCTCCTTTAGGCAACCTCCCCTCAGGGGTTTGATGACGCCTCCGAGATAGCAAGGCACTAGAATTTGTATGTTACCTTCTGGGGGACCGCGTGGGACAATGGATGGGACGCAAGTGCTGTGTCACCGTCCGACTGTGATTTGTGCTTGGTCGACGAGGACACGACTCCCAGCCGAACGCCGACTCAGCACTCGTGTCCAATGTATATCCCACACTGGCCTCGCCTAGGTGATGTAGCAAATCCAGTACTACAGTTTTTCTATCTAAGGCGTGTTGGCTTAATCCCTTCCTTCGTAACCCTCTCAGCCTGAGAGAGGGGGGAATTGAGTGGATTTTCTTCCTCGGAAAATTGAGCACGGACTTCCTGCGAGACATCTCTGGCTGTGCTTTAAATTGTTTCCTTTCCTTCCGTGTTCAACAATAGAAGAGCAAACAAGCCCCTTTCTCGATACATAACCCGCTCTCCAACTGTGGGTTGGCCTTTGGTTGCTTCTTGGAAAGCGTCCACATAAATCTTGGAACTACGGACGTTTGGTGGCTAGGTTTCCCGTGTGCGTATAGCGGAGAGCTGCATTCAGTGACAGTCTGCCACATTAGCAAGTTACCTTGCCAGGTGGGCAGAGCAGACAAACCAATCTGCCGGCACAAATCTTCAGAGGTAGGCGAGTACACTTTGCGATTATATATGAAAAAGGGTTTATGGCTGCTCATACTTAGAAACATACATTTAAACAGAATGAATAAAAGAAAAACAAAATTTGTCTATCACCATTCTTTTTAACTCTCACTGTGGTTATGCTGAAGGAAACTGCAATTCAAAGAGGGGCAAATGAAGTTATCTTGCAATGTAATGGAGCAAGGTTGGATGCGAGTTCTCCACTGTATTGCCAAGGTATGCGGCTGCAGTATGTGTTGTCACTTGGCGCAGAGCTTAAATCGATGGAACCCCCCAGCCCGTATCAGGGCCCTCCTCGACGTTTAATACAGGATCGGTGCTGTCGCAACAAAAACAACTATTTTATAGATAATAGGGTGCTGGAGAAGGGGGACAAGACGCCATCTTGAATTGTGTCCAACGATGCAAACTATTGGGCAATTTGCACATTTTTTCAGTTCTGCAGGTCCTCAGATCTTACGTCTGATGCCCTGCAGGCAGGCTTTCTCAGTAGAGTGTACACATGAGCTTGTACCTGAAAAGCAGATAGTGCAAAAATAGTGAGTACAAAAGTGGAGCGTCTTTTCCTACTTTTCTTCTTGCATTCTGCCTAAGCTTGAATTCACATGAATTAGTCAAAACTTTTTCCACTTTTGCCTATGCAAACTACTCGCCTTCAAGCCATAAATGGCATAGTTCATAGCAATCTATTTCACATAGAAAAAAACTGTTTGTAAGAAGTTGATGCTGAGAATGTATTGCCTATGTGAGTCCCGGTGATCAGTCAACTGTGAATTGTGATTCCTGCAAAATTTTACCAACAGCAATATATTTCGTCAAATATGCAACGTTATCAGCCTGTGACAGTACCATTATTTAAAACAGTATTTTTGGATTTGACAAAAGAACGAGATTTTGTGCAGCTTTTCTCTTTCTCATCGAGTGCAGTGACGAACGACCGAGAAGATCCAGAGGACAGGCAGGCCTTGGTGAAAAGTATACAAATTTTGCGATACTTCAGAAAGTATACTTTAAACTCACTATTAATAGCATATAAAAAATGAACTTTGAGTATGTACAACTTAGGGGTGAGACACACAACGAAACAGTGGGTATGTCAGAAAGTCCTAAGTTGCTCGTACATGAATTGCGAGCTGGGAAACTCGGACCATATAATATAAAGTGTGGTCGGATTTTTCATCAACATGTAACATAAGCATGCTGCTTCCGTCAGATACTGCCGCTTCAAAAGCGGCACCAAGTTGGTTGTGCACTAAAACGAAAGTGCACTGAAAAATGTACTTCGAGTGTGTACAACTTAGGGGCGAAATATACTTCCAACATACTTTTTACATAGTGTGCTTTTTTGTTTCATGAAAGTGTAGAAATCATATACTTTTAGCCGATTGCTCGTTTCCAAGGGACTCGGAAAAGGCCGATGTTACGAAGGACAACAGGATGGTCCGACAAGGACACCGAGAACCATACCTCGGCAAAACTCGCTCACAAGTGCACCCCCTTGCCTCACACACTCTCAGATGTGACGTGAGGGTGAGCCAGTTCTTGAGTCTCGTGTTTGAGGTTGGGTGAGGGGCGCTAGCTCGGCGAGTGAGCATATTTGTTGAGTTTGGCAAGTTTGAGTTTGTGAGAGGGATTAAAGGCGGAGCTATTTCTGAGGTTGTTTCTAGTCATGAAATTGAGGGAACTTTTTGTTTCTTTTATTTCAAACTAATAATAAGCATGCGAAGCAAGAAAAAAAAAAAAAAAAGCCAACCCCTGTTGGAAATTGGAGGCTGCCGAAAGCCCCCAAAGCGCCGTCGAACGCTCCCGCCCCCAATCTACCGCAGGTGCACTTCCTCAACGTGGTGTGCCAGAAGATCCGCACGGACCCCGGCCTGCTCAACTGCTTCCTCTCGTCCCCCGGAGACCCCCAGGGGGGGGCCGAGGGCCCCTCCTCCCTGCTGAAGGCCCTGCTGACGCTCATGGAGTGCGCCGACTCGGACGTGTCCACCCTGGCCGCGGAGTGCCTCATCCTGTGCATGGCCAACGTGGCCGACGACGTGGCACGCTACGTCGTCGGCCGCTCGGACGTGTGCACGTGCGTCGTGCGCCACCTGATGCGCCTTTACACGGCCGTCCCGCGCAGCCTCCACGCCGCGGACATTGACGAAGCCGTAGCCTTCTGGAGCTCGGACGCTGCGGGAGACGCGGAGGCGCAGCCGGTCTTGGCGCCGGGGAAGCGTCGTCTGCTCTGCTTCTTCAAGTGGCTCGGGTTCGTCGACACGCTGGTGGAGCTGTCCCACGCCATCATCGGGGCCCGGCTGGGGCAGACCTTTGCGGAGGACTTCCTCTGCGGGGTGCTCCGGAGGGACTTTGCGGACGCGCAGACGGAGGAGGCCTTCCTCTTCGAAATCACTCTAGTCACGACGTGCCTGCGCAACGTCACCTCGGCGCCCCTGGTTGCAGCCTTCGGCGCCTTCCTGCTGGGTGACGCGGAGAGGCCGTCCCTCAAAGACGCGCTCATTGAGCGCGGTCGCGACCCGGAGGCGTCGCCGCAGCTGTTGCTGGCAACCCTGCAGGTATCTGCCAAGGGCCTATCTTTTTGACTAGGTCAAATTTTAGAAGCATTCCCGAGCAAACTCTGTGATGCGACTGAATCGAGTCATATTGTAGCATCTTTTGGAGCAGCCAAGTCAATTAAGGAGCAGCAAAAAGTACAGAAGCTCACACTTTATTTTTATTCATGCCACTGTGAATGATTTTTATGTTGGCCAATACAACTAACAAATGTTCATGCTTTGCCTTTACACTCTTGTGCAATGGCAGGTTCGACTTCCTTAAACACAGAACTAGCTGTTTAGTAGCACATAGATTCATTACGCATGGCAACAAAATGCTGATCGATGAAGGACATTCTGGGCTGCTGTGGATGGTCATTTTAGGTACAAAATGAAATGTAAACCAAATAGTATATTCCACTAAAATAACGTTAAAATGATCTTGAGCACACAAATCAATCTCTCATTTAAGTTCTGATTGTTGTAATAAAACAGAAATTCTTAATTCAGATTAAAAAAAAATTACTTGTTATTAAATTGTAAAAATTAATGATATTTTGTATGTAGAACCTCAGTAACAGAGATTGGCATGTGAGCGATAAGTATGAGTATGCCTTCCTAAAACAATCCAGCCAAATTTGTTCAGGTTATTATTCCCAAGCTTCCTTCTACAGCTTCACCTAATTTAGTCTTAATTTATTCCATCGAGGGTACTTCAAACAAATAAAACATGTATAAAGGTAATAACCACAGAACGGAGTTTAAATAAAAATAAACCTATAGAGCAGTTCATACAAAAAATTTTCTTGCGAGTACTCTCGCTAAATCACAAATTTGAAAAATATATTGTAGAATACCGCAGTCTGTCATAAATAATAGCTACAGTATATTTCAAGAATTTTTTACTACAACTAAGACAAAGTTTTTTTTTTTTTTTAATAAACCCGACGCTTGCGGATATAATGTCCTGCTCTTGGGGGAGTGCTTTCCCTTCAGCTCTCGGATGCCCTGTGGCGAAGCAAAATAAGCAAAATTGCGATGCTTGCATTGCGGTTACCCTTCACTACAGTACACAAGAGCGTGGTGAGAAGCGAACTCAACAAAGCTAACTTGCACGCCTGAGCAGATTAGGAACTTAAGAGATATTGCGAAAATTCCGAGTGCTCCAAGTGTTTGATGCTGATAAAGAGGGCAAATAGGAAAGTATATATGTTTTTTGGGGCTAGAATCGATAGTTCTGAAAATTTGCACAAGACTACCATAACAACCCGGATCTGTAGCAGTGCCGCAACCATCATATTTTCAGTAACTAATAAAGTGAAATCGAGCTTTGGCACAACGCTGGGGCAAATTCCTCACATTTGGGCTAAATGTAGTAGGACGTGGCAGGGTAAGCCGTTTGGCGCTAATGGCGCAGCAATCGCATCACTGCAAACTCTATGCACTACCGCACCCGTGGCTCGGTTTGTTGCCAACGATGCAGTCGGAATGCATCTGTTACATATCTACTTCAATCTCGCACGCAGAGGGTAATGTGCCGAACGAGCTTGATATGGTATATCAACTTCTAAATGGCAAATAGTCATAGAACGTCTTATTATTTTTCTGTTCATATTACATTGATATTGATATAGTGAGACAAAAACGTGTGAATTGCAGTAATGCTACAGGTCATTGGTTGGTTGTAGAATGCCCGTCCACATGGAAGTAGGCAGTTAGATCAGCAAGTTATGTGAATGTTTTGCAGTGTGATCGCTTGACACAAAGGGTTAAGCTGCCACAATCCAGTCTAGTCCAAGAGCCCCTAGGGCGGATGCATGCCCATTTTCTAGACCTTGCTGACCCAAAAACTGAAGGGGGAAAGACTGTCGATTTTCTAGGTGAGCTGGTGCACTTCCTCTATGGCAAGTAAGCTGGAAACTAGGAGCCTTATGTCACTTTTGAGCTCATTACCCTCAAAGCTAGTATGCAAAAGAAATTCTCAACAGTGATGGAAGTGTTGCACCATTTGCAGCATCAACGAACGTCTGTTACGTCTTGTGCCAAAGCGAAATTTTTGCTAAGGATTGCGCCACACCCAGGCAGAGGTGGGCTTTCCTGCAAAAATTATAAATATTTTATTGTTGGTCAATTTTGGTGTTTCGAGAAGTATAAAAAAATGAAAGGCAGTACAAATATGCATTTCACGGCGTCTTTTATCCACGGTATAGTTTGTTTTATCTTAGGTCAGAGCACAGTTAAAGATTCAAACACATGAATAGTCACAAACACGCAAGCTAAAAGTGCAAGTCTAGGTGCATTTTCAGCGCTTGATTAGTTTAGCTAATGAAAGAACACATACAGGTAGATGACGAATGCCATGATGTCACACTTTCGACGCTGGTTGATCGACCTTGTTGACTCATACCGTCGCCTGCGCTTTGACTTGAGACGATGAAACAAAGTGTAGAAAATGCTCTTCAACTGCACTGGCCCTGTCATTGTACGAATGTCCAGACGATGTCGACGATGTCAGGAGCAGTGATGGAAGTGGCATTTGAACTTTTGTAGCAGGTTCTGTAGCAGGCAAAAAAGTATTGGTTTAGAGCAGCCGCTGCTACTTTTGGAGCAAATGCCAACACCTCTTAACACATCACTTGAAAATGAAAAAGTGATTGCATCTCTAAATCAGTTCATCTATGATAATGATTGAGGTTCCTCTTTGATACCGGAGCGTATTAATGCGAAAGCATTAGCTATCCCATGGAGCGCAGCCGGTGGCATCTGTAATTCCAAAAAAAGACGAAAGAAATGCCCATTCTCCCATTTGCTTAGCACAATGGCTCCTAGATGGCTATTGGCGGCCGCTTCACGAGAGTGCGCGCTCAGCCGCAACCTCGGCAGTAGTGAAACATGGCCGTTCACGCCAGTACGCCGCAGACGAACTAAGGGAGCGGAAGAACGACATTCATGCCTTCGCATTCACAATTCGTATGAAGTGCTTAGGTGTCCTCGGAATTTTTCTTTTTAATTAATACCTTTTGTAACATGATAGATAGAGTGCAAAAAAAACCTATAACCTTTTCCTTAGAAATAAGGCTCTGGTCAGAGTAGGTCCCATTTACAATTGGTATTAAAAATGGTTGAAAAATGAATTATAGCGCAACATTTCAGTTGGGGATAAAGCCACTTTCCCTTCCCCATTTTACACTCAGTAGTTATTTAGCCTAGAGATACAATTTCTGTAAAATTCCAGCAAGAATCAGCATATCCGCTGACATGTCTTTCAATAGAAACGCTTCCCCCAAGTTCTACGAATCTACCAAACTCGACTCTAATATCATTAACTGCAAAAACAATTACCCACAAATATTATGAAAGCCTACACTTGTGTTTTAAAAGTGACACTGCTCTTTAGTTGCATCGGAAGCAGGGTTAGGTCCAAATTCGCTGCTGTTTCGATCGACAGCCGCACCGTTACTACCATATTGAGGTATTTAGCGCACAAGGTAGAAAGAAGGACAAGATACCTCATCCTAAATACCTCATTATGTTAGACTACCAACTAGCCCAAATGTCAACTTTACTGCAGTTACTACCATATTTATTCAAATGTAGTATAGTGGTTTTTTTTTTCCTCTCTCTTTCTTAGCCTAGTTTTTTTTTTTTTTTTTTTTTTAAATTAGAGGTCAATTTACAATTAAGACAAAGAAGGTTGACCTGTAATAATCCTGAGTATAATTTGCGTACCTTTTGCGCTAGCCCAGGCGCTCCCCCAGGTCAGCTGCTGCTCCTAGCGCTCCGGTGCAGAATGGTCAAGCTCGACGCACGCATGCTCGTGAGAGGTGGTGAAGGTTGACGGGAGCGGCACAAGTGCCATAGTACTCTGCGGTCACGGCACAAAGACACGTGGCAGACACAATAATCCCGTGATCCCATCGGGAGTACAAGACCCTGGTTTTCTTTTATCACAGTAGCTGCCATCCTAATATTTTGCCAAGTTAATTTTAGTTCTTGACATTGTCTGGAAACTTAGACGATGTTGACGATCAATTGGCCAGTGCATAAGCCGACCAGAGCAGATGACGAGCAATCTCTACACTTCGCCTTCCCGTTAAATCGATGCTACAGCCGACGCTACGAGCGAGTGGGACCAATCGGACAGCATCAAAATGCGATCTCATGGCATTCGTCATCACCCTGTACGTGTTCTTTCATTGGCTAAACCAATCAAGTGCGGCGAATGTCTCGTGACTTGCGCATTTAGTATGCGTGTTCGTGGGTTTTTTTCCCCTCCAGGAGTTTGAAGAGCTGCTCCAGCTTTATGAATGCGCTCGACTGTCCAGGAACGTCTTGGACGGTCGAGTGCTGGGATACCTCGTTGGACACAGCTACCAGGCGTCCCAGTACAATAATTGTTGCATTGTATGTTTATACAGCCACAAGTTAGTCGGCCCCAATGGGCTGGCTAGCTTCCTGTACAAGGAGTTTCCTGGGTTTGACCGCACAGTTCGTTGTCATTCACCCAGGTGTTCGAAGAGCTGCTCCAGCGACCGTCCAGGGACATCCTGGACAGCCTTGTGCTGGGACACCTGGTGGGGCGCGGCTACCACGGCGCTGCCGGCGAGGTGCCAGAGTTGAGCGACGACGACGGTGGCGGCGGCGACCCGAACGATTTCGACGTGTCCCCGGGCTCGTCCCCCGTGAGCCGCACCTTCGCACCGGCCCGCATCCACCGCATCCTCAACTGCTTCCTCCTGCTCCTCCCCGACGAGATCAAGTCCTGCGAGGACACTGGCTACGACGCCTACATCGCGGACGCCCACCGCCAGTACCAGGAGGCACTGGCAGTCAGCGAAGCCTGGGACTGGCCCAGCGAGCCACTGTGCGAAGAGCACACGAGCGCCGAAGATGACCAGAGCTCGGACTCACAGCCCGAGGCCGACCACAGGGGCTTCCAGGAGGGGCCCTTCCTGGCATTCGTCCTGGACACCATCGAGAAGATGCACCGACAGCCGTACGACGTCAACCTTCTGGTCACCTCGCTGGTGTCGCGACTGGCGCTGTTCGCGCACCCCAACCTCCACGAGTACCTGCTGAACCCGCTGCTTCCGCTGGCACCCGGGGCACGCTCGCTGTTCACCTCACTGCTTAAGGTCGTGGAGGAGATCCAGGTGGCCGTGAGAGGCACGGACAGTCTGCGGCGGAAGCTGGTGCTCACGCGGAGCGCGCTGCTGGGCGATGGTGGCGACGACGCGGCACTCGGCGAAGAGTCATCGGTCCTGGAGGCCCTTATTGTCATCGAAGAGTTCTGCAAGGAACTGGCTGCCGTGGCCTTCGTCAAGTACCACGCCGCGTCCTGAGGGAAGACGTCGTGCCTTTCTGGTCCCCCTCCCCGGAGGGAAACATTTGGTGTGTCCGTCTTTGAGAGACGCATATTTTATTACGGACTGAATAAAGAATCGGTCTCGTGCCGGTCAAAGTGCCTCATGTAGCAGGTGCCAGCTTTGCACCGTGTGTGGAGGTCCAATTGTGGCCGCGGTTTTGACAACACGGCCTCAACTCGGAAAGGCGGCTTCTTTGAGGTCTCCGGCCAGGGATTTTCTCTGCGATGAATTGGGTGAGTTTTCGCGATGGAGGGAACCAGTGAGGTCCAAAGAGGGGAAGGGCCGGTGTTATGTGACAAGAGGAGTTTGCAGAAGCACCTTGGCTGCCATCTCTTGGATTGAAATATGCATGTTTTTACAGGAAGAAATGTTAAGAATGCAGGCAAGGTGGTGCAAGTATTAGGGTGATCCAGTGACTATGTGCCATAAAAAAGGACAAGTATTCTGTTGGTGCTTTTCTTTCCTGCGCCATGGCCTTAGTTCTTGCATGTTATGGTCACTGGCAGGAAGAGAACGGCAGGGACGAGTCTCAGTTGTCCCGCCTCCAGCGCAAGCTTCCTGCCTTCGTTGACACTTTGGCATCTCGTGAACTTTGAGTGCGCATGCAAAGCCAAAGCACGGCAAAAGACGCGAGTGCACATTGGAGGCCCGAGAGAGATGACCCGTCGTTCCCGTCCCATCAGTGACTAAACATTTACCGCTTGAATAGAAGAAAAAAAATTCAGGCCCAGAGACAGGTAGACATGACGGCCAACATCCTCTATTCAAAGGATCTCTGCTACACTTGGAACTGGCCATCGCTGCTGGCACAGAACATCAAAAATATTACGACATAATCGCTGCTTAGAAATTGTGAAATATTTTAATTCCAAGACTGCTTAATTTCTTTCAATGTTTCACTGGCAACCGGTGCCCTTAGCAACCCTGGCGCGCCACTGTGGCATCCGTCGGAAAAGCGCATCAAGGATGCGGAAGAACTGTGCCACAATCGACGAAACAATGAGCGTGACTATAACGTTTGGGCAGGTAACCCATCTGCTTTTATTCTTGAAAATCGCGTTGTCTTTTATAGTAGGTGACAGGTTAAGAACCTAGCAGGAGCTCTGCCTTCAGCCGCACATGCGACAAAGTTTTGTCGAAGGTGCCCAAGCTCATGCGTCCAACGTCCGGCTGAGCTCGTGCCCGAGGTGGAGTATGTACTGTGTTTTTAACTTGTCGCCGACTGTAACTAATTTGTTGTATGAAAGTTTAAGACAGCAGGAGGTCAGTTTGCCCAAGAGGCACCTGGTGTCTGTACTGCCGCTAGCCTGGGGCCATTGACGCGCATCCTGCAGCAGTGATGCACGACCGCACGCCGGTATGTTGCTCAACCAGATCGAAACGGGCAGGGGCAGAAATTGAACTTGGCACGAGTTTTCATTCTACGTGCTGCGATGCGCCAATGCACTTGGCCACTTGGCAATTCGGGTGAGTTGCGTACGAAGACGGGTTATCCCAGTTTTCGCACTGATAATGGTAGCTGCTGCTTGGACAACTTAGAAAACAAGCGAATAAAGAAAGCTCTCTCTTCGCATTTAAAATAACACGACAGTCATAGAATGGTCCATGTATTTGGTGTCAACTATTTCGTGCCACGTAGTCAATGATAGCATAGCTTTCACGGTGCCGCAGCCCCGTGCTGCTGCGAGAGAGCACGTGTCTTCCTCTCGCCTCTCGTTTGCACGTAGGGTATTCACAAGTGCAGGAAATGCCCAACGAAGCCAGGCATTCGTGCAAGTATACCTTTGACAGCACTGGAGCACCGTGGAAGCCATGCTAGCCTCAACAACGTAGCGCGAAATATTTGATGCCGAGTATGATTGGCCGATGCGGGCGTGAGTGGATGAGGAACCTAGTGGAGCATTTTTTCTGAGCTCTTCCCGGCAAACTACGACACGGAGTCGGAAGACGACACCAGGCCATCCCTGACTTCATTTTAGGAGCGAGCTGACGTAGAGCTGCAGCAGGAGCATGGTTTCGTCGAGCTGCACTTCGCTTAGCTCCATCTTGGAGCTCACGTGCTTGACGTAGGCCAGCTGCTTCCGCTCGGGGGGTGTGATCATCTCCTTCACCTGCGCAGGGAGGGGCCATGGTCAGTGCACTGCCAGGGCCCATCAGTGGACTTCTGAGCAAACCAGAGTGTTGAAGTTTCCTTCTAAACGAAAACAAGAAATGTATGGTCGTATTGCGAGCAAATCAGAACGCGGAAGAAAAACCAAATACAGCTTTTCTCATTTGCTAAAAAAAATGAAGCTGCTTTAGTTCTAGTGTAGCAGGGTTTGCATGAATGAGAAGTTCGCAATCCAACAATTAGATTCACAGTCATTCCTACGCTCTCATGATCCAACTCGGTGCCCATTAAAGGACTGAGGAAGAAGCGGAAAAGCGCCACCCCACCTCGTGGACTTGCTCGGGGGAGGCCTTGTTGTGCTCCATGGAGGCGAGGATGAGGTCCACACGCTGCTTCTTGTCCAGCAGGCGCCGGTGCTCCTGGCAGATGTGTTCCCTGCGCAGCACCAGGTTGCACACCGCCTGGCAGCACCACTCCAGCATCTGGCGGCTCAGCTGCAGGAACGTGCGAGGGATCTCGTCGGATTTAGCGTACTGTGGTCACTCACGTGACCACAGTACGCTAAATCTAGCATAACTCAGTGACTCGGACGTTGGTGGCCGTTGCAATAGAGCGACAGCCATGGCAAGGCTCCCCGACAGGTTGTGCCTCCCTTCCATTGGCCGGCGTAATCTGTCGCGTGACCCCAGCTACAACCAAAGGCGTTTTCGTCGGAAGGTGCGGCATGAGTTTTGGCACATAAATGATTGCATTGAGATTTACCGTTTGTCAAAATGTCTAAGGTGCTACTGCAATACTTTGTTTTGTTTGTTAACGAAGTCTGTAGGTTTCTGTACTAATTAAAGGGACACTGACAAGGTATTTATGCTCACCAAGGGTTCTTTCTATTTGTGCATGACATGTGAAATACCAACTACCCAGAACAGAATTTGCGGCTCGAAATTCGTTTTCTTTCTGCCCGAAAACCACCGATTGAGAACTGGCCGGTTTGAGTCGCACTCACTCTCTTCTCCGTGGTCACGTGCCTCTTATGGTTTAGACACACACACCAAATATAATCAAAGTCGTGGGTCATCGAAGGCACACACTCAATATTAAAAATATAACAAAATATTGTACCCATTTTTTGTGGCTTCGAAAAAGCTGCAAATACATTGATAGAAAAAAAAAAAGTTGCACAGAGAACTCGAAGCATCCTGTGCATTCTCTGCGTAATTCTCAACATGGCGTCATATCGTGGGAGTTGCAGGCTGGACGAAGCGGACTAAGCGATGGCGGCGGACGACGGGTGTGGGACCTCTACTTCAGAACTGTCGTTTCGGGTACCGGTGAATCTGTCTAGCTTCGAAAGAGAAGTCGTTTACCGATCAAAACGATTATGATTTATTTCGTGGTGACACGCCCGACCACCAAGCTGATTCGCACGAAGACGTCGCGGAGTCATTGCCCCTTCTCCTAGCCGAAGACATTGCTCGTCTTACGGACACAAATTGGTAAGAGCTTGAAAATCGTGCAAACGTCAAGCACGATTTGCTTGACTTGCGTTTTTTGTGCGACGCGCAAGTTTTTCGTACGCTTCGCACAACCAAAAAAAACGAGGAAAAAAGAAAAAAAAAACATGGTCGGACATAGCCACATGACTTCCGGCAAATCTCTCCTACTCTACAACTCCTCTTCCTCTCTAGTCCGGTTTCGAACAGTTGCACTTTTTTGCTTTGTTAATAACAGATCTGATGTTGTAGCAAAATATTGAATCGGTAGCCTTCTGACACCATACTAAATCGCCTGGCAAAAAAAAAAAATGAAAGCCGTTTGCAATTCCCTGTAACGCCGGATTAGACCGCAGCTCTTGAGGAGGAGGATGGAAGGGCACTGAGGGATAGGCGACTCCTTGAGGTCAAGTGACCTCAAGGGGGGTCGTATAACGTCAGGGGGGTCACGTGACGTCGGGGGGGGGAGAGGAGGGTTGCATGACCTCGGGGGGGGGGGGGGGGGGGGGGGGGGGGTTCACGTGACTCCAGGGGGCTACGTGGCCCCAGGAGGTCACATGGCCCCAGGGAATCACGTGACCTCAAGGCACGTGACCTCAGGGACGTGACCTCGGGGGGGGGGGGGGGGGGTCATGTGACTTCACGGTTACGCCGACGGCGACGGCGCTCAAGCCGGAAACGGGCGCCTAAGAGCTGCGCTCTAAAAACTTTTAGCCTTCCCATTCTGGTGAATGGGAAGGCTAGTGCATCATAGTACAGCGAAGCTGTACTATGATGAGATGACCTCAAGCACGACTTCTTGGACGACCTCAAGGACTACGCCTAGAGGACGAGATATAGGACGACCTCAAGGACGACTTCTAGGTTGACCTCTAGGACAATCTCAAGGATGACTTCCAGGACGACCTCAAGGACAACTCCTTGGACAACCCCAAGGACGACCTCAAGGACAACGTCTAGGACAACCTCAAGGACGACTTCTAGGACGACCTCGAGGACAACATCTAGGACGACGCCTAGAGAAATTCAGCCTTTCCACTCTGGTGAAAACCAGAGTGGAGAGGCTGGAAAGGTTGCCGCCATCTATGAGCGAGGCCAGCAAGCCGGTTGTCTGGTTGCCACCGTCGCTCATAGATGGCGGTAGCTGTCCAGAGTTTTGTGTCGACATTTCTTTGCAGGGGACACGATCCTCGGGAAACTAGCCCTTAACAGCTCCACTGTAAAATACTTTGGGGGGTGTTAGTGTCTCTTTAAATGTAAGAATGGTAAAGAGGACAGGGGCCTTTTAATCGTCATTAGAAGTAGACAGGCGTTCCTCGAGGTTGAGAAGTTTTAGGATTCCTGGTGTAGGATTTAAGCTACAACGAAAAAAAACACTCTTCGACAACTGCCTTATGCACAGGTGTATAACCAACGTTGAAGACCTACAGGTGCGTTCGAGTCGTGACAACTTAAGCACATATGCACATAAACACACAGGCACACTGCACGGCACTCGTAGCACAACATTTGTTGCTTTGCCCATTTTGTTCGAATGGGACATTCATGGGCACCAATTTTATTGCTAAAAGGTATGTTTGGGCTAGTTGGTTGATGAGCATCTTAGTTTAAACCAGCGCAACGAGACAACCAATTTTTATAGCCTAAATTTGTTTCCAGTACCAGAACAGTGAAACTGCCAATGCTTTTGACAACATCCTTTCAGTTGTACGGGAGAGGTGGTAAAAATCAGACTGCTTTTGTTTGTGCAGTGTCATGACCGTCTCAGCTTTGCTTCCGTTGAAGCAGTAGTCATCTTTATTTCATCCACTTTTCTAAACAGCTCTGCCATACCTGCCAACCCAGCAACATAAAAATTCGGGAGACCGCCGTGCGGGGAAGGGGGGGGGGGGAAAGAAGGGGGTTTGAAAATTTTTTTTTTTTTTTTAGTTTGACAAGAAACTCTGTGAAGAGGCACCCTGCGCGAATCACACTGTTTTGGAGGAAACTGCCGGTGGTGCCCTGCCCTTCTACGGCACGAGCATGGTTCCGATGCTTTCGTGAAGCAATGTGTATCTTGATGTCAAGCTTGCCGCCGTGCAAAAAGCTCACACATCACAGGGGCACGCGGTACAGAATTCATACTTGTCAGCTTTCCGCGAAGCGACAAAGCACGGAAACTCAGTCGCGTATGATCTTAGAAATACTTGCAAGTACTTCTTCGTGGCTTTTGAAAGTTTCATCGATCGTTCCAACAGATCAGTGGTTCCAATTAAACTCGAGGAAACACTAAGAGTAGTTCGGCGTTCCGCACCTCACTCGACGACCTGACAAAGCCAACTGAAGCTTAGCGCACCCATGGTCATAGAAGCCGTGTTCCAAAATGCACTCTAACTTCGGTAGAGGTTTCGTACCTCGGCGTTTGATAATCTACCCTCGTTTTACGCTACTGCTCTGAGTTGTCACGTGGTAACCCGCCGGAGTAACCTAAACCTACTCTCGAGTAACTCGCAATGACACACGCGTGATAGTTTAGCAATAAGGCATCATAAAAAAAAAATGACGGCGGACATCTTTTGGAAGATTCGAGGTCGCGTCCGTACAATCGGGAGATGTGATCAAAATTCGGGAGGCTCCCGAAAAATTCGGGGAGTTGGCAGGTATGGCTCTGTAACCATCTTCATTTCTGTAGGATGATTATTTAGCAATTTGCACAAACTGTCGATTTCAGGAACATTTCTTGGGTACAAAATTTCGTGATTTAGGGCAATATGCCATGTTTTTATTACCATGGGTCGATATATTTGCGTGATCAATTTTATGCATTATTTTTCAACTCGCGAAATTCGCATTACAGTAATAAGAGTGTGCCGTTTTAGAACTGTATAGAATGCCAAGTGTGGTGCTTTCTTGTGGCATGTTGCCAAACATATGAGAGTTACGTAGTAGTTTTGGCCGTTCATAATGGAGGTGTATTCTTTTTGTGGTGAAGGGTCACCTGTATATGCAAACAAGATGGTATGCTGTATAACAAAGAATGTGCACGCAGCACACAAAAAAGACAAAGGGAAACAAAAAGCGGAGAGACGTTAAGCACTTGTTTTGTCTACTTCTTTATGCTCGTCTTCATTTTGTTTTATAGCGTGAGCTACACTGGCCGAGGTTGAGCAGTTTTGCATGGCTCCTGGAGAGCCGTGCTGCGCATGCGCGAGGAGCAGTGGCGTCACGGCGCACAGCTGGCACGCCGGACCTGCCGCCGCCACGCGCTCCGCCACCGCTGCGCGCACCTTGCCGGTCTGCGCATTTCAGAGGAGTGACGTCATAGCCGCGACAGACACACTGGCGCCGCCGCGTGCCCAGCTGTGCGCCTCCGTTGCGCAGTAGCCAAGTCTGACGCTGCGCCGGAGCTGCTTGATAGCGCCTCTCATTTTGTTTTTTGCAGCCCGTGTACTTTTGTCTTGAGCGTGAATCAACTTGCTTGCATCGCTACCCGAGATATCATGCTTGCGTCTCGGCGCGAATGGGAATACTAGAATGCTGCAAATACTATGTTATTTCAGAAGAAAACTCCCGCTTAGTCGCAGGAGTTGAGACGACCCGTGTAACTTCTAGAGATTTCTTATCACGTTTTTTTGCGCTGGCTCTTTCATTTTGATTTGCCCTTTTTGTTGACAAAAACACAACTCTGCGGCAAAGAAAAATACAACTACTGATGCATTGACATTGCACTCCAAAGCGTAATAAGAAAGAAAATTATTATTTTCTTTTGGTGCCCGAGGCTCTTTAAAACCTGTTTCCAGCAAGCACCTGCTCCAGTCAGCGTGACCTGGCAGTGCCCTGCGCAAGCCATTACCTGCGGAAGGTCGACGTGGAACAGGTAGATCATCCGTGAAGGGGCATAGTCGGGGGTCCGCGGAAGCTCCTGCAAGCAAAGAAAAGAGTGTCACTCTACCGACAGTCACCTCAAAATAAGTCGGCTCCAGACGTTTCTGCAGCATGTGGTCTTACTTAGAGGGACACCAAACTTCCAAGTTTAGATTCCCCTTAAGCAGTGCCTGTAAAAATAGAAACTTAAAAAAGTGAAAATTTTTGAAGTAATTACTTAAGCAGCATGGATTTTGGCAAAGCATTGGCTGGCGATGGTCTTTTGGCCAAAGAGTGGCCACTCATCGGCCAATGGTAGCCGATGGCTATCGCCAATGCTGGGCCGATGGCTGACAACCAGAGAAAGGCCAGTCAAATGTCCAATGGTTGGCCACTGGCCAAAGGACCATTGACAGCCATTGGCCAACGATTGACCAAATCTGTGCTGCTTGGGTAGATAACTAATTACATCATACATTTTGCCTCTTTTATAGTGGTCACCATGGCTATCAACTTGGCCCCGGGACTAACAGGACCCTAATGCAAGCTCCCTCGTTTTAAAAATTCCGGACAGACTAAATTCGCCACAGCGTGCAAAGAAGTGACAGCAAAAGCCGTTACCGCGTGTGGTGACAGCCACCTTTGTGCACATCAACTCTCGATCCGCTTAATCACACACAACACAGCCTTCTGGTCACTGAAGTACGCAGGAAAAGTACACACTGGTAAGTGTGGGAACCTGGGTTCCTAACACTTGCCACGGCACTCACGTCTGTTTGCCAATGTGACCACGTGGCGGCCCCAGTAAGAGAACAATGTCGTACCCCCAACGGGACGGCCCACCCTCTTTTCCCCAAGTGGACATCCTCTGACCTTTGAACGGTAAGAGTGCACAACTTCGCTTCTATTGGCAGAGCACGAGCGGTGGGGGGACCTCACCTGTGCTGCGAGGAACTTCTCCTGGAACATCTTGTAGGTCATCTCCTTGGCATCTCGGGCAGGGATCATGGCCAGCTCCTCGATCTGCTTTTGCTCCAGGTACCGCTTCGACAGCAGCAGCCTGCAGGCAGCCAAGGGGGTTCCTTAGACGCTCTGTTTCTCCCACTTTGCTGTTTGGACACCGCACCCTTTCTAACACGTTTCTACACTTAACTGTTGCGTCGCTGAGCTACAAGGCGTGCAATCAAAAGGCATACGACTCGCTACTTCATGAGGACATACAGTGCAAAAAAACAAGGAAGGAAGGACGAGGGAGACAGAATAAGCGCTAACTGACAACACCCTTTGAGGGTGTTCTTTCCACTCTTTCTTTTAAGCGCTAGCATCTGGAACTTCTTTCTTCTCCTTTTCTATAGAATGTATTAAAACGCCAGTTGTCAACTAGCACTTATCCTGTCTCCCTCGTCCTTCCTTCCTTGTTGTTTTGCACTATATATCCTCATGATGAACAACCAACTAGCCCGCCATCTCGCCACTCATAGTTTTATTTCATTGCGTCTAGATCCACCAAACAGACTACGCTTGGAGTATTAGTATTCCAATCCCCGGTTTTACTTGCAGGCGCCACCATTCAGATGCTCAGCACAGATAAAGTGTAATTGGCAATCACTAAAAAAAAAGCCTGTCTTAAAAAAAAAAAAAAATAACATTTTTTAAAAACAAATTTATAGGTAGGATTTTGTGTTTTCCGAGTTTATTTCTCGCAAAATTCGGAAGGTAGTTTTCGGAGTTTAATTTTCTGTGAAAATTCTAGGTTTAGCAAAGTCTATTTTTGTTTGATTTCCAATTCTTTGAAAATCAGGGTTTATATTACTTACTGTGTTCCGATATTTAAAAAAAATCAAAAACAAAATAAATAAAGTTTGGGTATCATGCCCGTTGTCCTGAAGGAACCTCGACGTGCTGAAAGGCGAACTCCTTTTGTCAGTAGTTCGATTTTTCAAAGGAAACTGAAGTGGGATCTCCTCAGGAACAGTGACCATGAGCTCTTATGAAGTTTATTTGTAAAGCAAAGTCTTTTTCTTTCTATCTTGTCGTTGTGATCTTGAAATTCCGAGCTTTTCAGATCAATCGAAATTGACGAAAAATTTACCAGCGAGTGTTTTTAGGTTGTAAGCCACAAACAATTAGTAGTAAAGTGGAGAGTTCAGCTAGTTAGTAAGACAATATCATATTAAAAACAGCACACAGGCAGTGAGGAAGAGATTCTTCCTCACTGCCTGTACGCAGTTTTTAATATGATAACACAAACAACATATATTGCGAGTACAGCACTCAGGAAGTGCACATTTATATAGTTACATAAAAATCAAAGTTCCATATCCTAACTGTTTGCAGGCTTTGTGTTTAAAATTTTTTCCTGTTTTCTTGAAAAAATTTTTTTTTTATCGCAACACAAGGTTTTGTTTATGGTATCTTATGATTAAAATTTTGAATCTGAACATTTTGTTTAAGGGTCTAATACCTCATAAATCGGAAAGTGCAATGAGACTAATATTTTTGGAAAATATCACCTACATATAATATTTTCTAATTTGCAAAGACATTGAGGACTCATTGCAAATCATCAACAAAAATATTTCAATTTGATAACCTTTTCTAGAACGATGCCAAAAATTATAAGAATGGTTTTTAATGCACTTTCTACTGTTTGTAGAACACGTTGAAATACTTTCTGCCATATTTTTTATGAAGGTATTGTAACAAATTTGGGCAGAAACATTTGTGAGAAAGGAAAGATTTTCTTGAAAACTATTATACTAGATAGGAAAACAATGAGCTTATGCTTGTGCTCAGCACAACAACATAAACGTGAAAATTTAAATATAAATTAGATCAAAAATGACAAAAAATGTTCAAGACCAAGGTCTCCGCTTAAGACTTGAAAATGTGACTTTCTCAGCATTAGATATGACGCCGCGATCAGGTGATATCATTTTGCTCTGTCGCGTGCGGTTTTAACATTTCTGGCGGGTGGAAAACCGCTCTCTGAGATTTCAGGTAAAAGTTCCATATAACTGGCAACAATGATTATTATCAGAAAGACAGCTGAAGTGTCACTACTCTGGAGTGTAGCCTCTTCAGTGGCTGTAGTCACATCCTCTCATAGAATATCCTCAGATGTCGTACACTGATAACACTACACGTGTACCATTGTCATGCTGTTGCATACTGTCATGAGACTTATGTACCGCAATAATCATCTGCAGGTATTACAGTTCACGTTGTACCAAAAGGGAATTGTTGAATACCTTCACTGCTGGCTCTGTCCAGCATCTTTTGTGCCGTTCAAAAAAAGGATTCGAAGCAGACACATCTAGGTCATACCCTGCCTCAAAGATACACTAAATAGGTTTTTCACCTTGGGACACCAACTTCATCTACGTGCACCAAAGCTCCTTTAGCCCACACGCCCCATTCCTAAACTGAGTGCACTCGGCAATCCTCTGCTCTGTTGGCCGTCTTGAAAACGGATCTAGCTCGAATTGTCTCTGGAGTAATCCAGTGAGACAGTTATTCTTTTACTGTTTCTTTATGCGAAAGCATTAACTGTCTCATGGAGCGAGCCGATGTCATCAGCTTTGAATCCGTGCCAAACGGCACCTTAAATCCTTTCCCCAAGTGAAGTCAGCTTCCAGCTATAAAACAATGTGAAAAGCTAGCCAACGGCACCTAAATTCCCCAATCACAAAGGAGCAGACGTAAGCCGATGGATTTTCGGATTCAATCCTATTGGCTGGCGCGCGTTGACGAGGCTCCCATTGGCCGCTGTGCGTCAGTTTCAACGACGGCCACCCCACGGCGCTGCGCATCCGTCAGCGCGCTGATAACACAAAATATCCAAGGACAAAGCAGTGAAGGCCAGAGCCCTCTCCTCGCCGGCGGAGTGGCACGCAAATACGCTGCACACGAAATAAGGGAGCGGAAGAATAACGTACATGCTTTCGCATTAACAACTCATCAGAAGTGCTTAGATGTATCTTGAGCCTTTTATAAGGCACAGCAGGCCAGAAAGGCATTGCCTGCTTCTAGGTTACCAGCTTGTAGAAAAACAGCCAATCTCAAGTCGGAGCTCACTGCCGCCACTACGGTGCGTAGAATGCGTCTTGGATTGGAGCGTTTAGCGCCCTATTCCAACCGATGCATCCACATTGGTCCCGAATCGGCGAAAAATTAAGTCGCGGGATTTGGCGTGCCATGCTGTCAGATGTGGTGATCCTGGCAGTCGCTCGTAGAAGTTCCCGCAAAAAGTAAGAGCGAATGCTATAAGTGTCACCATCGTTGCAACGTCCCAGTTCGTGGCTGCTTAGGCTTCCGCAAACTGTAAAGCCGAAGAGGAACCTACGGCGGAACGGGCGTTGGTCTCATCTACCTGCGCCGCTGCACTGCCACCGGGATAGTAAAAAACGGCAGCACGACACTTCTACGACATCACGAGGAAAAGGGAAGGAGCCGCTCACGAGGATGCGGCAAATAGACCGGTCGAAGACGCCTTCCGAGCACCATTCTGTTGCCGACAAGCGTCTTTTGGAGTCACTGCAGTCTCTATAGTATAACTGTATTGTATCGTAAAGTGACCAGTGGTGGCGAGAAGCGGCACTACGAGACTTGAAGCGCGTCTCAGATTGATGCGTCGACCCGTGCCCACCGGAAGATGCGGCAGCTCTTGGCCCCGAAGCGGTCCTGGACGGTGGAGGCAAAGAAGGCCTCGGCGAGGACCCTAAGACCCCGGTGCAAGTCCACGCAGAACATGCCGCCTCGCTCGTCCGACCGCTGCACCAGGCGCAGGGGGTCCTCCACTAGCAGGCTCAGGAATGAGTCCAGCTCCTGGGAAAACGTAAGTACGAGGGGGGTCGTGAGGCAGCCGCTTTCTTTCCGAAGTCACTCCCCAACCAACGCCGACCTTTCGTCCGGCGCCAAAAATAGGTGCCAAAAAACACCAAATCCGCAAAGGAAAAAAAAAAAAAAAAATTCCACAAAGATTGGTTTTGAAGTTTTAAGAAAAATAAATCTCCGGAAACATGAAACCCTGTGTGTTGCCACGAGCGTGGCAGGGTTGGTGGTGCAGCACGCGGCTCCCACGTGGAGGTCCGGGGTTCAAACCCGGCTACCCTCGTTTTCGTTTCATCTTCCTTTACCTCTCGGAAAGTGATACCAGCTAAAGCTCGTCACTCATCGAGTCTCCCCGTCTAGAACGTTCAAGACGATGGAGCGAGCGCATATAAAGGCGCCAATAGTGCGCTGCGCCATTGAGTCTTACGCTAACGCTTAATCCTAAAGTCACGCCGACGTCGACACTCGCTACACCTATGACAGCATTTTTTGGGGCAAGAAGATTCTCATCTCTAATGAGCAACGAAGTGCTCACTGCTTTCACACTGGGCGTACAGCGTTCACAATGTCCCGCAAAAGGAAGCTGTGGACTGAAGAGGTCATAGCTGAACACAAGCATAGACGTGCTGAGCAGGTACAACCGTCCTCAATGTGCCCTCCGGAAAAGAGAAAAGTGAAGTGGGCTCGTTCTACCACGACGGAAAGTTATGCGAAGAAACGAGGAGCCAACTAAAGATCTTACTACTTATGGTCGGTGATGGCTGAAGGGTGTAGGACGAGCTCGTCCCATAAAGCCTTCGACTCTTTCCACTTCGGCAGAACAAACTCTTAACAGGAGGCGAGGAGAAGCTTACCTCCTTTTCAGCATTCCCTCTGGTAAAGGGAAAGAGAGGAGGGCTTTGTGGGATGAGCCTGTCCTGCACATTTAAGTTTTTACCAGTGACGACTACAGTTAGCCACTACCATAGGGTTCGGCACAATTTAAAGGGGTGGCGCGGCAATTTTTGGACATTGGCCAAATAACTGCGGGGGTTGTTCCCTGTCACGTCTGGAGCAAAGAACTGATAACAAATTTTGCCTATGCGCATTAGTTGTTTAAAAAAGAAAAAATGGAAGCTTTTGGCGGTTTTTATCTACTCTCAATTCGAACACTGTCTTCTGAGTGACGTGCGCAGGGATGTGTACCAGGGTGCACCGGGGACATGGAGGATCCGGTTGGGTTCTCTTCCAGAGCTTCCAGCGCGCCACCTCTGCTTGCGATTCACATGGCGACCTTGAAGATTGGTCTGAGCGATGTGGAGAGTGGGAAAAAGGCAGTTACCCAATATTATAGGGTTACTTTGCATAAGGAAGTTCGACTGACATAGTAGCGACAGGGTGAAATCGATAGAGGAATGATTTTGCCTACCTCAGGTAGACGGGCGCCGCTAAAACTGAATATACCTACTAGTACAATTGTGTCGACGTTATGAGGCTTTCGACGCATTTCACTCGTGTTGACATGACAATATTGATAAAAGATAGCCTCAGATTGACCACATGATGGCAATGATGGCACATCTTGTCAACTTATTACAGTGCATCCAGGCTGGCATCACGCCTTAGTTCCCACAGCTGCCAACACACAATTGCAAGTCACAAAATACTCCCATTCTTTGCTTTGCTATTACGCAATGGAATTGCAACATTTAGAAAAAATGAGGCATTTTCTCCATTAGTAAGATAAACACGTAAAAATTAAAAGCTGCAAATTCTTTCGAAATTAATATTGTAGCATTGCCCCTTTTATCAGAGGAATACCCTACTTACTCGAGTAATAGCCACACTATTTATGAATAAGGCCCTTGCGTCTACTTTCCCGCACAGCAGATATACAGCCAATCATCGCGTTACACGTAAAAATGCTTGAGGTATACCTAAGTATTTCTTATGAGTTTTGAATGTGAAAGCATGCAAGCCGCTCGTCCGCTCCCTTTGTCTTCTGCTGCGTACTAGCGCGCGCACGCTTCGGGATTTCGGAGGCCATGGCACAGCGGCCAATGGGAGCCCAATCGACGCGCGCCAGCCAATGGAACCAAAGGCAGATCGCTCCTATGGGAACGATGAAACTAGGAGCCGTTTTCGCACTTCAAACTGATGACGTCAGCTCGCTCCATGAGACAGTTAATGCTTTCGTATTAATAACATAGCAAATAACTAGATCGGGAACACAAGCCTCCATACAAATGCAATCTTCATAGATGGCATCTTTGCGCGACGACGCTATCTCAGTCCTGTAAACCGCTGGAATCATGCTGTCAATCGCGGTGATTGGCAATCCACGTGCTCCACGGAAAAGCGAACCTTCAGGTTTCCTTCATAAACAGTGTGGCTATTACTCGAGTAAATACGGTATTGCCTTTATAGGAAATGAGCAACACTACTGCATTTCGACCCTAATCTGCGGCGAAGCACAGCAGAAACACAGCCCTGTTTTTCGCTTTGTCTGGAGTTTGGCATATTGAACCTTTAGCTCTTTTATTATGGTTATCCATCGTTCGGACTTTTGCCATTTGCGACAACATAATGAACCACGCAGATCTCAAAAGCGTGGTGTCACCTTCTGGGAGAGAGAGATTTCCTTGTGCAGCTGCTGGTGGACCTCCTGCTTGCTCACGGGGCAGCTCTGGGCAGACTTGGGGTGGGTCCTCGTCTCGGCCAGGCGCAGCAGGGTGCGGACAACCTCGCCGGCCTTAAGGCCCAGCCTGCGGGAGGCCGCCTGCACCAGGAGCTGGTCCCTGGGGGAGAGTGATCGAAAGTCCGATTGGCTCTTCTTGCTGCAAAAGCAACTACACAGAGCACAAAGAATGAAACTGTTGTTTATTTATTGATGGGTTGATTATGACCAATATAGAGTGACAAGAATTGTTGGTTGACTGATTGATTAGGCCCTCCTTGCTTCAAAAGCATTTATGGAGTGCCAAGAAGTAAACAATTACTGACTGATTAACTGATCGATTGGGTCTTCTTGGTGCAAAAGCAGCTGTACAGTGCAAAGAACGAGACTATTATTGATCGAGTGGGTCCTCTTGGTGCAAAAGCAACTATAGAGTGCCAGGAACAAGTCTATAACTGATTGATTGAGTGATTGATTAGGTCATCTTGGTACAAAAGCAATAACAGAGCACCTAGAATGAGACTATGACCTACTGATTGATTGATTAGGTCGTCTTGGTACAAAAGCAATAATAGAGCGCCAAGATCGAGACTATTATTGCTCGACTGGGTCTTCTTGGAGCGAAAGCAACTATACTTTGTTTCACTTTAAGTGTGAGCATGGCAGAAGCTACAAGAGCGAGCTCTAGGCTTTCAGCGTCCCTGCCAAGCACACACCCTCGTGCAGTGCAAGCACTGTTCAGGGCCACACGCTCGTGCCTGTAGCATCGGCTGCATCTGGACTTAAGCTGAAACGAGTATACAGTAAAACCTCATTATAACAAAGTTGAAGGAGCGGTCATAATTATTTCGTTATAACCATTAGTTTGTTATAGCCAATGTCCATTTCTTCCCACTATTAGCAAGCAAGGGAATTATAATTGCTTTGTTATATCCATTAGTTTGTTATATCCCGTTTTGTTATAACGAGGTTTTACTGTAGTATAAAGCGCCAAGAACGAGACAACTGTTGAGATACAGTTAGGAAAAATAAGTGAGGTCTTTAAGCACCTTCACCACAGTGCTGCCTCATGCAAGGATGAATCATAAGTGCAGGAACACCTCCGAGGGACGGCCACTCATTTGCAGTGCTCTGCATTTCTTCCTTTGCTTTCCTGGGGGGAAACCACCTTCCAGCACTGAAGAAGCCATGAGACGAGGTTCTCACACCATGTGTTACTGGCCTCGTCTCAACGGCAGTTAGTGCAACGATCCTTGCCGTGACACTGCTCAGCGATGCACGGAGTGTGCACCTGGCGCCTCGCAAAACATCCAAGTGCCTAGGATTGAATCGGGGACCCTCAGATCGCGGGCAGGTGCAATAACCGCCGCACGACGAGCAGTTCTGCAATCGTGAATAGCCGCCTACATCCTCGAGATTGCCATTGCGCTTACAGTCTCTCCCGATGCAACCGTTTATATTCCAGTGTCACGTCACAGAGCATCCACACTTCTTTCTCGCGTTTCGTTGCTTCGACATGCACGTGTGAAATGAGGCAAACACCGGTTAGCGTTGCCAAGCTTCACTCAATGATGGTGCTCGAGCAAAGCGTGGGCTGCTCGGGAAAAAAGACAATACAGGACCTTAGGGGCAACTAAAACTACCCAAAATTACCCGAAAATCGTGAATTACTTACGGACGACCGACCCAAGGTCTAGCGAACCGGATATTTGTAAAAACGAAGCCCGGACCTATGTGCAACCCCGCAGACTTTTGAAGCTCCAACCACACTGATGGAGCCACGAAACAGCCAGTCCTTGAAACACCATTCACAAGGTGCAGAAGCAAGACGGCGTTTGTCACTCCGAGCATCCGCAGCTTTTTGGGAAGCACCTCTTAGTGATTGTTCTGTGGTGCTCGCACCACAGAACAATCACTCTGGGATCATTCTACGATGCGAGTCACCTCAGGATGCTGGGCGCGGGCAAAGGCTCCTAAAGGATCGCTCGCACACCCGCAACTGCCTATGATCGAGCGAGTGCTTTGCAACCTCTTGTCGTCTCTTACAACGAGAGAAGACACCGGCGCTATTCGTCGGGTAACCGCGGAACGACTCAAAATTTCCGCACATTCCCCATTTTTTTCGCGTCTCATTCTTTCTTGACTGGCCCGAAAAAATTTTTGACGACGTTATCAACGACTGTTTCTCATAGACATTTGATCCCGCAAAGACCGCAAAGCCTTTGCTCTAGTGAAACACAGCTCCAAGGTCACCTCATAGGCGGTGTGCCGAACATGCTTTCCTCGTAGCGAGAAGTCGGTTGTAAGCGAACGCTGGACGCGGCACGTGTGGAGGCGGGCACTGTCGGGCGCCCCATATACCGGCCGAGGTGTCGTGAACGGCCGTGAACAGGCCTGCCCACCTGAAGAAGAGGTGGAAGCGCTCGAAGTTGACTTGCCAGTAGATGCCCTCGTCCGGCTGACTCTCCACCCGGGACTTCTTGCTGGGGGGCCCCTCCTGGTCCTCGTCTTCAGCGGCCACCGAGAGCAGCTGAAGGTGGACCTGCACGCACAGCGCCAGTGCTCAGCACCCGCCAAGTACGGTCCTTGGAAGGCGTCTTCGAATGATACGGCATAACTAGGGTTCCGTCTTTTCGGATACATCCGAAGATATTCAAAGAACGCTCCCCGGTAAATTTACCGTCAATTCGAATTTATCCCCCCCAAAAAGTACAAAATTTGAGGTTGCGACGACAAAATAAAAAGCAAAATAGACGGTGTTTTACAAATAAACTTTATGAGAGTGCAAGGTCCTGAGGAGATGCAACTTCACTTTCTTTTGAAATCTCAAACTACTGACAAAAGGGGTTTGCCTTTTAGCTCATCAATGTTCCTTCGCGATGACGGGTCATGGTACCTGGACTTTATTTACTTTGTTTTTAAATTTTTATAAATTGGGAACACAGTAAAATAAACTCACATTTACAGAAAAATGGGAATAAAAAAAAAGAAGAAAACTCTGACAAACTTTAAAAGTTTAGCAAAAAATGAACTCCGAAAGACACCCTCTGAATTTCACGAGAAATAAACTCGGAAAACACGGAATCCTGAGTACTATAACCTTGTTGCAACAGATCTGGTTACATCATATCTTAGGTTGCAGCATACCTATTTGTGAAGTTTGGTTGGCTTTCCTATCTATGCCGTTGAGCCAACTTTGCTCATTACAGGTTTTGTTCTAACATACATTTTGATATAACGGGGTCTATTGGGGACTTTGTAAGTAGTTTACCGTTCCATTATAGCACTCTTTGACAGCAGTCATTATTTGACATCATGTGGCTTTCGTTCGGCAGAGGTGGCGTCCATTGTGCAAACTGTTGTCATCATGATCGGCGCTTCCTGGGCCTCATAGGACTGAAGGTATGCAGTGATAACAATCGCCAGTACAGTTGAATTAAGAAATCGCTAACTTTCAAAGTTGAGAAGTTTGCATAAACCATTACTTTTTACAGCGGAGCTGTTAAGGGCTACCGTATTTACTCGAGTAATTGTTGCACTATTTATGAAGAAGGCCCTTGCTTCTGCTTTCCCACAGAACACATATACAGCCAACCATCGCGTTGCGCATAAATAACAGCGAACAATTCTCCATACAAATGCAATCTTCCCAGATGGTATCTTCGCGCGAAGACGTTATCTTTGTCCTGTAAACCGCTGGAATCATGCTGCCGATCGCAGTGATCGGCAAGCCGCATGCTCCGCGGAAAAGCGAACCCTCAGGTTTTCTTCATAAACAGTGCGGCTCTTACTCGAGTAAATATGGTAGTTTCCCCAGGATTGTGTCCGGTACCAAACAAATGTCGACACAACGCTCTGGTTGCCGCCGTTACTCATAGATGGCGGTAGCTGTCCAGAGTGTTGTGTTTGCCAGTTTTCTGCTTGCCGCCGTCACTCTAGATCGCGGCAACCTTTCCAGCCTCGGCAACCAGACAAATGGTTGCTGCCGTCGCTCATAGATGGCGGCAACATTTCATCGGAGGAAGAAGAGCGGGAACGGAACAAGTGGCGATATGCGCAGCAGCGCGATGGTTCCGCAACCGCCGCGAGGCCACAATCGCCTAAAGTTCCACTGCGTCAAACGCTTCAGATTCCCTTGCGAAAGAAGAGCAGGTCGCTCGCCTGGAAAGCCACCATCGAGAACAAACGCTACAGCTCCGCTGCTCTTACTTCTTCACCAGAGTGAAAAGGCTCAAAGTTTTTTTAGTATCTATTCTCATTTTCTCAGTTTCACAACTTAGAACAGACTCCAATCAGAATCCATTTCAAAGCCTGTAGTAATAGTATCTGTGTTCTGCATACTCCTTTTACTAGGAACAAAAATCTTCATCACTCTCCAGGTCTGTTATAACGAGTTTATAGTGCATCATATTTTCCAGTCTATAGTCCATGGACTATACACAAACTCAACTCTGTTACGTCACGGTGCAGCGGTGGCGCGTCGAAGGCACTTCCTGTCTGGGACTGTAGGCGGTTCGCCTGAAAACGTGGATATGTGCTGTGAAAACGAAAAACCAGACGCCGTCGGACTATGATCGCTTGGGCGGGAAGCACTTTGGGTTGAATTCACAGATCCTCGTGGTCGTCAGATTTGTTTTATTCACCCATGAACACGGGAAAACCGTCAAGTTGTGCAGACCACCTGCGGACTATGTTCAGTGCGCCTTCAAGTTCAAACGGCCGTCTGATATATTGAACTGTCGTCTGATCTTTCAAACGTTTCTGCTTGTCGTCTGCTCTTTCAAACGACACCGGCCCGTCAACCGAACGTTGGCCCGATAATTCCGATAAGAAGTAAGTGCAGGCCTCAAAAGACATGAGTTTGAAGGTTGGTAAGCAGGCTCGACGTAAACAGTAGATACAACGACATGTTGATCACAGTTACCTATGGCCATCATCGACTTGTTATGCCCGATTCACCTGGTCCGATTCTGCTTGCGATGTTCAGTATCGACGTCGACCATCTCAGCTACGGTTCACGCTTTTGCAGCCCGAGCGATGTCGTGACTAAAAATTTTGAGCGGAATCTCCTCGTGCGAATCAGGTTGTAGCGTCCATTCCGGTGTCCATGCAGAATGAATCACCGCATGTCACATTATTCACGCAGAGATTTGTGGTGTAATGAGCCTTGGTAATTTCGCTGAGGCCTCTCAAGTAGTCAGACATTGCCAGGAAGATGCAGAATCAACAATTCCAAAGTGAAAAAGAGCATGTGGACTCATACCGACGCCGACAACATCGCATTTCGATGGTTTGTTTATGGGCGACAGCAAGCTTCTTGCCCACACTCCATCGTGCAAGCGCGGCGCCGGTGGCATCCGCTAGGGGCACTCTGGTTTGTTTATAAACACGAGTTGGTCTATACATCATTCCCAAGTTGAAATTTTACGCGATGCAGACTACTTACGGGTACAGATTACACGAGGATTTGTTTTTCCTAGGTTGTTTATAGTGACCAGATGTGATGGATTTTGTGAATAACAGAGTATGTTCATGATCATTTATGTAGGATATAAGCTTGCCTGTCAGCTACTAAAGCAAGCATTCGTCAATTTGTGCTGCACTTGAAAATTTTGATGTGCAAACTAGGCACCGGGAAAAATTTGACTTTTTCGACTGAAATTTGTTTTTGCAGACTTGACACCGGTAGCGGGCCATGCGGATGCGGAGTGCAAGTTTGTCCACTTCTTGTGCAGGGGTTGTGCTGACGTCAACACGCCGAGTTCCAATTGGCTCTGATTGGAAGGATAGTGGGTAGACCTTAATACTAGCTGCCTCGAGAGGTCTACCCTCTATCATTTCAAATAAGCCAATCGGAGCTCGGCATTCTGACAACACCGCAGCTCTCGCGCTAGAAGCGGACAAACTTGTGCTCCGCATAGTCCGGGAAATACGGTATGACTTTAGCGTCCCATGCCACCCACACATCGAAAGCAATCCCAAAGCAGCTACGATTATGTGCCACGCCGTCCGTTGTCGTGATTCTGTCGGTCGATCGTAAAAGTTATGTTCAAAAAGACGAGCGAACGCGAGCGTTGCCAACGTCGAAGTGTCCCGACTCGTGGTCGCCGAAGCTTCCGCAAACTGTCAAGTTGGAAGGCGACCTACAGAGCAGGCGTCCAGCATGCCCACCACTGCTGGTGCACCGCCCCAACAGCATGACACTTCTACAACGTCCTCGGACAGAAATTCAAGCACCACAAATGAAAATGCAGTAAACACTAGTGATGGATCGAATCTGTCGAACTTCGAAAATTTGTTTAGAAAATGGCGCGATAGTACTGTCAATAAATCGATTTATACGTGGGACCCTCAGACTCGCCCCGTTAGAAAAGCATGCCGCGGTTGTTGGGTCGGCGACGTCATTTTCTCAAAGTGCAGCGTCCTCTTGCATGCACCCACAGACTTGGCTCTCTTGACGTCTTGTGCTTCAGCTTCTCGTCTACCTTCCAGGTTTCAAGCTTGTTGCAGTTTCGCGACGACGTCTATGGCATCGCTCGCCTCGTCCGAGTCTTCGACACTGATAGCAGCAACAATGACTGTTATCGAAAGATGTGGGAACCTAGTCATTTTGACTTGGACCCACTGGCAACAAGCTCCAGAGATGACAACAAGATTGTCACAGACGAACTTGACTGTTGTCCGCGACGATCTCGCACATGCATGCAGGGAGGAAGGTCAAAGTGCAAGGGGGTGAAAGCAACAGTAGCACTGGAGTAACCGAGTAGCGTGAGCGTGCGATCATGCTGTGGCGAGGTGAGCTTGGGTGAAGATGGGCGCGCCTAGAATGAAAAAGCATTCAACTACCGTAACATTCCGAGAGATATCCCACCTAAAATCAATAGCAAATCACAAGAAAATAAAGAATGCGCTAAAATTCAATGTGTCAAAAAAAAAAAAAAAGGCTGGAAACTTGTTTGTTTCATATTTTGTGAACCTCGAAACTTGCAGTCGCAGGAAGAGGCGACGGACCAAAGACGACTGCCCTTCCCGGTGAGCAATGTTCACTTATCTCCCAAAAAATGGTTAAGTAACACTGTTCTCACAACAGGACACCATTGGCCAGGGCCCTGCAGTTACTAGAAGTGGGCCGTCTATCTCTGTTTCAGAAAAAAATAGCAAATTGTGCCGAAAATAGGGGGCAGGCTACCTTTCGGGGATAAGGCATCTCTTGGGATATTACGGTAAATATCATGATCACGTGGTTTATGGACACCATGGTGTGACTAACTAGGGCAGTGTTGCCTGGATGCCAGGAGAAAATGATTAGCATTCGTAAATTGAACATTTCAATTACTGAAGCTCTAAAAATCCTGAAACTTGGTGCATATACAGAATAGCCTACAAGCATTACATTTCAAGAATAATCTACCCATTTGATTTTCATGTCCTAAGCCCTTTAAAGATCAACCTACAGAATTGTCTTCTGCCGGGCAGAAAACCGTTCCGCAGTCTCCTTCTCTCTTCTCCCCTCCTCTCGCCATGGGAACGGGTCCCTGAGCTACTTCTCACAAAAAGGAGGGTCTCCCTTCTTCTCGAATGGAAATGAGGAATGGAGGGAGAGTTTTCTCCGTTCTGGCTGCTCGTCGACCTTTAAACTGTCCGTGGCTACAGGAGGTGTTAGCTGGGAGCCGGCCATGCTGAGGGGAGGGGCTTGCCTTTGGCACGCTGTACATGTCCTCCTCCAGCAGGATGAGTGTGGGCACCTTAGCATCCGGGCCGCCGGGCTCGGGGGCAGGCACACGGCACAGGAAGTGCGTCTGCACCAGGTCCACAAACTTGCTGCGCACTGCCTCGGCCGTGTGGGACCCTGAAACCGGTTAGGGGACGGTCGAAGGTCAAAAGAGCCATGAAACAATATCAATTTTTTTTTTCCCCGCTTTGGCCAGTTATTGTTAGTCAAAGTGAAATTAACTGATTCCAAACTAACTGACTCGGACATATGGGACCCTGCAACCAGTCAGGTGACGATCAAAAGGACCATGAAACATTTCTTAAAGCATGAAATGCTTTTAATGCTATCCCCCCAATTTCAAAACTGTCGGTCTGTCTGTTTGTACATCAGTGCGTTTCTCGTGAAATACGTGCAATGTCAATTGGTGTCACGTGACGGGACGTCACATGACCTTTACATTAATTTATAGTTTTCCCGCTCAATGCATCGGGGGAGTTTGATAAAAATAAAGGTTCTTCACTCTCCGAAACAACTGTTTGACGTGTTTCAAATATGTAATTTTAAACAATTGCACTTTATATGCAGCATTTCGTGCATTATAAAAAAGGTTGCTGACAACTTTTACACTTCGCCTAACGAGTGCTTCGACGTAACTGACTCGGCCGTATGGGGCCCTGCAACCGATTCGGTGACGATCAAAGCGGACCATGAAACAACTTTTGTTTACTCTTTCACTAGTTAGTGCTTGGAATTAATTGTGTCAGTCCTATGGGATCCTTCAGCCGGTTGGGTGACAATCAAAGGGACCACGAAACACATTTTTTTACGTTTTGGCTAACTAATGCTCGCAATTAATTTCCTCTGTCATACGGGACCCCCCTTGTTGAGTGCCAGTCAAAGGGGGACCATGAAATAATCTTTTCCCCACTTTGCCTAGCTAGTGTTCGGGTCTTTTGTAATCGGGGATGGTGCAGAACTTGGGATTTTCGTCTTCAGGGACAGCTTGATTCCGGTTAATTAGTTTTCGTGACTTCGTTAAATATTCAGCTTAAAGATATTTTTCAGGGTTTATCAGTGTATAGCACGGTGTAGGAAGGCTCTTTAAGTGTGGAGACTCCTCTCCTCGCCCCGTCAGAATGGCGAACACATCACGTCCCCTCCTTTCCTGTTTTCTCCGCCTGCCCCTAGAGGGCGCCAAAACGTTCAGGCCGTCTGGTCGCCGGCCCTCCGCCGGAACGTGGGCTAGTCACCCATTGCTTACGCCGCCTCTTATAGTTTCCAACTTTTTTTAAAATTTTTTTTTTCAATGGTAAACCGAGCATTAAAGAAATGTAAAAACCAAAGATCCGAATTCGGAAATAGCCAAACCTTTGAATGAATGCGCCGACTGCTCTCCAGTGGGGGAAACGTAAACATTTTAGAAAGGGAAAACAATGACATGAAGATATTAGTAAAAGAGACGATAAGGATAAAGACGTCTGCCGAATGCATCAGTCACATGCTCGGTCGTTGTTCTCTCAAAATTGAAGAAGCCTTGTAGGGGATTATTTTGCATTTGGTAGACGCAGACACAACAGACTGCCCATCTGTTCAGGGTCGGATTCTGTCTGGCGTTCTTGTGGAATGCAGACACCTCCGTGGAAGGCAGACGCTTCTCCGGTTTCGGTCGAACGTGCAAAAGGGTTTGGATTGCATAAGAATGCGACAGGACTGCAAAGAAAAAAACCGAAATGCAAAGAAGCAGTCTTGAGAAAAGAAGAAAGAGTCCCGACTGTGCGACTCGTAACGTGGAAAAGAACTCCAAAAGCAGCTATAGAGTGTGTCATACGTTAAACAATGTTTTAACAGCGTTTTTTTTACAGTGATTTTTTTTTTTTTTAAGTTTGTGATGATATTATTATTATACTTATATCAGAAGTGCCATTAATAAAACCGGTTTGCTTTACTTGACGAGTGTGGTTACTATAATCTTTTGCTGCAGTCTGCAACATGCAAATGTAAGCGTACTAACAAAGTGAACCTTTCAAAGAATGCTGCTTTCATTAATGGCTGCATGCAAAACGTGTAACTTCGTGCCAATTCGGCCAGCAGTTAAATTTAGCAGGACTCAAAGGCTGCCTTAAAATGTAAAAGAATAATCACGTTAGCTGCCCCACATGTAGAAAAAAAAATTTTGTTTTTTAATAGTCCAGTCGAATCAACGGTAATTTGCGAACCCGATATATATATTTTCAGGAAAGTCATGTGAACGGTGCTTAAAGCAATTCAGTTCCTTATTATCCGTTAACAAGGTTTGTGTTAATCATTCTTTATTTTTGTGCATTTTTTTTCTTTCGGTCGCACTCAAGTTATCGTTTACCTGCGCTACTATCAGAGTTTATTCATATTACAAACGCTTCCCGACGTTACTGTTGCGCTACTGAGGAAACAAACGACGGAATATAAGCTAGGCTAGAAATTATCTACAGGAGAGGGATATTTCTTTTTCACTCGTAGACCGCCGCGTCGGCTGGTATTAGGGAGTTACTCTTGTTTGTCCGTCTGCCATTTTTTGGGTTATGAAAACTTCAGTGTGCTGAGAGAGATGATAGTTGAAAGGCCCCACCTACATACCACATCATACGCGAACCCGTAGCCACTGGAAAGCAAGCTGCACCCCGAGCAGGCAGCTAGCACAGGCGGCCCGGTGCGCCGCCGGATGGCCTGAAACTTACGGCGCCATCTGGGGGTGGCTCCGTGAAGCCAAGCGCGCGGGGTGTCATTATTTGGTCGCGGCGGAGAGCGGAGTCTCTACACCTAAAGAGCCTTCCTACACCGTGGTGTATACAGGGTGTCCCCCAAAAAATGTACAAGCTTTTTTTTTTCTACCGTGAAACTAAATTACGCATCGCTGAAGGCTCATTCTCCGCCAAAAGGTAGTGCTAGAGGTGCGAACCAGATGCCAAAGTTTCAGCACAAACCAATATTTTAGTCAAAAGTTACGAGGGATTTGTTTTTTAATTTCTTTGCGAAGATGGGGCCCATTTTTGCCAGTTTTTGGTTTCTGGTGCCATAGAGCTCCATGTATTCGAAAGCTCCGTCGGTCACCATTTCCCCATTGACGCTTTTAGAAAATCCCTTATAACCTTTGAATAAAATATTGGTTTGTGCCAAAACTTTGGCATCTGGTTCGGACCTCTAGTGCTTCCTCCAGGTGGAGAATGAGCGTTCGGCAGTGCGTAGTGTATTTTCGTGGTGAAGAAGACCCTGCAAGTTTTTTTTTTTCGGGAACATTCTCTACTAGAAACAAGGAACTGTAACCATGAGCGAGGTGGCTCCCCCACCCACCCTCCAAGTTAGCTACCATTCGTTATAAGGAACACTTGCCACAGTGACTTGTGACAGTCACAGTAGGTGTCACTGTCACAGTAGCACCTACTGTGACAGTGACAGTTACAGTAGGTGCAAACGACGCATACGTTGAAACCAGCCTCGATCAGTCCGAATTAATGGGGCAGCGCAACGAATTTAGAACTTTGGCCAATTAACCGTGGGAACTCTTTCCAAGTCGCCTATAGAATAAAAAACGGAAGACCGTTTCTTCTTCTGTGCGCTAGTTTTTATTATTAAAAGGTTAAACCAAATCAAATGTCGGGGTATCCCTCAACTCACAGTCTTTCGAGCGAGCTGAGGGCCGACGTCACTGGGAGTACCACGTTCGAATGCGTCTTGGACCCCCCCCCACCCTTCGCAATTGTAGACTTTTCGAGTTTCGATTCGGCTATGACAGGGCGCCGCACCCGCTTGGCATCGTCAAAGGTCGTGGCAGCGATCGAGACAAGATACGGTTCGCCACGGAAAAGACGGGGAGGGCAACGACCGAGAGGAAGTGGTTTCGTTGACTTCCGACAGACGGCGCCACGAAAACTCGCGCACTCCGAATGACGTCGCACTGTAGCTCCGACGACCACCACACGAGATTGCAGATCGGGAAAGAACTTGTTTTTGTCCTTCGCAGATACGCGGCGAAATCTCAGTATTTTGGGGGAAGGCGGCACGTTTTCCCTCGCCCGAGTTTCGATAAACAATATAAAAATATGAGCTGCAAATTGTTTCAGCGCTGGAACCATTGAACCCCTTCTTTAAAGCTCGGTCGATATTGTATAGCATACGCCCGCCGCACGTCCCCAAGATTACACTTTAAAAGCCGAGCGAATGTGGGGTCCATGGCGACTCACCCTGCAGCCTCCCGAGCACCTTGCGCAGCACGGCAGACATGCACATGCGGCCATTTTGCAGCAGCTCCTCCACAATCAGCTCGCCAGTGTCACCGTACCTGCACCCAAGCGTGTGAAGGCCCCAGTTAGCTGGCTGGGACCACAGAGGCCACGCTTTTCTTGCCACGTGAGAACCAATGCCTCTGTGGAGATGTTGACCCATTGCATATTCATTTATTTACTTATTTAGTAATACTACCAGTTCCATTGGGAACTTTAGTAGGGTGGTTACAAAGTTTTAAAACTCACACTGTATGTATGGGCATTTTATTTATCTCAGTGCCGCTTACATTAAATTAAACTGAGCTTTATTACTGACAATTGTTGTTTATGAGCACAAAAAAAAGAGAGAGATGATAATAAGTTAGTTGGGGATTCAGTGAAAAAACAATCAGTAATGTAAAGCAAGTTAGAGATTAGAGGGTGAACACGGCTACACAGATGAATATACACATATAAATCATAATACAACATAATATGCAATATACAACATACTAATTTATTAAAAATTTTTTTTTTTACAAAGTTCTATTCAAGACGGGAACATTCACTTAGTTTACACATGGTATTTGCTGCTCTATTCATTCTTGACCATCTCATGTGTGATGAGTCCATTCAGTTCTGTAGTACTGCTGGAAACACTTGGGAAGGTGGAGAGCTACAGACGTCATCTGGAGACAGAGTGAATGTTTCCTCTAATTTTTGAGCCAAATGTCGATTTTAAGCAAAGGTTTCGAGACATCAGAGAGGTGGTATGACTCATCACCGGAAACAGTACAGCACTCATCTCTGCTGAGCAAAGAGTAACCGTATTTCTTCATCAGCTAAAGCGGACCTTCAAGTTGAGGTCATGTCACCTTCCCCTGGGCTTGTAGATGTCAAATTTTTTTTCCTTAGAAATAGTTTTTTTTTTAGTGAAATTAAAAACAGACAACAGATTAACTGGAAGGGGGCGGAGCAGTGGTGGTAGCACTGCCATCTGTTGGATACGCACAAACACGCTCCAAAACCCAAAATGTGCCAGACTTGTGGTCAGGCTTTCTGGTCCGTAATTGACAGCATGAGTGACACTCAAGATTAGTAGCCAAAGGGCTAATCAACAGGATGGGATTAAGGTTCCCGTAATTAGAGATAAACATGGGAAAGAAATGCAGATGCTATGCATGACTCAATGCAATTTCCTAGGGGTACTGAGGTTAAAAAAATTACAAAACCTGCAAACTTTCCATGGGCCCTACACCCCGCCAGTTCGTCTGTTAAAAAGATGCCAGATTCATAGGCCCAAGATGGGTACAGCCTTTCAAAAATGCTGCACAAGACTTGCCGAATCGAGAAGCCCCTTTCAGGAAGATCTGCCGCCAAATTTAAAGAACTTCTTCGAACACGGTGTTTGTAGTTTTCCGAATGATGCAAGCAACTTATGAAATGCCCGTCTGTGCAAGGAAAAACTGACTGCAAAGTGTGGAAGCCTACTCCATACAACAGTGGTGTATCCCCTCACGAAATCTGGCCGACCCTATAACATACACATGCATTTTGACCCCCCTCCCCTCCCCCTTCCCTTGCACCCCAGGTCAGAGACATCCCAGGCCCAGGCACCTCACCTCACCCCCCCACACAAAAAAAAAAAAAAAAATTCTGCAACGGCCTTGCCACATAAAGTACCTCCCTGTGTGATTTGTCCTGCAATACACAATACCACTTGAGCTAAATTAATGAAAAATGTTTCTTGGTCCCTTGGCAAACTGTACCTTTGTGGCAAGTTCCATCTGAAACCAAATAGTTTTCTTTCCATGTCTGCTCGTGCAATCACTACAGTCGCCGAGAATTAAGCAATTACGGGTGTGGCGAGCCCTGAACATATTATTATCGCTCTCAAGCCAATAAGATTGTTTCGGTAGCAGATAAGAATGCCAAAGAACGAATTACGAAGCATGAAGTCTGGACATAATGAGCCACGCCCTGTTATTCTCTAACTGTCAGTCACTACAATACTCACGTTTTGGAGCAATAAATACCCATCTCAGTTTGTGTCACACGCAAACATGACCCCAGAAATTATAACAATAACACTGCCCTGCTTATAGGGCGAGGGCAGTTTCATAAAAGGCCGTTTCACTCTCTGTGATCTGGCGCAACCACGCCGGTGAATTTTCTTGTCTTTTTTTACAATTCGTCTGCACGTAAGTGACTCTTCATTAGCGTCGCTTTTGGTGTTCATAAATCTCACAAACACATAGGCGGAGGCTCTGCCGCCGACGGAACTAGAGAAGCGTTATCGGGAAAACATTTGGCCAGCACAAAAACTTTGTTTGACCTAGCTTACTCCGTCTTTTTCCCTTTCAAAGTTATTGTAGCGCATTTGCCGGAAGCATTCCAGCCGCTTCACGAATTGACTGCTCAATCTCCGGCTTGCCTTAACTCTGAGTGACGGTCAGTATATGCGAACACTGAGTACCAGCCAATGCCCCTTCGTGTCGCCGACTGCTGAGGTCGGTAAGGTTGATATCCCCAAAAGCGCACTGGAAAACACTCTCTCCGCACATAGGAAAATGAAGGGCATAGGTTCACAAACGTACAATCTCGCGAGAGTTCGAGCCAGACGGGTGTCATTTCACAAGCAATCTATAGTATCCAACGCACAATCGAACCAAATAAATGGATTCATGTTTTTCCTTGCAACCTGGCCCTGGCTCTAGCTCTAAGAAGCTCCAAGAGCTACAGAAGAACGCCACACTTACAGCGTCTTGGCGCAGTGCGTGTAGCGGGGGTACCGAAGCATGTACAGCACACGGTCCGCATCGATGAGGTACTCCACGTAGCCCTTAGGATGCAACCGGAAGTCCACTATGTTGTGGTGAATCAACACCATCAGCGCCTTCTTCACCTGCAATAAGGTGGTGGCGTTCGGCAAAAGCGGTTCACGAGCCACCCGCAGGCTCGTCTGGTAACGCCCTCGCTTCGGAACGTAGAGCTAAACTTTAGGTTCACTTGGAACGAGTCTTCGACTGGTGTGTTTATCGCCCCATCTCGTCCACACAGTGATGAAAGTGATCCCAAGGTGCAACAAATTGTTGTGTCACGCTGTCGGATGTTGCGCTCCCAGCTGCTGGTCGTAGAGACGGCGGCAAAAAAGTCGAGCGAACTACTGCAGCACCACCTGCAGCATAAAAGTTGCCCGCCGCACCCACCTCTGTCGGTGCTACGCTGCTGCGACAAGCAACAGCGTGACACTTTCAAGACGTCGTCAGACAGAAATCGAGGGCAGTTTTTGAGGGCATTGTAGCTAAAATGCGAGAGCGGACGAATGGCAGATAGAGGGGAGTAACTTCAGCCCTGAGCCTAGGGTGTAAGAGTGATGGCGAACCAAACAGATGGGAAGAAGGGAGGACACAGGGGAACACGGTATTTAAACAATAACATCTTGACCTTTTTTTTTTTTTTTTGTCTTTTTATATTATAGCTGGGCGTCTCCTTCCGTTCCCCGGCCTCGAGCAGGCGCTCGTTGCTTTCCGTCGTGCTTCGGCTGCGCGTGCATGCTCGGCGTGACGAGACGCTGAAGCGTTATCGTAGGTAGGAATTTCGCGCAGGAGGCGGAGACAACTGTAACTCCTCCCTGCCGTTCTAATAATTTCAGTGACCATAACCTCGTACGGCTCATGTTCGTGTTCCCCGTGTTTGCCTGTCTTGTTGCAATCCAGCTTGGAGCATGGAGATGAAAAGGGAAGCGACCCCAACAAAAGGAAGGTGCAGACAAACGAATGTTAGTGTTATTTTTCATGTTGTTTGCTTCACTCGTTTAAACGAGTGTTTTTCGTGTCAACGTCAGCATGCTGCGTACAGCCACCCATGGTGATGACGGTGTTTTCCACCGTGAACTACAATTCAGAGACGCTGCACTCGGCACGGCAGTCCCTTCGTGCCTTGGACCCAAAAGCGGAGGAGCGCTGGTTGCTGGGATTAATGATCTTCTCGTCCATACCTTGGAAGCGGGCAGATCTGTGCTCTTCAAAAGCTGCGGGAGGCTTCGAGACGACACTTTCAACAGGGAGCCCCCGACAGCCGCAACGACCGTGCCGAAGTGCTCCTTCAGAATTAGGTTACAAGCCTTGATCTTTAACTGGGACATGTTGTAACAGTTACAGATGCACCGATCGTGAACGTCCAGCCAGAGATCACGCTTCTCAACAGATCAAAACTATCAAAACGATCCGGCAAGGATCGGATTTGGATTGTTCCGGCTCTTGTCGTCTTGTTTTGGCTACCATAAGTCTCGTCTACAGCTTTTTCTTTGCAGTTTAACCTAGTTTCAGTTTCGATTTTATTTGTAAAGTGTATGTCTCAAAAACAAAAAAAGAAGCTATGCGGGTAGAAATTAAAAAAGAAAAGGAGATCAAAGCGTGCGGAGAGGTCAGAGAGCCGATCTCTGACTGGAATGAATAGTAGACGCAAAGCTAGGAACAGATGTACTAGATAACAGAAAGTATAAAACAGAGAGGACGAAACACAGACGAGTACATTCTCTCATCTCTCTGATTTATACTTTCTGTTATCTAGTACATCTTACCAACACGCTCGTTAGGAATATATATATGGCTCGCATTGACGTCAAATTGCGTACTTTTGACCACCATGTAAGAGAAAGAGATTGCATCTGCTTTTGAAGGAATTTTGAGTTACGGGTTCATTTTCTATAATCTTCTGGGAGGAGAATAGCGACGTCTGTGCAAATCTGGGAGACACAAAAGTGGGTCCCGGTAAGAGGGGAGCTCCTTCTTCCCCTCGTTTGTGGCGGTCATCGGAGCGATCTGTGAATGATGTCACGTGCTAGCCATGTATACTAGCAACAGCTTTGCGTCTAGAGACAAAACCTTTGTCTCTACTCACTTGGCTGCGGTGGCCGGGTGCGGACGTTTCGTTAACACTTTCAGGACCAGTGATTCCATTTGGAATCATTTTTCAAACTCAACTGATGCTTTTTGGGACCAATGAGTTAAAGTGTAATCATGTGAAAATCCAAATTTAGCCTTTTAACTTCGTTTGCCGGCAACCCGCAGATGGCGGCAAGTGCCGCCATCTATGAAGGAGCGGGAAAACTCTATCGAGGTGATCGACGCTTTTCGCCGTCGTCGTTTTGAGTTTGTGAAGACTTCCAGAGGAGAATAAAATTTTCTTTAATCGTCGATATTTTTCAGCGATGAACCTCATAGAAGCTTCTAAAAGCAATTATAATTGCCAGGGATCGCCTACGCGTTCAAAGGAACTTCGAACACAAAAGCTCGAGGTACACCTGAGCCAGAGGCGGATCCAAGGTGGATCCAACAAGGAGGATAGAAGGGTAGGAGAGGGCATGACGTCGGCCGCGTAGCCTCCACAAGCCATGCTCCCTTGACGCCTCGCCTCTTTCTCATTTTCCTCCTTACTCTCCTTACTTACCATGCCAGCGTGACCACATCACGTGACCGTAGCTAGCCCTGTAGCTAGCCTTCGTCTTGCTATGGGGTACTAGAACACACCACAGTCTAGCCTTCGATCTGATGAAACCTACCGGACGGAGCGCGCGCAAGCCTGCAAGGAGTGCTTCTACAATCAACCATCCATCTCACACGTGACATGTCACGCGCATCAATCGACAGAGAGATCTGCGGTCACGCTGGGCACGAAATCGTTTAAACGTTTTATGACTAGGCTTCACCAATATTGCAACGTGCCCCCTCCTAGTACTTGTAACCTCCTTGGGATCCAAGGGGGGGGGGGGGGGGCGATGGGGGCGGCCGACCCCACCCCCCTTCCCCAAACAAAGTCGACCTCCCTTCTCCCCCCTTCTCGGAGGAAAATTAGACATGGGTGGACCCCCTGGTGCACACGAAAGAATGGGAGAATAGTATCCTTACAAATTTTCCGCCCCCCCCCCCCCCTCCCTCAAAACGGAGTTCTGGATCCGCCCCTGACCTAAGCACTTATGAGTCGTGAATGCCGTTCGTCCGCTCCCTTTTTCGTCTGCTGCGTACTTTTCGTCGCCGGTCAGCACGCGTGCTCCCCTGGTGACCTTGACACGCGCGCTGATGGACACGCAGCGCCATGGGGTGAGCGGTCGTGGAAACTGACAAGCGCAGCGGCCAATGGGAGCCCCGTCGACGCACGCCAGCCTATGGAACCGAAGGCGAAATCGCGGAAACAATCTGCCGTTTTCGAGCTTCAAACTGATGACGTCAGCTCGCTCCGTGGGACAGTTAATGATTCCGAATGGCATCATAGGTGCTTTCAGACTCGTTTCTGAGCAGTATGCTTCCATCAGTTTGTGTGAAATCTAACATTCCTGGGCTTCATTTTTTTGAATGCGGAAGCGTTAATTTTTATGGAGTGAGCCGACGTTATCAGCTTCGAAGCCGCGCCAAACGGCACCTAGACTCCTTTCTCCAAGTGAAGCCGCGATTTGATGGCTCCCAGTTTTGAGACCTCGCGAAAAGCCTAACCAAAGGGCATTTATAGTCGGTGCCAAGTCAAGAACGAAATTGAAGCTCCTCCCACCCTTTCCACGTCAGCGGAGCGAACCGAGGAGAGGAGGCCGCCTCCTCTCCAGCGTTCGCTCTACAAAAGTGGAAAGAGGTGGGACGAGCTTCCACTTTCTTTCTTGGAGCGCAGTGCACCGGTGCGCACCGGTGCACGGAGGTGCGCCCCGTTGTCTTCGATCAAGTGCACCGGTGCGCACCGGACGTCTTCGATCACCGGAGCGCACCCTCCCGGTGCAGCTTTTCGTTGCTACAACGTGCACCGAGAAATTCAACGGTGCGCGGGGTGCAGTCCCATCAGGCATTGCGGCCAGGAGCGGGAATCGAGGAGATGGTGGGGAATAGCAGACGCGCAGTCTATCGATGTGGCGACCTTGCAAAATCGAACATGCCTCGCACCTGCACTCGATGAATTCCTCAGCTTTTCTGAGAGCGAAACGACGAGCTTCTTATCATCGCCGAGGTTACCGGCGATTGCTGCGGTGGCAAGGAGCGCCCGAAAGGTATAAACTTCGTGGAAAGCATTGCGAGGTGTTTCGATGACACCGAGGTACGGTTATTATGTGGTGGTTCTCTTTCTCGAACAACCTATGATGGGCAGCATATACCTGTGGAATTGTCACCCGCTTCGTGACCCCATCGACGATCACGTCCACGAGGTTCATTCGCGTGGTACCGCCAAATCCGCGAGTAAAAAAACAGGAGAAATTGACAGCAGACGGGCACCGCGCGCGGACCTACGCACGAAAAAAACGAACAAAATGCGAGGTGACGCATGGTGGAGCTCGCCGCGGTGCACCACAGCGGCGCAGTTTGTCTTCGATGTCGCACCGACTTCGTGCTGCACGACCGAGGAGCGCTGTGCACTGTCCAGGTTTCAGGGCGATTCCGGTGCGAGTTGATCGAAGATGCTAATAGTTTCAAAGAACGAGTATCCCATTGGCCGCTGCGCGTCATTTTCAACGCTGCCACCTCATGGCGCTGCGTGTCCGCGCCGGTAAACCGAAGCTGCGCATCCCCATGGCGCTACGGGCCCCGCGCCGGTAGAATGGACCGTAAATGGACACAGTGGCGCGCGCTCGATCAAGGCAACGGACGTAGATGAAGCGGAAGAAGCTGCTGTGGCCCTGGCGCGTATGCAAGCAGAGCTCCAGGGTGTAAAGATCGCTACCATCACAACTGACTTCAGAACGGCTCTATTCAACATGAGTCGGGGAAGAATTGGACAAGCGGCGCACCTGCTGTACAAGAGAAGAACCGGAAGTAACGACGCAACACACACGTTGACCTGGGTGCCCGGACACTCTGGGCATACAGGCAACGAGATGGCCCACTCACTCGTAATGCGCGCACTTCATCACCGTGCCACGAGGGAGTCAGGCCTCCTCACGATCAATGGTGACCACAGTTACGGGGCTTCACCCTACACCCGAGGCCCCGTAACCTATGGCGAGATCCTGAAGGGCCTCCCGCTCCAACAGAAGACCCTGGCCGGGCCCCACAAGGGGCTTTCCCGGCAGCAGGAAACCATCTGGAGGAAGTTGCAGCTCCGCAGCACTCTTGCCCCCCACATCCTGAAGAGGACCTGGCCGGACCTCTTCAGCGGGAGGTGCGAGGAGTGTGGCAGCGGCGATGGGTCCTGGCGGCACACCTATGGGAGTGCCCGGGGGACCTGCTGCCTGCTGCCCTACGGGAGCTGCAACCTGAGCAAGACGACGGGCCGCCTGTCTGGGAGACCATCCTGGCGGCCGAGTATCTGGACACCCAGCTAGCGGCCATCACTCGGACACAAGAAATTGAAGACCCCCGTACGAAAATGTCAGATTGGAGCGGTTCCAGTTCGGATCCGCGGGATTCAAACTTGTGGGCAGTTCCGATCCGCGCGATTCTGGAAGTAACCAGTTGGATCCAGGGAGATGCAAAGCACTGGATCCGACTGGATCCATGGCGTTCGGTGGATCCGATCCGCTCCCCTTGTTCCAGTAGAGTCTGCTCCCAGCCAGCGGGCGCGCACATGCGTGACTGGAGGAGGGGATGGAGGGGTGGGGTTGGGGTTGGGGGGGGGGGGGGGGGAGGGGTCTGTGGGGAATTTCCGCGGTTTCTCGCAGGTCACGTGTTAGGGACAGGCGCATCCGTTGCGCAGGGACTGCGAGCGGGCGTTCTCCGCGCGCGCGCCTGGCTTTGTTTGTTTTCTGTTGCAGTCGGCGGCAGCGCAGCGCCGAGAGTTTAGTCAGTTTAGTTTCTTCTTCGCTCTCGTCGGACTGTCACTGGCGCTCGCCCGGCGGCGACGTTCGCGCTGCGGGCGCACGGATACTGACTGTATCGTATCAGATCAAGGCGGACAAGCTATCTGTATTCTCCATTGCCACGTGTCTTTCCCTTGCCCTCTACTACACTAACCCCTTTCCACCTTCGGCTATATAAGTAACAACACGGAATAAACCAAAGCATTGTTATCCTGATACCCGAGTTGTCTATTCTTACCAGCCCACACAAGAACGATACATGGTGTCAGGAGTGGGATTGAACCGAACGTGAAGGTCGACGTCATGGAGCACCTAAGGCTGCCTGAACCATTACAACTGACAGCTGATGGAGGAAGAAACTGGAAACTGTTTCGTCAGAGGTTCGACCTTTTCCTTCAAGCCACAGCAAGCACCGACAAGCCGAGATCGGAGGCGGCAAAGACGGCCCTGCTGCTCAGCGTGGCGGGAGAGGAAGCCTTGGACGTGTTTAACAACTTTGTGTTCACCGAAGAAGAAAACAAAGAAGACTACGCCACCGTGACTGCCAAATTCGAAGAATACTGCGTGGAGCAACAAAACGAAATTCACGAAAGATACGTCTTCCGCTCCCGTCTGCAGGGCGAGGCGGAACCGTTCGAGCAGTTTCTACGTACCTTGAAGAGACAAGCGCAGCACTGCAACTTCGGGACCATGGCAGACGAGATGGTACGCGACCAAGTGGTGTTTGGAACCAACTTGCCGAAGCATCGAGAGAAGATGCTCAGGGATAAACACCTGACCTTGGAAAAGGTCGTCACCTTATGCAAGGCGGCAGAAACATCAGCTCGTCAATATGAAGTCTGGCGTAAGGCAAATGAAGAACTCGACGTGAAGACCAGCAAGAACGCTCCGACAAGCCCCCGGCGCAACCCGAACTGTACGCGCTGCAATCGAAGGCATGCCTTGCGACGCTGCCCGGCATACGGAAGGACCTGCTACTCGTGCGATGGGCGGAACCACTTCGCATCTTGTTGCCGCGAGAAAGATGCCGTTTACGAGGTACAGCATGAAAACGACGACTTCGAGGTGCTGGATGTCGCAGTCGGCAGCGAAAACAAAAAACGCGACTGGCTGGTGGACGCGTGTCTTCAAGGCAAACACCTAAGTTTCAAAGTTGACACGGGGTCACAAGCTAACGTGTTACCACTATCAGTGTTCAGCAAGTTCAATACCGTGACGCTGAAACCCAGCGGCGCTGTTCTGAGATCCTACGGTGGCAACGTCATCAAGCACGTCGGTACATTTTTATCGCCCGTGACGGTAGGCGACCGCCAGATATGCGCCGAATTTTTCGTGGTAAAGAACGGCCACAGCGCTATCTTGGGCTTGGCAGCTAGCGAGAAGCTAGGCATCGTCAATCGCGCTGTTGAAGGCGTGTCGACGAGCAACACCGAAGCAGTCTTCGAGGAATTCCCGCAGCTTTTCCACGGAACCGGGCGTACCCCGAAAGAATACAAGATGGTGCTACGCAAGGACGCCGTGCCAATCGTTCAGCCAGCTCGAAGGGTTCCCCTGTCGCTGCGAGAGCCTCTTCGTGCAGAACTGGACCGAATGGAACGCGAAGGCATCATTCAGAAGGTCAGCAGCCCGACGGACTGGGTAAGTCCGTTAGTCATTGTACTAAAAAAAGACAGCAAGTTGCGGGTATGCATGGATCCCAGAAGGATTAATGAAAACCTGAAAAGAGAACACTACCAAATGCCTCGTGCAGAAGATATTGAAGCGGACTTGGCAGGCGCGAAGTTTTTCTCGCCCATCGTTTCCCTGGATGGATACCCACTGACCTCGGCTTTGAATCTTTATATAGTGTGAAGCTGCAACCCATTGCACTTTGGCTCGGCATCTGGATGCGCTTGGCGCTGGTGTGCTTGGTGAAAATACTTGGACAACTCGGATACCGCTTGCCCGCCGGAACTTCCCGATGCACTCCAACACTGGATACTGTGCTTGAGCGTGCTGTGTGTGTGTGTTCCGTGCACCGTGTTTGGTGACGACGCGCGCCTTGCATTGTCTGTTGCAGTCGGCGGCGGCGCTTGGAGAGTTTCGGTTCTCCGCTCCCGTCGGACCACCGGCCGGCGCTCGCCCAGCGGCGACGTCCGCGCTGCGGGCGCACGGATACTGACGCGCCTATCGTTTCCCTGGATGGATACCCACTGACCTCGGCTTTGAAACTTTATATAGTGTGAAGCTGCCGACCCATTGCAGTTTGGCTCGGCATCTGGATGCGCTGGTGTGCTTGGTGACAATACTTGGACAACTCGGATACCACTTGCCCACCAGAACTTTCCGATGCACTCAACACTGGATACTGTGCTTGTCAGTGCTGTGCCGTGCACCGTGTCTAATGACGACGCGACGACGCCTGGATGACCGTGTGCGCCGCCGAAATTACCGCTGCGCTCACCACTGGACTCTACAAAAGTCTTTCGCGCGATGCCCTCAGCTGTTACAAGCGAGAAGTCGTCGCGATTTCAGACCCAGTCCGCCTGCGTCTGAAATCGCGACGATCTCTGGCTTGTAACGGCTAAGGGCATAACACGAAATTCTTTTGTAGAGTCCAGTGGTGAGCGCAGCGGGAATTCTGGCGGTGCACCACCTGGGTTTAAAATTGGGGCTGGAAATGCGCGGTTCCAGGCTGGATACAAACTGGTGCCCCAATTTTGGGTCAAGGCGGAACCGGCATTTTTCATTTCGGCCCGAATCTAACATTTTCGTACGGGCCGGCTGAGAACCCGACTACGACAAAGAGAGTCAACCCTCCCATACTCCCCATCCCCTAACCCCGAACCCACGGTTCCAGGCCTTGCGGCATAGTAATTTGGTTCAATAAAGTCGTTCACTCACTCACTCACACTCGTCGCCGACGAACATGGCGCCGCCTCCAGCATCCACATCGTCGGCGCCCACCACCTCGGCAGTGACGCAACCTGCCCGTCCAAGCAAGTACAACGCAGACGAACTAAGGGAGCGGAACAACGACATGCATGCTTCCACATTCACAACTCATAAGAAGTGCTCAGTTGTACCTCGAGCCTTTTATTTTGCTTTGTGATTTCTGTATGTTGTTCCTTATTTTGTTATACTACTATTTTATTGGAACAGATGTCGTCTTTCAGCGCCATCAAGTTTTATGGAAAGAAATAAATGCCGGCCGCTCTCCTCATCCCCCGGGGTGATGTATCCGATGTTGAAATGGAATCTTCGTATGAAAAGAAAAAAAAAGCAGATAAAAGCAGAAAAAAACACAAACTAAACGACGTCGTAGCCGATGTTGGCCTTCAAGTCGAAATCGGAGACGGTGTTGATGAAGATCAATCCACTACCAGCGCGGCACTTCCACAAAAATGTAGCGAGAGAAAAAAGTGTTCAAAGAAGGAACCAATCCAGTACCAGCGCGGCACATCCACTAAAGTGTAGCAGGAGAAAAAAGTGTTCAAAGATGGAACCAATCCAGTACCACCGCGGCACATCCACAAAAGTGTAGCAGGAGAAAAAAGTGTTCAAAGAAGGAACCAATCCAGTACCGGCGCGGCACATCCACAAAAGTGTAGCAGGAGAAAAAAGTGTTCAAAGAAGGAACCAATCCAGTACCAGCGCGGCACTTCCACAAAAGTGTAGCAGGAGAAAAAAGTGTTCAAAGAAGGAACCAATCCAGTACCAGCGCGGCACATCCACAAAAGTGTAGCAGGAGAAAAAAGTGTTCAAAGAAGGAACCAATCCAGTACCAGCGCGGCACTTCCACAAAAGTGTAGCAGGAGAAAAAAGTGTTCAAAGAAGGAACCAATCCAGTACCAGCGCGGAACATCCACAAAAGTGTAGCAGGAGAAAAAAGTGTTCAAACAAGGAACCAATCCAGTACCAGCGCGGCACATCCACAAAAGTATAGCAGGAGAAAAAAGTGTTCAAAGAAGGAACCAATCCAGTACCAGCGCGGCACATCCACAAAAGTGTAGCAGGAGAAAAAGTGTTCAAAGAAGGAACCAATCCAGTACCAGCGCGGCACTTCCACAAAAGTGTAGCAGGAGAAAAAAGTGTTCAAAGAAGGAACCAATCCAGTACCAGCGCGGCACATCCACAAAGGTGTAGCAGGAGAAAAAAGTGTTCAAAGAAGGAACCAATCCAGTACCAGCGCGGCACTTCCACAAAAGTGTAGCAGGAGAAAAAAATGTTCAAAGAAGGAACCAATCCAGTACCAGCGCGGCACATCCACAAAAGTGTAGCAGGAGAAAAAAGTGTTCAAAGAAGGAACCAATCCAGTACCAGCGCGGCACATCCACAAAAGTGTAGCAGGAGAAAAAAGTGTTCAAAGAAGGAACCAATCCAGTACCAGCGCGGCACTTCCACAAAAGTGTAGCAGGAGAAAAAAGTGTTAAAAGAAGGAACCAATCCAGTACCAGCGCGGCACTTCCACAAAAGTGTAGCAAGAGAAAAAAGTGTTCAAAGAAGGAACCAATCCAGTACCAGCGCGGCACATCCACAAAAGTGTCGCAGGAGAAAAAAGTGTTCAAAGAAGGAACCAATCCAGTACCAGCGCGGCAGCTCCACAAAAGTGTAGCAGGAAAAAAAAGTGTTCAAAGAAGGAACCAATCCAGTACCAGCGCGGCACTTCCACAAAAGTGTAGCAGGAGAAAAAAGTGTTCAAAGAAGGAACCAATCCAGTACCAGCGCGGCACATCGACAAAAGTGTAGCAGGAGAAAAAAGTTTTCAAACAAGGAACCAATCCAGTACCAGCGCGGCACTTCCACAAAAGTGTAGCAGGAGAAAAAAGTGTTCAAAGAAGGAACCAATCCAGTACCAGCGCGGCAGTTCCACAAAAGTGTAGCAAGAAAAAAAAGTGTTCAAAGAAGGAACCTATCCAGTACCAGCGCGGCACTTCCACAAAAGTGTAGCAGGAGAAAAAAGTGTTCAAAGAAGGAACCAATCGAGTACCAGCGCGGCACATCGACAAAAGTGTAGCAGGAGAAAAAAGTGTTCAAAGAAGGAACCAATCCAGCACCAGCGCGGCACTTCCACAAAAGTGTAGCAGGAGAAAAAAGTGTTCAAAGAAGGAACCAATCCAGTACCAGCGCGGCACATCCACAAAAGTGTAGCAGGAGAAAAAGTGTTCAAAGAAGGAACCAATCCAGTACCAGCGCGGCACTTCCACAAAAGTGTAGCAGGAGAAAAAAGTGTTCAAAGAAGGAACCAATCCTGTACCAGCGCGGCACATCCACAAAAGTGTAGCAGGAGAAAAAAGTGTTCAAAGAAGGAACCAATCCAGTACCAGCGCGGCACTTCCACAAAAGTGTAGCAGGAGAAAAAAGTGTTCAAAGAAGGAACCAATCCAGTACCAGCGCGGCACATCCACAAAAGTGTAGCAGGAGAAAAAAGTGTTCAAAGAAGGAACCAATCCAGTACCAGCGCGGCAGTTCCACAAAAGTGTAGCAGGAAAAAAAAGTGTTCAAAGAAGGAACCAATCCAGTACCAGCGCGGCACTTCCACAAAAGTGTAGCAGGAGAAAAAAGCGTTCAAAGAAGGAACCAATCCAGTACCAGCGCGGCACATCCACAAAAGTGTAGCAGGAGAAAAAAGTGTTCAAAGAAGGAACCAATCCAGTACCAGCGCGGCACTTCCAAAAAAGTGTAGCAGGAGAAAAAAGTGTTCAAAGAAGGAACCAATCCAGTACCAGCGCGGCACTTCCACAAAAGTGTAGCAGGAGAAAAAAGTGTTCAAAGAAGGAACCAATCCAGTACCAGCGCGGCACATCCACAAAAGTGTAGCAGGAGAAAAAAGTGTTCAAAAAAGGAACCAATCCAGTACCAGCGCGGCACTTCCACAAAAGTGTAGCAGGAGAAAAAAGTGTTCAAAGAAGGAACCAATCCAGTACCAGCGCGGCACTTCCACAAAAGTGTAGCAGGAGAAAAAAGTTTTCAAAGGAACCAATCCAGTACCAGCGCGGCACTTCCAAAAAAGTGAAGCAGGAGAAAAAAGTGTTCAAAGAAGGAACCAATCCAGTACCAGCGCGGCACTTCCACAAAAGTGTAGCAGGAGAAAAAAGTGTTCAAAGAAGGAACCAATCCAGTACCAGCGCGGCACATCCACAAAAGTGTAGCAGGAGAAAAAAGTGTTCAAAAAAGGAACCAATCCAGTACCAGCGCGGCACTTCCACAAAAGTGTAGCAGGAGAAAAAAGTGTTCAAAGAAGGAACCAATCCTGTACCAGCGCGGCACATCCACAAAAGTGTAGCAGGAGAAAAAGGTGTTCAAAGAAGGAACCAATCCAGTACCAGCGCGGCACTTCCACAAAAGTGTAGCAGGAGAAAAAAGTGTTCGAAGAAGGAACCAATCCAGTACCAGCGCGGCACATCCACAAAAGTGTAGCAGGAGAAAAAAGTGTTCAAAGAAGGAACCAATCCAGTACCAGCGCGGCACTTCCACAAAAGTGTAGCCGGAGAAAAAAGTGTTCAAAGAAGGAACCAATCCAGTACCAGCGCGGCACATCCACAAAAGTGTAGCAGGAGAAAAAAGTGTTCAAAGAAGGAACCAATCCAGTACCAGCGCGGCACTTCCACAAAAGTGTAGCAGGAGAAAAAAGTGTTCAAAGAAGGAACCAATCCAGTACCAGCGCGGCACATCCACAAAAGTGTAGCAGGAGAAAAAAGTGTTCAAAGAAGGAACCAATCCAGTACCAGCGCGGCACTTCCACAAAAGTGTAGCAGGAGAAAAATGTGTTCAAAGAAGGAACCAATCCAGTACCAGCGCGGCACCTCAACAAAAATGTAGCAGGAGAAAAAAGTGTTCAAAGAAGAAACCAACCCAGTACCAGCGCGGCACTTCTACAAAAGTGTAGCAGGAGAAAAAAGTGTTCAAAGAAGGAACCAATCCAGTACCAGCGCGGCACTTCCACAAAAGTGTAGCAGGAGAAAAAAGTGTTCAAAGAAGGAACCAATCCTGTACCAGCGCGGCACTTCCACAAAAGTGTAGCAGGAGAAAAAAGTGTTCAAAGAAGGAACCAATCCAGCACCAGCGCGGCACTTCCACAAAAGTGTAGCAGGAGAAAAAAGTGTTCAAAGAAGTAACCAATCCAGTACCAGCGCGGCACATCCACAAAAGTGTAGCAGGAGAAAAAAGTGTTCAAAGAAGAAACCAATCCAGTACCAGCGCGGCACTTCCAGAAAAGTGTAGCAGGAGAAAAAAGTGTTCAAAGAAGGAACCAATCCAGTACCAGCGCGGCACATCCACAAAAGTGTAGCAGGAGAAAAAAGTGTTCAAAGAAGGAACCAATCCAGTACCAGCGCGGCACTTCCACAAAAGTGTAGCAGGAGAAAAAAGTGTTCAAAGAAGGAACCAATCCAGTACCAGCGCGGCACTTCCACAAAAGTGTAGCAGGAGAAAAAAGTGTTCAAAGAAGGAACCAATCCAGTACCAGCGCGGCACATCCACAAAAGTGTAGCAGGAGAAATAAGTGTTCAAAGAAGGAACCAAACCAGTACCAGCGCGGCACATCCACAAAAGTGTAGCAGGAGAAAAAAGTGTTCAAAGAAGGAACCAATCCAGTACCAGCGCGGCACATCCACAAAAGTGTAGCAGGAGAAAAAAGTGTTCAAAGAAAAAACCAATCCAGTACCAGCGCGGCACTTTCACAAAAGTGGAGCAGGAGAAAAAAGTGTTCAAAGAAGGAACCAATCCAGTACCAGCGCGGCACATCCACAAAAGTGTAGCAGGAGAAAAAAGTGTTCAAAGAAGGAACCAATCCAGTACCAGCGCGGCACTTCCACAAAAGTGTAGCAGGAGAAAAAAGTGTTCAAAGAAGGAACCAATCCAGTACCAGCGCGGCACATCCACAAAAGTGTAGCAGGAGAAAAAAGTGTTCAAAGAAGGAACCAATTTAGTACCAGCGCGGCACTTCCACAGATGTGTAGCAGGAGAAAAAAGTGTTCAAAGAAGGAACCAATCCAGTACCAGCGCGGCACTTCCACAAAAGTGTAGCAGGAGAAAAAAGTGTTCAAAGAAGGAACCAAGCCAGTACCAGCGCTGCACTTCCACAAAAGTGTAGCAGGAGAAAAAAGTGTTCAAAGAAGGAACCAATCCAGTACCAGCGCGGCACATCCACAAAAGTGTAGCAGGAGAAAAAAGTGTTCAAAGAAGGAACCAATCCAGTACCGGCGCGGCACTTCCACAAAAGTGTAGCAGGAGAAAAAAGTGTTCAAAGAAGGAACCAATCCAGTACCAGCGCGGCACATCCACAAAAGTGTAGCAGGAGAAAAAAGTGTTCAAAGAAGGAACCAATCCAGTACCAGCGCGGCAGTTCCACAAAAGTGTAGCAGGAAAAAAAAGTGTTCAAAGAAGGAACCAATCCAGTACCAGCGCGGCACTTCCACAAAAGTGTAGCAGGAGAAAAAAGCGTTCAAAGAAGGAACCAATCCAGTACCAGCGCGGCACATCCACAAAAGTGTAGCAGGAGAAAAAAGTGTTCAAAGAAGGAACCAATCCAGTACCAGCGCGGCACTTCCAAAAAAGTGTAGCAGGAGAAAAAAGTGTTCAAAGAAGGAACCAATCCAGTACCAGCGCGGCACTTCCACAAAAGTGTAGCAGGAGAAAAAAGTGTTCAAAGAAGGAACCAATCCAGTACCAGCGCGGCACATCCACAAAAGTGTAGCAGGAGAAAAAAGTGTTCAAAAAAGGAACCAATCCAGTACCAGCGCGGCACTTCCACAAAAGTGTAGCAGGAGAAAAAAGTGTTCAAAGAAGGAACCAATCCAGTACCAGCGCGGCACTTCCACAAAAGTGTAGCAGGAGAAAAAAGTGTTCAAAGGAACCAATCCAGTACCAGCGCGGCACTTCCAAAAAAGTGTAGCAGGAGAAAAAAGTGTTCAAAGAAGGAACCAATCCAGTACCAGCGCGGCACTTCCACAAAAGTGTAGCAGGAGAAAAAAGTGTTCAAAGAAGGAACCAATCCAGTACCAGCGCGGCACATCCACAAAAGTGTAGCAGGAGAAAAAAGTGTTCAAAAAAGGAACCAATCCAGTACCAGCGCGGCACTTCCACAAAAGTGTAGCAGGAGAAAAAAGTGTTCAAAGAAGGAACCAATCCTGTACCAGCGCGGCACATCCACAAAAGTGTAGCAGGAGAAAAAGGTGTTCAAAGAAGGAACCAATCCAGTACCAGCGCGGCACTTCCACAAAAGTGTAGCAGGAGAAAAAAGTGTTCGAAGAAGGAACCAATCCAGTACCAGCGCGGCACATCCACAAAAGTGTAGCAGGAGAAAAAAGTGTTCAAAGAAGGAACCAATCCAGTACCAGCGCGGCACTTCCACAAAAGTGTAGCCGGAGAAAAAAGTGTTCAAAGAAGGAACCAATCCAGTACCAGCGCGGCACATCCACAAAAGTGTAGCAGGAGAAAAAAGTGTTCAAAGAAGGAACCAATCCAGTACCAGCGCGGCACTTCCACAAAAGTGTAGCAGGAGAAAAAAGTGTTCAAAGAAGGAACCAATCCAGTACCAGCGCGGCACATCCACAAAAGTGTAGCAGGAGAAAAAAGTGTTCAAAGAAGGAACCAATCCAGTACCAGCGCGGCACTTCCACAAAAGTGTAGCAGGAGAAAAATGTGTTCAAAGAAGGAACCAATCCAGTACCAGCGCGGCACTTCCACAAAAGTGTAGCAGGAGAAAAAAGTGTTCAAAGTAGGAACCAATCCAGTACCAGCGCGGCACATCCACAAAAGTGTAGCAGGAGAAAAAAGTGTTCAAAGAAGGAACCAATCCAGTACCAGCGCGGCACTTCCACAGATGTGTAGCAGGAGAAAAAAGTGTTCAAAGAAGGAACCAATCCAGTACCAGCGCGGCAGTTCCACAAAAGTGTAGCAGGAAAAAAAAGTGTTCAAAGAAGGAACCAATCCAGTACCAGCGCGGCACTTCCACAAAAGTGTAGCAGGAGAAAAAAGCGTTCAAAGAAGGAACCAATCCAGTACCAGCGCGGCACATCCACAAAAGTGTAGCAGGAGAAAAAAGTGTTCAAAGAAGGAACCAATCCAGTACCAGCGCGGCACTTCCAAAAAAGTGTAGCAGGAGAAAAAAGTGTTCAAAGAAGGAACCAATCCAGTACCAGCGCGGCACTTCCACAAAAGTGTAGCAGGAGAAAAAAGTGTTCAAAGAAGGAACCAATCCAGTACCAGCGCGGCACATCCACAAAAGTGTAGCAGGAGAAAAAAGTGTTCAAAAAAGGAACCAATCCAGTACCAGCGCGGCACTTCCACAAAAGTGTAGCAGGAGAAAAAAGTGTTCAAAGAAGGAACCAATCCAGTACCAGCGCGGCACTTCCACAAAAGTGTAGCAGGAGAAAAAAGTGTTCAAAGGAACCAATCCAGTACCAGCGCGGCACTTCCAAAAAAGTGTAGCAGGAGAAAAAAGTGTTCAAAGAAGGAACCAATCCAGTACCAGCGCGGCACTTCCACAAAAGTGTAGCAGGAGAAAAAAGTGTTCAAAGGAGGAACCAATCCAGTACCAGCGCGGCACATCCACAAAAGTGTAGCAGGAGAAAAAAGTGTTCAAAAAAGGAACCAATCCAGTACCAGCGCGGCACTTCCACAAAAGTGTAGCAGGAGAAAAAAGTGTTCAAAGAAGGAACCAATCCTGTACCAGCGCGGCACATCCACAAAAGTGTAGCAGGAGAAAAAGGTGTTCAAAGAAGGAACCAATCCAGTACCAGCGCGGCACTTCCACAAAAGTGTAGCAGGAGAAAAAAGTGTTCGAAGAAGGAACCAATCCAGTACCAGCGCGGCACATCCACAAAAGTGTAGCAGGAGAAAAAAGTGTTCAAAGAAGGAACCAATCCAGTACCAGCGCGGCACTTCCACAAAAGTGTAGCCGGAGAAAAAAGTGTTCAAAGAAGGAACCAATCCAGTACCAGCGCGGCACATCCACAAAAGTGTAGCAGGAGAAAAAAGTGTTCAAAGAAGGAACCAATCCAGTACCAGCGCGGCACTTCCACAAAAGTGTAGCAGGAGAAAAATGTGTTCAAAGAAGGAACCAATCCAGTACCAGCGCGGCACCTCAACAAAAATGTAGCAGGAGAAAAAAGTGTTCAAAGAAGAAACCAACCCAGTACCAGCGCGGCACTTCTACAAAAGTGTAGCAGGAGAAAAAAGTGTTCAAAGAAGGAACCAATCCAGTACCAGCGCGGCACTTCCACAAAAGTGTAGCAGGAGAAAAAAGTGTTCAAAGAAGGAACCAATCCAGTACCAGCGCGGCACTTCCACAAAAGTGTAGCAGGAGAAAAAAGTGTTCAAAGAAGGAACCAATCCAGCACCAGCGCGGCACTTCCACAAAAGTGTAGCAGGAGAAAAAAGTGTTCAAAGAAGTAACCAATCCAGTACCAGCGCGGCACATCCACAAAAGTGTAGCAGGAGAAAAAAGTGTTCAAAGAAGAAACCAATCCAGTACCAGCGCGGCACTTCCACAAAAGTGTAGCAGGAGAAAAAAGTGTTCAAAGAAGGAACCAATCCAGTACCAGCGCGGCACTTCCACAAAAGTGTAGCAGGAGAAAAAAGTGTTCAAAGAAGGAACCAATCCAGTACCAGCGCGGCACTTCCACAAAAGTGTAGCAGGAGAAAAAAGTGTTCAAAGAAGGAACCAATCCAGTACCAGCGCGGCACTTCCACAAAAGTGTAGCAGGAGAAAAAAGTGTTCAAAGAAGGAACCAATCCAGTACCAGCGCGGCACATCCACAAAAGTGTAGCAGGAGAAATAAGTGTTCAAAGAAGGAACCAAACCAGTACCAGCGCGGCACATCCACAAAAGTGTAGCAGGAGAAAAAAGTGTTCAAAGAAGGAACCAATCCAGTACCAGCGCGGCACATCCACAAAAGTGTAGCAGGAGAAAAAAGTGTTCAAAGAAAAAACCAATCCAGTACCAGCGCGGCACTTTCACAAAAGTGGAGCAGGAGAAAAAAGTGTTCAAAGAAGGAACCAATCCAGTACCAGCGCGGCACATCCACAAAAGTGTAGCAGGAGAAAAAAGTGTTCAAAGAAGGAACCAATCCAGTACCAGCGCGGCACTTCCACAAAAGTGTAGCAGGAGAAAAAAGTGTTCAAAGAAGGAACCAATCCAGTACCAGCGCGGCACATCCACAAAAGTGTAGCAGGAGAAAAAAGTGTTCAAAGAAGGAACCAATCCAGTACCAGCGCGGCACTTCCACAGATGTGTAGCAGGAGAAAAAAGTGTTCAAAGAAGGAACCAATCCAGTACCAGCGCGGCACTTCCACAGAAGTGTAGCAGGAGAAAAAAGTGTTCAAAGAAGGAACCAAGCCAGTACCAGCGCTGCACTTCCACAAAAGTGTAGTAGGAGAAAAAAGTGTTCAAAGAAGGAACCAATCCAGTACCAGCGCGGCACATCCACAAAAGTGTAGCAGGAGAAAAAAGTGTTCAAAGAAGGAACCAATCCAGTACCGGCGCGGCACTTCCACAAAAGTGTAGCAGGAGAAAAAAGTGTTCAAAGAAGGAACCAATCCAGTACCAGCGCGGCACATCCACAAAAGTGTAGCAGGAGAAAAAAGTGTTCAAAGAAGGAACCAATCCAGTACCAGCGCGGCAGTTCCACAAAAGTGTAGCAGGAAAAAAAAGTGTTCAAAGAAGGAACCAATCCAGTACCAGCGCGGCACTTCCACAAAAGTGTAGCAGGAGAAAAAAGCGTTCAAAGAAGGAACCAATTTAGTACCAGCGCGGCACTTCCACAGATGTGTAGCAGGAGAAAAAAGTGTTCAAAGAAGGAACCAATCCAGTACCAGCGCGGCACTTCCACAAAAGTGTAGCAGGAGAAAAAAGTGTTCAAAGAAGGAACCAAGCCAGTACCAGCGCTGCACTTCCACAAAAGTGTAGCAGGAGAAAAAAGTGTTCAAAGAAGGAACCAATCCAGTACCAGCGCGGCACATCCACAAAAGTGTAGCAGGAGAAAAAAGTGTTCAAAGAAGGAACCAATCCAGTACCGGCGCGGCACTTCCACAAAAGTGTAGCAGGAGAAAAAAGTGTTCAAAGAAGGAACCAATCCAGTACCAGCGCGGCACATCCACAAAAGTGTAGCAGGAGAAAAAAGTGTTCAAAGAAGGAACCAATCCAGTACCAGCGCGGCAGTTCCACAAAAGTGTAGCAGGAAAAAAAAGTGTTCAAAGAAGGAACCAATCCAGTACCAGCGCGGCACTTCCACAAAAGTGTAGCAGGAGAAAAAAGTGTTCAAAGAAGGAACCAATCCAGTACCAGCGCGGCACATCCACAAAAGTGTAGCAGGAGAAAAAAGTGTTCAAAGAAGGAACCAATTTAGTACCAGCGCGGCACTTCCACAGATGTGTAGCAGGAGAAAAAAGTGTTCAAAGAAGGAACCAATCCAGTACCAGCGCGGCACTTCCACAAAAGTGTAGCAGGAGAAAAAAGTGTTCAAAGAAGGAACCAAGCCAGTACCAGCGCTGCACTTCCACAAAAGTGTAGCAGGAGAAAAAAGTGTTCAAAGAAGGAACCAATCCAGTACCAGCGCGGCACATCCACAAAAGTGTAGCAGGAGAAAAAAGTGTTCAAAGAAGGAACCAATCCAGTACCGGCGCGGCACTTCCACAAAACTGTAGCAGGAGAAAAAAGTGTTCAAAGAAGGAACCAATCCAGTACCAGCGCGGCACATCCACAAAAGTGTAGCAGGAGAAAAAAGTGTTCAAAGAAGGAACCAATCCAGTACCAGCGCGGCAGTTCCACAAAAGTGTAGCAGGAAAAAAAAGTGTTCAAAGAAGGAACCAATCCAGTACCAGCGCGGCACTTCCACAAAAGTGTAGCAGGAGAAAAAAGCGTTCAAAGAAGGAACCAATCCAGTACCAGCGCGGCACATCCACAAAAGTGTAGCAGGAGAAAAAAGTGTTCAAAGAAGGAACCAATCCAGTACCAGCGCGGCACTTCCAAAAAAGTGTAGCAGGAGAAAAAAGTGTTCAAAGAAGGAACCAATCCAGTACCAGCGCGGCACTTCCACAAAAGTGTAGCAGGAGAAAAAAGTGTTCAAAGAAGGAACCAATCCAGTACCAGCGCGGCACATCCACAAAAGTGTAGCAGGAGAAAAAAGTGTTCAAAAAAGGAACCAATCCAGTACCAGCGCGGCACTTCCACAAAAGTGTAGCAGGAGAAAAAAGTGTTCAAAGAAGGAACCAATCCAGTACCAGCGCGGCACTTCCACAAAAGTGTAGCAGGAGAAAAAAGTGTTCAAAGGAACCAATCCAGTACCAGCGCGGCACTTCCAAAAAAGTGTAGCAGGAGAAAAAAGTGTTCAAAGAAGGAACCAATCCAGTACCAGCGCGGCACTTCCACAAAAGTGTAGCAGGAGAAAAAAGTGTTCAAAGAAGGAACCAATCCAGTACCAGCGCGGCACATCCACAAAAGTGTAGCAGGAGAAAAAAGTGTTCAAAAAAGGAACCAATCCAGTACCAGCGCGGCACTTCCACAAAAGTGTAGCAGGAGAAAAAAGTGTTCAAAGAAGGAACCAATCCTGTACCAGCGCGGCACATCCACAAAAGTGTAGCAGGAGAAAAAGGTGTTCAAAGAAGGAACCAATCCAGTACCAGCGCGGCACTTCCACAAAAGTGTAGCAGGAGAAAAAAGTGTTCGAAGAAGGAACCAATCCAGTACCAGCGCGGCACATCCACAAAAGTGTAGCAGGAGAAAAAAGTGTTCAAAGAAGGAACCAATCCAGTACCAGCGCGGCACTTCCACAAAAGTGTAGCCGGAGAAAAAAGTGTTCAAAGAAGGAACCAATCCAGTACCAGCGCGGCACATCCACAAAAGTGTAGCAGGAGAAAAAAGTGTTCAAAGAAGGAACCAATCCAGTACCAGCGCGGCACTTCCACAAAAGTGTAGCAGGAGAAAAAAGTGTTCAAAGAAGGAACCAATCCAGTACCAGCGCGGCACATCCACAAAAGTGTAGCAGGAGAAAAAAGTGTTCAAAGAAGGAACCAATCCAGTACCAGCGCGGCACTTCCACAAAAGTGTAGCAGGAGAAAAATGTGTTCAAAGAAGGAACCAATCCAGTACCAGCGCGGCACCTCAACAAAAATGTAGCAGGAGAAAAAAGTGTTCAAAGAAGAAACCAATCCAGTACCAGCGCGGCACTTCTACAAAAGTGTAGCAGGAGAAAAAAGTGTTCAAAGAAGGAACCAATCCAGTACCAGCGCGGCACTTCCACAAAAGTGTAGCAGGAGAAAAAAGTGTTCAAAGAAGGAACCAATCCTGTACCAGCGCGGCACTTCCACAAAAGTGTAGCAGGAGAAAAAAGTGTTCAAAGAAGGAACCAATCCAGCACCAGCGCGGCACTTCCACAAAAGTGTAGCAGGAGAAAAAAGTGTTCAAAGAAGTAACCAATCCAGTACCAGCGCGGCACATCCACAAAAGTGTAGCAGGAGAAAAAAGTGTTCAAAGAAGAAACCAATCCAGTACCAGCGCGGCACTTCCACAAAAGTGTAGCAGGAGAAAAAAGTGTTCAAAGAAGGAACCAATCCAGTACCAGCGCGGCACATCCACAAAAGTGTAGCAGGAGAAATAAGTGTTCAAAGAAGGAACCAATCCAGTACCAGCGCGGCACTTCCACAAAAGTGTAGCAGGAGAAAAAAGTGTTCAAAGAAGGAACCAATCCAGTACCAGCGCGGCACTTCCACAAAAGTGTAGCAGGAGAAAAAAGTGTTCAAAGAAGGAACCAATCCAGTACCAGCGCGGCACATCCACAAAAGTGTAGCAGGAGAAATAAGTGTTCAAAGAAGGAACCAAACCAGTACCAGCGCGGCACATCCACAAAAGTGTAGCAGGAGAAAAAAGTGTTCAAAGAAGGAACCAATCCAGTACCAGCGCGGCACATCCACAAAAGTGTAGCAGGAGAAAAAAGTGTTCAAAGAAAAAACCAATCCAGTACCAGCGCGGCACTTTCACAAAAGTGGAGCAGGAGAAAAAAGTGTTCAAAGAAGGAACCAATCCAGTACCAGCGCGGCACATCCACAAAAGTGTAGCAGGAGAAAAAAGTGTTCAAAGAAGGAACCAATCCAGTACCAGCGCGGCACTTCCACAAAAGTGTAGCAGGAGAAAAAAGTGTTCAAAGAAGGAACCAATCCAGTACCAGCGCGGCACATCCACAAAAGTGTAGCAGGAGAAAAAAGTGTTCAAAGAAGGAACCAATCCAGTACCAGCGCGGCACTTCCACAGATGTGTAGCAGGAGAAAAAAGTGTTCAAAGAAGGAACCAATCCAGTACCAGCGCGGCAGTTCCACAAAAGTGTAGCAGGAAAAAAAAGTGTTCAAAGAAGGAACCAATCCAGTACCAGCGCGGCACTTCCACAAAAGTGTAGCAGGAGAAAAAAGCGTTCAAAGAAGGAACCAATCCAGTACCAGCGCGGCACATCCACAAAAGTGTAGCAGGAGAAAAAAGTGTTCAAAGAAGGAACCAATCCAGTACCAGCGCGGCACTTCCAAAAAAGTGTAGCAGGAGAAAAAAGTGTTCAAAGAAGGAACCAATCCAGTACCAGCGCGGCACTTCCACAAAAGTGTAGCAGGAGAAAAAAGTGTTCAAAGAAGGAACCAATCCAGTACCAGCGCGGCACATCCACAAAAGTGTAGCAGGAGAAAAAAGTGTTCAAAAAAGGAACCAATCCAGTACCAGCGCGGCACTTCCACAAAAGTGTAGCAGGAGAAAAAAGTGTTCAAAGAAGGAACCAATCCAGTACCAGCGCGGCACTTCCACAAAAGTGTAGCAGGAGAAAAAAGTGTTCAAAGGAACCAATCCAGTACCAGCGCGGCACTTCCAAAAAAGTGTAGCAGGAGAAAAAAGTGTTCAAAGAAGGAACCAATCCAGTACCAGCGCGGCACTTCCACAAAAGTGTAGCAGGAGAAAAAAGTGTTCAAAGGAGGAACCAATCCAGTACCAGCGCGGCACATCCACAAAAGTGTAGCAGGAGAAAAAAGTGTTCAAAAAAGGAACCAATCCAGTACCAGCGCGGCACTTCCACAAAAGTGTAGCAGGAGAAAAAAGTGTTCAAAGAAGGAACCAATCCTGTACCAGCGCGGCACATCCACAAAAGTGTAGCAGGAGAAAAAGGTGTTCAAAGAAGGAACCAATCCAGTACCAGCGCGGCACTTCCACAAAAGTGTAGCAGGAGAAAAAAGTGTTCGAAGAAGGAACCAATCCAGTACCAGCGCGGCACATCCACAAAAGTGTAGCAGGAGAAAAAAGTGTTCAAAGAAGGAACCAATCCAGTACCAGCGCGGCACTTCCACAAAAGTGTAGCCGGAGAAAAAAGTGTTCAAAGAAGGAACCAATCCAGTACCAGCGCGGCACATCCACAAAAGTGTAGCAGGAGAAAAAAGTGTTCAAAGAAGGAACCAATCCAGTACCAGCGCGGCACTTCCACAAAAGTGTAGCAGGAGAAAAATGTGTTCAAAGAAGGAACCAATCCAGTACCAGCGCGGCACCTCAACAAAAATGTAGCAGGAGAAAAAAGTGTTCAAAGAAGAAACCAACCCAGTACCAGCGCGGCACTTCTACAAAAGTGTAGCAGGAGAAAAAAGTGTTCAAAGAAGGAACCAATCCAGTACCAGCGCGGCACTTCCACAAAAGTGTAGCAGGAGAAAAAAGTGTTCAAAGAAGGAACCAATCCAGTACCAGCGCGGCACTTCCACAAAAGTGTAGCAGGAGAAAAAAGTGTTCAAAGAAGGAACCAATCCAGCACCAGCGCGGCACTTCCACAAAAGTGTAGCAGGAGAAAAAAGTGTTCAAAGAAGTAACCAATCCAGTACCAGCGCGGCACATCCACAAAAGTGTAGCAGGAGAAAAAAGTGTTCAAAGAAGAAACCAATCCAGTACCAGCGCGGCACTTCCACAAAAGTGTAGCAGGAGAAAAAAGTGTTCAAAGAAGGAACCAATCCAGTACCAGCGCGGCACTTCCACAAAAGTGTAGCAGGAGAAAAAAGCGTTCAAAGAAGGAACCAATTTAGTACCAGCGCGGCACTTCCACAGATGTGTAGCAGGAGAAAAAAGTGTTCAAAGAAGGAACCAATCCAGTACCAGCGCGGCACTTCCACAAAAGTGTAGCAGGAGAAAAAAGTGTTCAAAGAAGGAACCAAGCCAGTACCAGCGCTGCACTTCCACAAAAGTGTAGCAGGAGAAAAAAGTGTTCAAAGAAGGAACCAATCCAGTACCAGCGCGGCACATCCACAAAAGTGTAGCAGGAGAAAAAAGTGTTCAAAGAAGGAACCAATCCAGTACCGGCGCGGCACTTCCACAAAAGTGTAGCAGGAGAAAAAAGTGTTCAAAGAAGGAACCAATCCAGTACCAGCGCGGCACATCCACAAAAGTGTAGCAGGAGAAAAAAGTGTTCAAAGAAGGAACCAATCCAGTACCAGCGCGGCAGTTCCACAAAAGTGTAGCAGGAAAAAAAAGTGTTCAAAGAAGGAACCAATCCAGTACCAGCGCGGCACTTCCACAAAAGTGTAGCAGGAGAAAAAAGTGTTCAAAGAAGGAACCAATCCAGTACCAGCGCGGCACATCCACAAAAGTGTAGCAGGAGAAAAAAGTGTTCAAAGAAGGAACCAATTTAGTACCAGCGCGGCACTTCCACAGATGTGTAGCAGGAGAAAAAAGTGTTCAAAGAAGGAACCAATCCAGTACCAGCGCGGCACTTCCACAAAAGTGTAGCAGGAGAAAAAAGTGTTCAAAGAAGGAACCAAGCCAGTACCAGCGCTGCACTTCCACAAAAGTGTAGCAGGAGAAAAAAGTGTTCAAAGAAGGAACCAATCCAGTACCAGCGCGGCACATCCACAAAAGTGTAGCAGGAGAAAAAAGTGTTCAAAGAAGGAACCAATCCAGTACCGGCGCGGCACTTCCACAAAACTGTAGCAGGAGAAAAAAGTGTTCAAAGAAGGAACCAATCCAGTACCAGCGCGGCACATCCACAAAAGTGTAGCAGGAGAAAAAAGTGTTCAAAGAAGGAACCAATCCAGTACCAGCGCGGCAGTTCCACAAAAGTGTAGCAGGAAAAAAAAGTGTTCAAAGAAGGAACCAATCCAGTACCAGCGCGGCACTTCCACAAAAGTGTAGCAGGAGAAAAAAGCGTTCAAAGAAGGAACCAATCCAGTACCAGCGCGGCACATCCACAAAAGTGTAGCAGGAGAAAAAAGTGTTCAAAGAAGGAACCAATCCAGTACCAGCGCGGCACTTCCAAAAAAGTGTAGCAGGAGAAAAAAGTGTTCAAAGAAGGAACCAATCCAGTACCAGCGCGGCACTTCCACAAAAGTGTAGCAGGAGAAAAAAGTGTTCAAAGAAGGAACCAATCCAGTACCAGCGCGGCACATCCACAAAAGTGTAGCAGGAGAAAAAAGTGTTCAAAAAAGGAACCAATCCAGTACCAGCGCGGCACTTCCACAAAAGTGTAGCAGGAGAAAAAAGTGTTCAAAGAAGGAACCAATCCAGTACCAGCGCGGCACTTCCACAAAAGTGTAGCAGGAGAAAAAAGTGTTCAAAGGAACCAATCCAGTACCAGCGCGGCACTTCCAAAAAAGTGTAGCAGGAGAAAAAAGTGTTCAAAGAAGGAACCAATCCAGTACCAGCGCGGCACTTCCACAAAAGTGTAGCAGGAGAAAAAAGTGTTCAAAGAAGGAACCAATCCAGTACCAGCGCGGCACATCCACAAAAGTGTAGCAGGAGAAAAAAGTGTTCAAAAAAGGAACCAATCCAGTACCAGCGCGGCACTTCCACAAAAGTGTAGCAGGAGAAAAAAGTGTTCAAAGAAGGAACCAATCCTGTACCAGCGCGGCACATCCACAAAAGTGTAGCAGGAGAAAAAGGTGTTCAAAGAAGGAACCAATCCAGTACCAGCGCGGCACTTCCACAAAAGTGTAGCAGGAGAAAAAAGTGTTCGAAGAAGGAACCAATCCAGTACCAGCGCGGCACATCCACAAAAGTGTAGCAGGAGAAAAAAGTGTTCAAAGAAGGAACCAATCCAGTACCAGCGCGGCACTTCCACAAAAGTGTAGCCGGAGAAAAAAGTGTTCAAAGAAGGAACCAATCCAGTACCAGCGCGGCACATCCACAAAAGTGTAGCAGGAGAAAAAAGTGTTCAAAGAAGGAACCAATCCAGTACCAGCGCGGCACTTCCACAAAAGTGTAGCAGGAGAAAAAAGTGTTCAAAGAAGGAACCAATCCAGTACCAGCGCGGCACATCCACAAAAGTGTAGCAGGAGAAAAAAGTGTTCAAAGAAGGAACCAATCCAGTACCAGCGCGGCACTTCCACAAAAGTGTAGCAGGAGAAAAATGTGTTCAAAGAAGGAACCAATCCAGTACCAGCGCGGCACCTCAACAAAAATGTAGCAGGAGAAAAAAGTGTTCAAAGAAGAAACCAATCCAGTACCAGCGCGGCACTTCTACAAAAGTGTAGCAGGAGAAAAAAGTGTTCAAAGAAGGAACCAATCCAGTACCAGCGCGGCACTTCCACAAAAGTGTAGCAGGAGAAAAAAGTGTTCAAAGAAGGAACCAATCCTGTACCAGCGCGGCACTTCCACAAAAGTGTAGCAGGAGAAAAAAGTGTTCAAAGAAGGAACCAATCCAGCACCAGCGCGGCACTTCCACAAAAGTGTAGCAGGAGAAAAAAGTGTTCAAAGAAGTAACCAATCCAGTACCAGCGCGGCACATCCACAAAAGTGTAGCAGGAGAAAAAAGTGTTCAAAGAAGAAACCAATCCAGTACCAGCGCGGCACTTCCACAAAAGTGTAGCAGGAGAAAAAAGTGTTCAAAGAAGGAACCAATCCAGTACCAGCGCGGCACATCCACAAAAGTGTAGCAGGAGAAATAAGTGTTCAAAGAAGGAACCAATCCAGTACCAGCGCGGCACTTCCACAAAAGTGTAGCAGGAGAAAAAAGTGTTCAAAGAAGGAACCAATCCAGTACCAGCGCGGCACTTCCACAAAAGTGTAGCAGGAGAAAAAAGTGTTCAAAGAAGGAACCAATCCAGTACCAGCGCGGCACATCCACAAAAGTGTAGCAGGAGAAATAAGTGTTCAAAGAAGGAACCAAACCAGTACCAGCGCGGCACATCCACAAAAGTGTAGCAGGAGAAAAAAGTGTTCAAAGAAGGAACCAATCCAGTACCAGCGCGGCACATCCACAAAAGTGTAGCAGGAGAAAAAAGTGTTCAAAGAAAAAACCAATCCAGTACCAGCGCGGCACTTTCACAAAAGTGGAGCAGGAGAAAAAAGTGTTCAAAGAAGGAACCAATCCAGTACCAGCGCGGCACATCCACAAAAGTGTAGCAGGAGAAAAAAGTGTTCAAAGAAGGAACCAATCCAGTACCAGCGCGGCACTTCCACAAAAGTGTAGCAGGAGAAAAAAGTGTTCAAAGAAGGAACCAATCCAGTACCAGCGCGGCACATCCACAAAAGTGTAGCAGGAGAAAAAAGTGTTCAAAGAAGGAACCAATCCAGTACCAGCGCGGCACTTCCACAGATGTGTAGCAGGAGAAAAAAGTGTTCAAAGAAGGAACCAATCCAGTACCAGCGCGGCAGTTCCACAAAAGTGTAGCAGGAAAAAAAAGTGTTCAAAGAAGGAACCAATCCAGTACCAGCGCGGCACTTCCACAAAAGTGTAGCAGGAGAAAAAAGCGTTCAAAGAAGGAACCAATCCAGTACCAGCGCGGCACATCCACAAAAGTGTAGCAGGAGAAAAAAGTGTTCAAAGAAGGAACCAATCCAGTACCAGCGCGGCACTTCCAAAAAAGTGTAGCAGGAGAAAAAAGTGTTCAAAGAAGGAACCAATCCAGTACCAGCGCGGCACTTCCACAAAAGTGTAGCAGGAGAAAAAAGTGTTCAAAGAAGGAACCAATCCAGTACCAGCGCGGCACATCCACAAAAGTGTAGCAGGAGAAAAAAGTGTTCAAAAAAGGAACCAATCCAGTACCAGCGCGGCACTTCCACAAAAGTGTAGCAGGAGAAAAAAGTGTTCAAAGAAGGAACCAATCCAGTACCAGCGCGGCACTTCCACAAAAGTGTAGCAGGAGAAAAAAGTGTTCAAAGGAACCAATCCAGTACCAGCGCGGCACTTCCAAAAAAGTGTAGCAGGAGAAAAAAGTGTTCAAAGAAGGAACCAATCCAGTACCAGCGCGGCACTTCCACAAAAGTGTAGCAGGAGAAAAAAGTGTTCAAAGGAGGAACCAATCCAGTACCAGCGCGGCACATCCACAAAAGTGTAGCAGGAGAAAAAAGTGTTCAAAAAAGGAACCAATCCAGTACCAGCGCGGCACTTCCACAAAAGTGTAGCAGGAGAAAAAAGTGTTCAAAGAAGGAACCAATCCTGTACCAGCGCGGCACATCCACAAAAGTGTAGCAGGAGAAAAAGGTGTTCAAAGAAGGAACCAATCCAGTACCAGCGCGGCACTTCCACAAAAGTGTAGCAGGAGAAAAAAGTGTTCGAAGAAGGAACCAATCCAGTACCAGCGCGGCACATCCACAAAAGTGTAGCAGGAGAAAAAAGTGTTCAAAGAAGGAACCAATCCAGTACCAGCGCGGCACTTCCACAAAAGTGTAGCCGGAGAAAAAAGTGTTCAAAGAAGGAACCAATCCAGTACCAGCGCGGCACATCCACAAAAGTGTAGCAGGAGAAAAAAGTGTTCAAAGAAGGAACCAATCCAGTACCAGCGCGGCACTTCCACAAAAGTGTAGCAGGAGAAAAATGTGTTCAAAGAAGGAACCAATCCAGTACCAGCGCGGCACCTCAACAAAAATGTAGCAGGAGAAAAAAGTGTTCAAAGAAGAAACCAACCCAGTACCAGCGCGGCACTTCTACAAAAGTGTAGCAGGAGAAAAAAGTGTTCAAAGAAGGAACCAATCCAGTACCAGCGCGGCACTTCCACAAAAGTGTAGCAGGAGAAAAAAGTGTTCAAAGAAGGAACCAATCCAGTACCAGCGCGGCACTTCCACAAAAGTGTAGCAGGAGAAAAAAGTGTTCAAAGAAGGAACCAATCCAGCACCAGCGCGGCACTTCCACAAAAGTGTAGCAGGAGAAAAAAGTGTTCAAAGAAGTAACCAATCCAGTACCAGCGCGGCACATCCACAAAAGTGTAGCAGGAGAAAAAAGTGTTCAAAGAAGAAACCAATCCAGTACCAGCGCGGCACTTCCACAAAAGTGTAGCAGGAGAAAAAAGTGTTCAAAGAAGGAACCAATCCAGTACCAGCGCGGCACTTCCACAAAAGTGTAGCAGGAGAAAAAAGTGTTCAAAGAAGGAACCAATCCAGTACCAGCGCGGCACTTCCACAAAAGTGTAGCAGGAGAAAAAAGTGTTCAAAGAAGGAACCAATCCAGTACCAGCGCGGCACTTCCACAAAAGTGTAGCAGGAGAAAAAAGTGTTCAAAGAAGGAACCAATCCAGTACCAGCGCGGCACATCCACAAAAGTGTAGCAGGAGAAATAAGTGTTCAAAGAAGGAACCAAACCAGTACCAGCGCGGCACATCCACAAAAGTGTAGCAGGAGAAAAAAGTGTTCAAAGAAGGAACCAATCCAGTACCAGCGCGGCACATCCACAAAAGTGTAGCAGGAGAAAAAAGTGTTCAAAGAAAAAACCAATCCAGTACCAGCGCGGCACTTTCACAAAAGTGGAGCAGGAGAAAAAAGTGTTCAAAGAAGGAACCAATCCAGTACCAGCGCGGCACATCCACAAAAGTGTAGCAGGAGAAAAAAGTGTTCAAAGAAGGAACCAATCCAGTACCAGCGCGGCACTTCCACAAAAGTGTAGCAGGAGAAAAAAGTGTTCAAAGAAGGAACCAATCCAGTACCAGCGCGGCACTTCCACAAAAGTGTAGCAGGAGAAAAAAGTGTTCAAAGAAGGAACCAAGCCAGTACCAGCGCTGCACTTCCACAAAAGTGTAGCAGGAGAAAAAAGTGTTCAAAGAAGGAACCAATCCAGTACCAGCGCGGCACATCCACAAAAGTGTAGCAGGAGAAAAAAGTGTTCAAAGAAAAAACCAATCCAGTACCAGCGCGGCACTTTCACAAAAGTGGAGCAGGAGAAAAAAGTGTTCAAAGAAGGAACCAATCCAGTACCAGCGCGGCACATCCACAAAAGTGTAGCAGGAGAAAAAAGTGTTCAAAGAAGGAACCAATCCAGTACCAGCGCGGCACTTCCACAAAAGTGTAGCAGGAGAAAAAAGTGTTCAAAGAAGGAACCAATCCAGTACCAGCGCGGCACTTCCACAAAAGTGTAGCAGGAGAAAAAAGTGTTCAAAGAAGGAACCAAGCCAGTACCAGCGCTGCACTTCCACAAAAGTGTAGCAGGAGAAAAAAGTGTTCAAAGAAGGAACCAATCCAGTACCAGCGCGGCACATCCACAAAAGTGTAGCAGGAGAAAAAAGTGTTCAAAGAAGGAACCAATCCAGTACCGGCGCGGCACTTCCACAAAAGTGTAGCAGGAGAAAAAAGTGTTCAAAGAAGGAACCAATCCAGTACCAGCGCGGCACATCCACAAAAGTGTAGCAGGAGAAAAAAGTGTTCAAAGAAGGAACCAATCCAGTACCAGCGCGGCAGTTCCACAAAAGTGTAGCAGGAAAAAAAAGTGTTCAAAGAAGGAACCAATCCAGTACCAGCGCGGCACTTCCACAAAAGTGTAGCAGGAGAAAAAAGCGTTCAAAGAAGGAACCAATCCAGTACCAGCGCGGCACATCCACAAAAGTGTAGCAGGAGAAAAAAGTGTTCAAAGAAGGAACCAATCCAGTACCAGCGCGGCACTTCCAAAAAAGTGTAGCAGGAGAAAAAAGTGTTCAAAGAAGGAACCAATCCAGTACCAGCGCGGCACTTCCACAAAAGTGTAGCAGGAGAAAAAAGTGTTCAAAGAAGGAACCAATCCAGTACCAGCGCGGCACATCCACAAAAGTGTAGCAGGAGAAAAAAGTGTTCAAAAAAGGAACCAATCCAGTACCAGCGCGGCACTTCCACAAAAGTGTAGCAGGAGAAAAAAGTGTTCAAAGAAGGAACCAATCCAGTACCAGCGCGGCACTTCCACAAAAGTGTAGCAGGAGAAAAAAGTGTTCAAAGGAACCAATCCAGTACCAGCGCGGCACTTCCAAAAAAGTGTAGCAGGAGAAAAAAGTGTTCAAAGAAGGAACCAATCCAGTACCAGCGCGGCACTTCCACAAAAGTGTAGCAGGAGAAAAAAGTGTTCAAAGAAGGAACCAATCCAGTACCAGCGCGGCACATCCACAAAAGTGTAGCAGGAGAAAAAAGTGTTCAAAAAAGGAACCAATCCAGTACCAGCGCGGCACTTCCACAAAAGTGTAGCAGGAGAAAAAAGTGTTCAAAGAAGGAACCAATCCAGTACCAGCGCGGCACTTCCACAAAAGTGTAGCAGGAGAAAAAAGTGTTCAAAGAAGGAACCAATCCAGTACCAGCGCGGCACTTCCACAAAAGTGTAGCAGGAGAAAAAAGTGTTCAAAGAAGGAACCAATCCAGTACCAGCGCGGCACTTCCACAAAAGTGTAGCAGGAGAAAAAAGTGTTCAAAGAAGGAACCAATCCAGTACCAGCGCGGCACATCCACAAAAGTGTAGCAGGAGAAATAAGTGTTCAAAGAAGGAACCAAACCAGTACCAGCGCGGCACATCCACAAAAGTGTAGCAGGAGAAAAAAGTGTTCAAAGAAGGAACCAATCCAGTACCAGCGCGGCACATCCACAAAAGTGTAGCAGGAGAAAAAAGTGTTCAAAGAAAAAACCAATCCAGTACCAGCGCGGCACTTTCACAAAAGTGGAGCAGGAGAAAAAAGTGTTCAAAGAAGGAACCAATCCAGTACCAGCGCGGCACATCCACAAAAGTGTAGCAGGAGAAAAAAGTGTTCAAAGAAGGAACCAATCCAGTACCAGCGCGGCACTTCCACAAAAGTGTAGCAGGAGAAAAAAGTGTTCAAAGAAGGAACCAATCCAGTACCAGCGCGGCACATCCACAAAAGTGTAGCAGGAGAAAAAAGTGTTCAAAGAAGGAACCAATCCAGTACCAGCGCGGCACTTCCACAGATGTGTAGCAGGAGAAAAAAGTGTTCAAAGAAGGAACCAATCCAGTACCAGCGCGGCACTTCCACAGAAGTGTAGCAGGAGAAAAAAGTGTTCAAAGAAGGAACCAAGCCAGTACCAGCGCTGCACTTCCACAAAAGTGTAGTAGGAGAAAAAAGTGTTCAAAGAAGGAACCAATCCAGTACCAGCGCGGCACATCCACAAAAGTGTAGCAGGAGAAAAAAGTGTTCAAAGAAGGAACCAATCCAGTACCGGCGCGGCACTTCCACAAAAGTGTAGCAGGAGAAAAAAGTGTTCAAAGAAGGAACCAATCCAGTACCAGCGCGGCACATCCACAAAAGTGTAGCAGGAGAAAAAAGTGTTCAAAGAAGGAACCAATCCAGTACCAGCGCGGCAGTTCCACAAAAGTGTAGCAGGAAAAAAGAGTGTTCAAAGAAGGAACCAATCCAGTACCAGCGCGGCACTTCCACAAAAGTGTAGCAGGAGAAAAAAGCGTTCAAAGAAGGAACCAATCCAGTACCAGCGCGGCACATCCACAAAAGTGTAGCAGGAGAAAAAAGTGTTCAAAGAAGGAACCAATCCAGTACCAGCGCGGCACTTCCAAAAAAGTGTAGCAGGAGAAAAAAGTGTTCAAAGAAGGAACCAATCCAGTACCAGCGCGGCACTTCCACAAAAGTGTAGCAGGAGAAAAAAGTGTTCAAAGAAGGAACCAATCCAGTACCAGCGCGGCACATCCACAAAAGTGTAGCAGGAGAAAAAAGTGTTCAAAAAAGGAACCAATCCAGTACCAGCGCGGCACTTCCACAAAAGTGTAGCAGGAGAAAAAAGTGTTCAAAGAAGGAACCAATCCTGTACCAGCGCGGCACATCCACAAAAGTGTAGCAGGAGAAAAAGGTGTTCAAAGAAGGAACCAATCCAGTACCAGCGCGGCACTTCCACAAAAGTGTAGCAGGAGAAAAAAGTGTTCGAAGAAGGAACCAATCCAGTACCAGCGCGGCACTTCCACAAAAGTGTAGCCGGAGAAAAAAGTGTTCAAAGAAGGAACCAATCCAGTACCAGCGCGGCACATCCACAAAAGTGTAGCAGGAGAAAAAAGTGTTCAAAGAAGGAACCAATCCAGTACCAGCGCGGCACTTCCACAAAAGTGTAGCAGGAGAAAAAAGTGTTCAAAGAAGGAACCAATCCAGTACCAGCGCGGCACATCCACAAAAGTGTAGCAGGAGAAAAAAGTGTTCAAAGAAGGAACCAATCCAGTACCAGCGCGGCACTTCCACAAAAGTGTAGCAGGAGAAAAATGTGTTCAAAGAAGGAACCAATCCAGTACCAGCGCGGCACCTCAACAAAAATGTAGCAGGAGAAAAAAGTGTTCAAAGAAGAAACCAATCCAGTACCAGCGCGGCACTTCTACAAAAGTGTAGCAGGAGAAAAAAGTGTTCAAAGAAGGAACCAATCCAGTACCAGCGCGGCACTTCCACAAAAGTGTAGCAGGAGAAAAAAGTGTTCAAAGAAGGAACCAATCCTGTACCAGCGCGGCACTTCCACAAAAGTGTAGCAGGAGAAAAAAGTGTTCAAAGAAGGAACCAATCCAGCACCAGCGCGGCACTTCCACAAAAGTGTAGCAGGAGAAAAAAGTGTTCAAAGAAGTAACCAATCCAGTACCAGCGCGGCACATCCACAAAAGTGTAGCAGGAGAAAAAAGTGTTCAAAGAAGAAACCAATCCAGTACCAGCGCGGCACTTCCACAAAAGTGTAGCAGGAGAAAAAAGTGTTCAAAGAAGGAACCAATCCAGTACCAGCGCGGCACATCCACAAAAGTGTAGCAGGAGAAAAAAGTGTTCAAAGAAGGAACCAATCCAGTACCAGCGCGGCACTTCCACAAAAGTGTAGCAGGAGAAAAAAGTGTTCAAAGAAGGAACCAATCCAGTACCAGCGCGGCACTTCCACAAAAGTGTAGCAGGAGAAAAAAGTGTTCAAAGAAGGAACCAATCCAGTACCAGCGCGGCACATCCACAAAAGTGTAGCAGGAGAAATAAGTGTTCAAAGAAGGAACCAAACCAGTACCAGCGCGGCACATCCACAAAAGTGTAGCAGGAGAAAAAAGTGTTCAAAGAAGGAACCAATCCAGTACCAGCGCGGCACATCCACAAAAGTGTAGCAGGAGAAAAAAGTGTTCAAAGAAAAAACCAATCCAGTACCAGCGCGGCACTTTCACAAAAGTGGAGCAGGAGAAAAAAGTGTTCAAAGAAGGAACCAATCCAGTACCAGCGCGGCACATCCACAAAAGTGTAGCAGGAGAAAAAAGTGTTCAAAGAAGGAACCAATCCAGTACCAGCGCGGCACTTCCACAAAAGTGTAGCAGGAGAAAAAAGTGTTCAAAGAAGGAACCAATCCAGTACCAGCGCGGCACATCCACAAAAGTGTAGCAGGAGAAAAAAGTGTTCAAAGAAGGAACCAATCCAGTACCAGCGCGGCACTTCCACAGATGTGTAGCAGGAGAAAAAAGTGTTCAAAGAAGGAACCAATCCAGTACCAGCGCGGCACTTCCACAAAAGTGTAGCAGGAGAAAAAAGTGTTCAAAGAAGGAACCAAGCCAGTACCAGCGCTGCACTTCCACAAAAGTGTAGCAGGAGAAAAAAGTGTTCAAAGAAGGAACCAATCCAGTACCAGCGCGGCACATCCACAAAAGTGTAGCAGGAGAAAAAAGTGTTCAAAGAAGGAACCAATCCAGTACCGGCGCGGCACTTCCACAAAAGTGTAGCAGGAGAAAAAAGTGTTCAAAGAAGGAACCAATCCAGTACCAGCGCGGCACATCCACAAAAGTGTAGCAGGAGAAAAAAGTGTTCAAAGAAGGAACCAATCCAGTACCAGCGCGGCACTTCCACAAAAGTGTAGCAGGAGAAAAAAGTGTTCAAAGAAGGAACCAATCCAGTACCAGTGCGGCACTTCCACAAAAGTGTAGCAGGAAAAAAAAGTGTTCAAAGAAGGAACCAATCCAGTACCAGCGCGGCACTTCCACAAAAGTGTAGCAGGAGAAAAAAGTGTTCAAAGAAGGAACCAATCCAGTACCAGTGCGGCACTTCCACAAAAGTGTAGCAGGAGAAAAAAGTGTTCAAAGAAGGAACCAATCCAGTACCAGCGCGGCACTTCCACAAAAGTGTAGCAGGAGAAAAAAGTGTTCAAAGAAGGAACCAATCCAGTACCAGCGCGGCACTTCCACAAAAGTGCAGCAGGAGAAAAAAGTGTTCAAAGAAGGAACCAATCCAGTACCAGCGCGGCACTTCCACAAAAGTGTAGCAGGAGAAAAAAGTGTTCAAAGAAGGAACCAATCCAGTACCAGCGCGGCACATCCACAAAAGTGTAGCAGGAGAAAAAGTGTTCAAAGAAGGAACCAATCCAGTACCAGCGCGGCACTTCCACAAAAGTGTAGCAGGAGAAAAAAGCGTTCAAAGAAGGAACCAATCCAGTACCAGCGCGGCACTTCCACAAAAGTGTAGCAGGAGAAAAAAGTGTTCAAAGAAGGAACCAATCCAGTACCAGCGCGGCACATCCACAAAAGTGTAGCAGGAGAAAAAAGTGTTCAAAGAAGGAACCAATCCAGTACGAGCGCGGCACTTCCACAAAAGGGTAGCAGGAGCAAAAAGTGTTCAAAGAAGGAACCAATCCAGTACCAGCGCGGCACCTCAACAAAAGTGTAGCAGGAGAAAAAAGCGTTCAAAGAAGGAACCAATCCAGTACCAGCGCGGCACTTCTACAAAAGTGTAGCAGGAGAAAAAAGTGTTCAAAGAAGGAACCAATCCAGTACCAGCGCGGCACTTCCACAAAAGTGTAGCAGGAGAAAAAAGTGTTCAAAGAAGGAACCAATCCTGTACCAGCGCGGCATTTCCACAAAAGTGTAGCAGGAGAAAAAAGTGTTCAAAGAAGGAACCAATCCAGTACCAGCGCGGAACATCCACAAAAGTGTAGCAGGAGAAAAAAGTGTTCAAACAAGGAACCAATCCAGTACCAGCGCGGCACTTCCACAAAAGTATAGCAGGAGAAAAAAGTGTTCAAAGAAGGAACCAATCCAGTACCAGCGCGGCACATCCACAAAAGTGTAGCAGGAGAAAAAGTGTTCAAAGAAGGAACCAATCCAGTACCAGCGCGGCACTTCCACAAAAGTGTAGCAGGAGAAAAAAGTGTTCAAAGAAGGAACCAATCCAGTACCAGCGCGGCACATCCACAAAGGTGTAGCAGGAGAAAAAAGTGTTCAAAGAAGGAACCAATCCAGTACCAGCGCGGCACTTCCACAAAAGTGTAGCAGGAGAAAAAAATGTTCAAAGAAGGAACCAATCCAGTACCAGCGCGGCACATCCACAAAAGTGTAGCAGGAGAAAAAAGTGTTCAAAGAAGGAACCAATCCAGTACCAGCGCGGCACATCCACAAAAGTGTAGCAGGAGAAAAAAGTGTTCAAAGAAGGAACCAATCCAGTACCAGCGCGGCACTTCCACAAAAGTGTAGCAAGAGAAAAAAGTGTTCAAAGAAGGAACCAATCCAGTACCAGCGCGGCACATCCACAAAAGTGTCGCAGGAGAAAAAAGTGTTCAAAGAAGGAACCAATCCAGTACCAGCGCGGCAGCTCCACAAAAGTGTAGCAGGAAAAAAAAGTGTTCAAAGAAGGAACCAATCCAGTACCAGCGCGGCACTTCCACAAAAGTGTAGCAGGAGAAAAAAGTGTTCAAAGAAGGAACCAATCCAGTACCAGCGCGGCACATCGACAAAAGTGTAGCAGGAGAAAAAAGTTTTCAAACAAGGAACCAATCCAGTACCAGCGCGGCACTTCCACAAAAGTGTAGCAGGAGAAAAAAGTGTTCAAAGAAGGAACCAATCCAGTACCAGCGCGGCAGTTCCACAAAAGTGTAGCAAGAAAAAAAAGTGTTCAAAGAAGGAACCTATCCAGTACCAGCGCGGCACTTCCACAAAAGTGTAGCAGGAGAAAAAAGTGTTCAAAGAAGGAACCAATCGAGTACCAGCGCGGCACATCGACAAAAGTGTAGCAGGAGAAAAAAGTGTTCAAAGAAGGAACCAATCCAGCACCAGCGCGGCACTTCCACAAAAGTGTAGCAGGAGAAAAAAGTGTTCAAAGAAGGAACCAATCCAGTACCAGCGCGGCACATCCACAAAAGTGTAGCAGGAGAAAAAGTGTTCAAAGAAGGAACCAATCCAGTACCAGCGCGGCACTTCCACAAAAGTGTAGCAGGAGAAAAAAGTGTTCAAAGAAGGAACCAATCCTGTACCAGCGCGGCACATCCACAAAAGTGTAGCAGGAGAAAAAAGTGTTCAAAGAAGGAACCAATCCAGTACCAGCGCGGCACTTCCACAAAAGTGTAGCAGGAGAAAAAAGTGTTCAAAGAAGGAACCAATCCAGTACCAGCGCGGCACATCCACAAAAGTGTAGCAGGAGAAAAAAGTGTTCAAAGAAGGAACCAATCCAGTATCAGCGCGGCAGTTCCACAAAAGTGTAGCAGGAAAAAAAAGTGTTCAAAGAAGGAACCAATCCAGTACCAGCGCGGCACTTCCACAAAAGTGTAGCAGGAGAAAAAAGCGTTCAAAGAAGGAACCAATCCAGTACCAGCGCGGCACATCCACAAAAGTGTAGCAGGAGAAAAAAGTGTTCAAAGAAGGAACCAATCCAGTACCAGCGCGGCACTTCCAAAAAAGTGTAGCAGGAGAAAAAAGTGTTCAAAGAAGGAACCAATCCAGTACCAGCGCGGCACTTCCACAAAAGTGTAGCAGGAGAAAAAAGTGTTCAAAGAAGGAACCAATCCAGTACCAGCGCGGCACATCCACAAAAGTGTAGCAGGAGAAAAAAGTGTTCAAAAAAGGAACCAATCCAGTACCAGCGCGGCACTTCCACAAAAGTGTAGCAGGAGAAAAAAGTGTTCAAAGAAGGAACCAATCCAGTACCAGCGCGGCACTTCCACAAAAGTGTAGCAGGAGAAAAAAGTGTTCAAAGGAACCAATCCAGTACCAGCGCGGCACTTCCAAAAAAGTGTAGCAGGAGAAAAAAGTGTTCAAAGAAGGAACCAATCCAGTACCAGCGCGGCACTTCCACAAAAGTGTAGCAGGAGAAAAAAGTGTTCAAAGAAGGAACCAATCCAGTACCAGCGCGGCACATCCACAAAAGTGTAGCAGGAGAAAAAAGTGTTCAAAAAAGGAACCAATCCAGTACCAGCGCGGCACTTCCACAAAAGTGTAGCAGGAGAAAAAAGTGTTCAAAGAAGGAACCAATCCTGTACCAGCGCGGCACATCCACAAAAGTGTAGCAGGAGAAAAAGGTGTTCAAAGAAGGAACCAATCCAGTACCAGCGCGGCACTTCCACAAAAGTGTAGCAGGAGAAAAAAGTGTTCGAAGAAGGAACCAATCCAGTACCAGCGCGGCACATCCACAAAAGTGTAGCAGGAGAAAAAAGTGTTCAAAGAAGGAACCAATCCAGTACCAGCGCGGCACTTCCACAAAAGTGTAGCCGGAGAAAAAAGTGTTCAAAGAAGGAACCAATCCAGTACCAGCGCGGCACATCCACAAAAGTGTAGCAGGAGAAAAAAGTGTTCAAAGAAGGAACCAATCCAGTACCAGCGCGGCACTTCCACAAAAGTGTAGCAGGAGAAAAAAGTGTTCAAAGAAGGAACCAATCCAGTACCAGCGCGGCACATCCACAAAAGTGTAGCAGGAGAAAAAAGTGTTCAAAGAAGGAACCAATCCAGTACCAGCGCGGCACTTCCACAAAAGTGTAGCAGGAGAAAAATGTGTTCAAAGAAGGAACCAATCCAGTACCAGCGCGGCACCTCAACAAAAATGTAGCAGGAGAAAAAAGTGTTCAAAGAAGAAACCAATCCAGTACCAGCGCGGCACTTCTACAAAAGTGTAGCAGGAGAAAAAAGTGTTCAAAGAAGGAACCAATCCAGTACCAGCGCGGCACTTCCACAAAAGTGTAGCAGGAGAAAAAAGTGTTCAAAGAAGGAACCAATCCTGTACCAGCGCGGCACTTCCACAAAAGTGTAGCAGGAGAAAAAAGTGTTCAAAGAAGGAACCAATCCAGCACCAGCGCGGCACTTCCACAAAAGTGTAGCAGGAGAAAAAAGTGTTCAAAGAAGTAACCAATCCAGTACCAGCGCGGCACATCCACAAAAGTGTAGCAGGAGAAAAAAGTGTTCAAAGAAGAAACCAATCCAGTACCAGCGCGGCACTTCCACAAAAGTGTAGCAGGAGAAAAAAGTGTTCAAAGAAGGAACCAATCCAGTACCAGCGCGGCACATCCACAAAAGTGTAGCAGGAGAAAAAAGTGTTCAAAGAAGGAACCAATCCAGTACCAGCGCGGCACTTCCACAAAAGTGTAGCAGGAGAAAAAAGTGTTCAAAGAAGGAACCAATCCAGTACCAGCGCGGCACTTCCACAAAAGTGTAGCAGGAGAAAAAAGTGTTCAAAGAAGGAACCAATCCAGTACCAGCGCGGCACATCCACAAAAGTGTAGCAGGAGAAATAAGTGTTCAAAGAAGGAACCAAACCAGTACCAGCGCGGCACATCCACAAAAGTGTAGCAGGAGAAAAAAGTGTTCAAAGAAGGAACCAATCCAGTACCAGCGCGGCACATCCACAAAAGTGTAGCAGGAGAAAAAAGTGTTCAAAGAAAAAACCAATCCAGTACCAGCGCGGCACTTTCACAAAAGTGGAGCAGGAGAAAAAAGTGTTCAAAGAAGGAACCAATCCAGTACCAGCGCGGCACATCCACAAAAGTGTAGCAGGAGAAAAAAGTGTTCAAAGAAGGAACCAATCCAGTACCAGCGCGGCACTTCCACAAAAGTGTAGCAGGAGAAAAAAGTGTTCAAAGAAGGAACCAATCCAGTACCAGCGCGGCACATCCACAAAAGTGTAGCAGGAGAAAAAAGTGTTCAAAGAAGGAACCAATCCAGTACCAGCGCGGCACTTCCACAGATGTGTAGCAGGAGAAAAAAGTGTTCAAAGAAGGAACCAATCCAGTACAAGCGCGGCACTTCCACAAAAGTGTAGCAGGAGAAAAAAGTGTTCAAAGAAGGAACCAAGCCAGTACCAGCGCTGCACTTCCACAAAAGTGTAGCAGGAGAAAAAAGTGTTCAAAGAAGGAACCAATCCAGTACCAGCGCGGCACATCCACAAAAGTGTAGCAGGAGAAAAAAGTGTTCAAAGAAGGAACCAATCCAGTACCGGCGCGGCACTTCCACAAAAGTGTAGCAGTAGAAAAAAGTGTTCAAAGAAGGAACCAATCCAGTACCAGCGCGGCACATCCACAAAAGTGTAGCAGGAGAAAAAAGTGTTCAAAGAAGGAACCAATCCAGTACCAGCGCGGCAGTTCCACAAAAGTGTAGCAGGAAAAAAAAGTGTTCAAAGAAGGAACCAATCCAGTACCAGCGCGGCACTTCCACAAAAGTGTAGCAGGAGAAAAAAGCGTTCAAAGAAGGAACCAATCCAGTACCAGCGCGGCACATCCACAAAAGTGTAGCAGGAGAAAAAAGTGTTCAAAGAAGGAACCAATCCAGTACCAGCGCGGCACTTCCAAAAAAGTGTAGCAGGAGAAAAAAGTGTTCAAAGAAGGAACCAATCCAGTACCAGCGCGGCACTTCCACAAAAGTGTAGCAGGAGAAAAAAGTGTTCAAAGAAGGAACCAATCCAGTACCAGCGCGGCACATCCACAAAAGTGTAGCAGGAGAAAAAAGTGTTCAAAAAAGGAACCAATCCAGTACCAGCGCGGCACTTCCACAAAAGTGTAGCAGGAGAAAAAAGTGTTCAAAGAAGGAACCAATCCAGTACCAGCGCGGCACTTCCACAAAAGTGTAGCAGGAGAAAAAAGTGTTCAAAGGAACCAATCCAGTACCAGCGCGGCACTTCCAAAAAAGTGTAGCAGGAGAAAAAAGTGTTCAAAGAAGGAACCAATCCAGTACCAGCGCGGCACTTCCACAAAAGTGTAGCAGGAGAAAAAAGTGTTCAAAGAAGGAACCAATCCAGTACCAGCGCGGCACATCCACAAAAGTGTAGCAGGAGAAAAAAGTGTTCAAAAAAGGAACCAATCCAGTACCAGCGCGGCACTTCCACAAAAGTGTAGCAGGAGAAAAAAGTGTTCAAAGAAGGAACCAATCCTGTACCAGCGCGGCACATCCACAAAAGTGTAGCAGGAGAAAAAGGTGTTCAAAGAAGGAACCAATCCAGTACCAGCGCTGCACTTCCACAAAAGTGTAGCAGGAGAAAAAAGTGTTCGAAGAAGGAACCAATCCAGTACCAGCGCGGCACATCCACAAAAGTGTAGCAGGAGAAAAAAGTGTTCAAAGAAGGAACCAATCCAGTACCAGCGCGGCACTTCCACAAAAGTGTAGCCGGAGAAAAAAGTGTTCAAAGAAGGAACCAATCCAGTACCAGCGCGGCACATCCACAAAAGTGTAGCAGGAGAAAAAAGTGTTCAAAGAAGGAACCAATCCAGTACCAGCGCGGCACTTCCACAAAAGTGTAGCAGGAGAAAAAAGTGTTCAAAGAAGGAACCAATCCAGTACCAGCGCGGCACATCCACAAAAGTGTAGCAGGAGAAAAAAGTGTTCAAAGAAGGAACCAATCCAGTACCAGCGCGGCACTTCCACAAAAGTGTAGCAGGAGAAAAATGTGTTCAAAGAAGGAACCAATCCAGTACCAGCGCGGCACCTCAACAAAAATGTAGCAGGAGAAAAAAGTGTTCAAAGAAGAAACCAATCCAGTACCAGCGCGGCACTTCTACAAAAGTGTAGCAGGAGAAAAAAGTGTTCAAAGAAGGAACCAATCCAGTACCAGCGCGGCACTTCCACAAAAGTGTAGCAGGAGAAAAAAGTGTTCAAAGAAGGAACCAATCCTGTACCAGCGCGGCACTTCCACAAAAGTGTAGCAGGAGAAAAAAGTGTTCAAAGAAGGAACCAATCCAGCACCAGCGCGGCACTTCCACAAAAGTGTAGCAGGAGAAAAAAGTGTTCAAAGAAGTAACCAATCCAGTACCAGCGCGGCACATCCACAAAAGTGTAGCAGGAGAAAAAAGTGTTCAAAGAAGAAACCAATCCAGTACCAGCGCGGCACTTCCACAAAAGTGTAGCAGGAGAAAAAAGTGTTCAAAGAAGGAACCAATCCAGTACCAGCGCGGCACATCCACAAAAGTGTAGCAGGAGAAAAAAGTGTTCAAAGAAGGAACCAATCCAGTACCAGCGCGGCACATCCACAAAAGTGTAGCAGGAGAAAAAGGTGTTCAAAGAAGGAACCAATCCAGTACCAGCGCGGCACTTCCACAAAAGTGTAGCAGGAGAAAAAAGTGTTCGAAGAAGGAACCAATCCAGTACCAGCGCGGCACATCCACAAAAGTGTAGCAGGAGAAAAAAGTGTTCAAAGAAGGAACCAATCCAGTACCAGCGCGGCACTTCCACAAAAGTGTAGCCGGAGAAAAATGTGTTCAAAGAAGGAACCAATCCAGTACCAGCGCGGCACATCCACAAAAGTGTAGCAGGAGAAAAAAGTGTTCAAAGAAGGAACCAATCCAGTACCAGCGCGGCACTTCCACAAAAGTGTAGCAGGAGAAAAAAGTGTTCAAAGAAGGAACCAATCCAGTACCAGCGCGGCACATCCACAAAAGTGTAGCAGGAGAAAAAAGTGTTCAAAGAAGGAACCAATCCAGTACCAGCGCGGCACTTCCACAAAAGTGTAGCAGGAGAAAAATGTGTTCAAAGAAGGAACCAATCCAGTACCAGCGCGGCACCTCAACAAAAATGTAGCAGGAGAAAAAAGTGTTCAAAGAAGAAACCAATCCAGTACCAGCGCGGCACTTCTACAAAAGTGTAGCAGGAGAAAAAAGTGTTCAAAGAAGGAACCAATCCAGTACCAGCGCGGCACTTCCACAAAAGTGTAGCAGGAGAAAAAAGTGTTCAAAGAAGGAACCAATCCTGTACCAGCGCGGCACTTCCACAAAAGTGTAGCAGGAGAAAAAAGTGTTCAAAGAAGGAACCAATCCAGCACCAGCGCGGCACTTCCACAAAAGTGTAGCAGGAGAAAAAAGTGTTCAAAGAAGTAACCAATCCAGTACCAGCGCGGCACATCCACAAAAGTGTAGCAGGAGAAAAAAGTGTTCAAAGAAGAAACCAATCCAGTACCAGCGCGGCACTTCCACAAAAGTGTAGCAGGAGAAAAAAGTGTTCAAAGAAGGAACCAATCCAGTACCAGCGCGGCACATCCACAAAAGTGTAGCAGGAGAAAAAAGTGTTCAAAGAAGGAACCAATCCAGTACCAGCGCGGCACTTCCACAAAAGTGTAGCAGGAGAAAAAAGTGTTCAAAGAAGGAACCAATCCAGTACCAGCGCGGCACTTCCACAAAAGTGTAGCAGGAGAAAAAAGTGTTCAAAGAAGGAACCAATCCAGTACCAGCGCGGCACATCCACAAAAGTGTAGCAGGAGAAATAAGTGTTCAAAGAAGGAACCAAACCAGTACCAGCGCGGCACATCCACAAAAGTGTAGCAGGAGAAAAAAGTGTTCAAAGAAGGAACCAATCCAGTACCAGCGCGGCACATCCACAAAAGTGTAGCAGGAGAAAAAAGTGTTCAAAGAAAAAACCAATCCAGTACCAGCGCGGCACTTTCACAAAAGTGGAGCAGGAGAAAAAAGTGTTCAAAGAAGGAACCAATCCAGTACCAGCGCGGCACATCCACAAAAGTGTAGCAGGAGAAAAAAGTGTTCAAAGAAGGAACCAATCCAGTACCAGCGCGGCACTTCCACAAAAGTGTAGCAGGAGAAAAAAGTGTTCAAAGAAGGAACCAATCCAGTACCAGCGCGGCACATCCACAAAAGTGTAGCAGGAGAAAAAAGTGTTCAAAGAAGGAACCAATCCAGTACCAGCGCGGCACTTCCACAGATGTGTAGCAGGAGAAAAAAGTGTTCAAAGAAGGAACCAATCCAGTACCAGCGCGGCACTTCCACAAAAGTGTAGCAGGAGAAAAAAGTGTTCAAAGAAGGAACCAAGACAGTACCAGCGCTGCACTTCCACAAAAGTGTAGCAGGAGAAAAAAGTGTTCAAAGAAGGAACCAATCCAGTACCAGCGCGGCACATCCACAAAAGTGTAGCAGGAGAAAAAAGTGTTCAAAGAAGGAACCAATCCAGTACCGGCGCGGCACTTCCACAAAAGTGTAGCAGGAGAAAAAAGTGTTCAAAGAAGGAACCAATCCAGTACCAGCGCGGCACATCCACAAAAGTGTAGCAGGAGAAAAAAGTGTTCAAAGAAGGAACCAATCCAGTACCAGCGCGGCAGTTCCACAAAAGTGTAGCAGGAAAAAAAAGTGTTCAAAGAAGGAACCAATCCAGTACCAGCGCGGCACTTCCACAAAAGTGTAGCAGGAGAAAAAAGCGTTCAAAGAAGGAACCAATCCAGTACCAGCGCGGCACATCCACAAAAGTGTAGCAGGAGAAAAAAGTGTTCAAAGAAGGAACCAATCCAGTACCAGCGCGGCACTTCCAAAAAAGTGTAGCAGGAGAAAAAAGTGTTCAAAGAAGGAACCAATCCAGTACCAGCGCGGCACTTCCACAAAAGTGTAGCAGGAGAAAAAAGTGTTCAAAGAAGGAACCAATCCAGTACCAGCGCGGCACATCCACAAAAGTGTAGCAGGAGAAAAAAGTGTTCAAAAAAGGAGCCAATCCAGTACCAGCGCGGCACTTCCACAAAAGTGTAGCAGGAGAAAAAAGTGTTCAAAGAAGGAACCAATCCAGTACCAGCGCGGCACTTCCACAAAAGTGTAGCAGGAGAAAAAAGTGTTCAAAGGAACCAATCCAGTACCAGCGCGGCACTTCCAAAAAAGTGTAGCAGGAGAAAAAAGTGTTCAAAGAAGGAACCAATCCAGTACCAGCGCGGCACTTCCACAAAAGTGTAGCAGGAGAAAAAAGTGTTCAAAGAAGGAACCAATCCAGTACCAGCGCGGCACATCCACAAAAGTGTAGCAGGAGAAAAAAGTGTTCAAAAAAGGAACCAATCCAGTACCAGCGCGGCACTTCCACAAAAGTGTAGCAGGAGAAAAAAGTGTTCAAAGAAGGAACCAATCCTGTACCAGCGCGGCACATCCACAAAAGTGTAGCAGGAGAAAAAGGTGTTCAAAGAAGGAACCAATCCAGTACCAGCGCGGCACTTCCACAAAAGTGTAGCAGGAGAAAAAAGTGTTCGAAGAAGGAACCAATCCAGTACCAGCGCGGCACATCCACAAAAGTGTAGCAGGAGAAAAAAGTGTTCAAAGAAGGAACCAATCCAGTACCAGCGCGGCACTTCCACAAAAGTGTAGCCGGAGAAAAAAGTGTTCAAAGAAGGAACCAATCCAGTACCAGCGCGGCACATCCACAAAAGTGTAGCAGGAGAAAAAAGTGTTCAAAGAAGGAACCAATCCAGTACCAGCGCGGCACTTTCACAAAAGTGGAGCAGGAGAAAAAAGTGTTCAAAGAAGGAACCAATCCAGTACCAGCGCGGCACATCCACAAAAGTGTAGCAGGAGAAAAAAGTGTTCAAAGAAGGAACCAATCCAGTACCAGCGCGGCACTTCCACAAAAGTGTAGCAGGAGAAAAAAGTGTTCAAAGAAGGAACCAATCCAGTACCAGCGCGGCACATCCACAAAAGTGTAGCAGGAGAAAAAAGTGTTCAAAGAAGGAACCAATCCAGTACCAGCGCGGCACTTCCACAGATGTGTAGCAGGAGAAAAAAGTGTTCAAAGAAGGAACCAATCCAGTACCAGCGCGGCACTTCCACAAAAGTGTAGCAGGAGAAAAAAGTGTTCAAAGAAGGAACCAATCCAGTACCAGCGCGGCACTTCCACAAAAGTGTAGCAGGAGAAAAAAGTGTTCAAAGAAGGAACCAATCCAGTACCAGCGCGGCACATCCACAAAAGTGTAGCAGGAGAAAAAAGTGTTCAAAGAAGGAACCAATCCAGTACCAGCGCGGCACTTCCACAAAAGTGTAGCAGGAGAAAAATGTGTTCAAAGAAGGAACCAATCCAGTACCAGCGCGGCACCTCAACAAAAATGTAGCAGGAGAAAAAAGTGTTCAAAGAAGAAACCAATCCAGTACCAGCGCGGCACTTCTACAAAAGTGTAGCAGGAGAAAAAAGTGTTCAAAGAAGGAACCAATCCAGTACCAGCGCGGCACTTCCACAAAAGTGTAGCAGGAGAAAAAAGTGTTCAAAGAAGGAACCAATCCTGTACCAGCGCGGCACTTCCACAAAAGTGTAGCAGGAGAAAAAAGTGTTCAAAGAAGGAACCAATCCAGCACCAGCGCGGCACTTCCACAAAAGTGTAGCAGGAGAAAAAAGTGTTCAAAGAAGTAACCAATCCAGTACCAGCGCGGCACATCCACAAAAGTGTAGCAGGAGAAAAAAGTGTTCAAAGAAGAAACCAATCCAGTACCAGCGCGGCACTTCCACAAAAGTGTAGCAGGAGAAAAAAGTGTTCAAAGAAGGAACCAATCCAGTACCAGCGCGGCACATCCACAAAAGTGTAGCAGGAGAAAAAAGTGTTCAAAGAAGGAACCAATCCAGTACCAGCGCGGCACTTCCACAAAAGTGTAGCAGGAGAAAAAAGTGTTCAAAGAAGGAACCAATCCAGTACCAGCGCGGCACTTCCACAAAAGTGTAGCAGGAGAAAAAAGTGTTCAAAGAAGGAACCAATCCAGTACCAGCACGGCACATCCACAAAAGTGTAGCAGGAGAAATAAGTGTTCAAAGAAGGAACCAAACCAGTACCAGCGCGGCACATCCACAAAAGTGTAGCAGGAGAAAAAAGTGTTCAAAGAAGGAACCAATCCAGTACCAGCGCGGCACATCCACAAAAGTGTAGCAGGAGAAAAAAGTGTTCAAAGAAAAAACCAATCCAGTACCAGCGCGGCACTTTCACAAAAGTGGAGCAGGAGAAAAAAGTGTTCAAAGAAGGAACCAATCCAGTACCAGCGCGGCACATCCACAAAAGTGTAGCAGGAGAAAAAAGTGTTCAAAGAAGGAACCAATCCAGTACCAGCGCGGCACTTCCACAAAAGTGTAGCAGGAGAAAAAAGTGTTCAAAGAAGGAACCAATCCAGTACCAGCGCGGCACATCCACAAAAGTGTAGCAGGAGAAAAAAGTGTTCAAAGAAGGAACCAATCCAGTACCAGCGCGGCACTTCCACAGATGTGTAGCAGGAGAAAAAAGTGTTCAAAGAAGGAACCAATCCAGTACCAGCGCGGCACTTCCACAAAAGTGTAGCAGGAGAAAAAAGTGTTCAAAGAAGGAACCAAGACAGTACCAGCGCTGCACTTCCACAAAAGTGTAGCAGGAGAAAAAAGTGTTCAAAGAAGGAACCAATCCAGTACCAGCGCGGCACATCCACAAAAGTGTAGCAGGAGAAAAAAGTGTTCAAAGAAGGAACCAATCCAGTACCGGCGCGGCACTTCCACAAAAGTGTAGCAGGAGAAAAAAGTGTTCAAAGAAGGAACCAATCCAGTACCAGCGCGGCACATCCACAAAAGTGTAGCAGGAGAAAAAAGTGTTCAAAGAAGGAACCAATCCAGTACCAGCGCGGCAGTTCCACAAAAGTGTAGCAGGAAAAAAAAGTGTTCAAAGAAGGAACCAATCCAGTACCAGCGCGGCACTTCCACAAAAGTGTAGCAGGAGAAAAAAGCGTTCAAAGAAGGAACCAATCCAGTACCAGCGCGGCACATCCACAAAAGTGTAGCAGGAGAAAAAAGTGTTCAAAGAAGGAACCAATCCAGTACCAGCGCGGCACTTCCAAAAAAGTGTAGCAGGAGAAAAAAGTGTTCAAAGAAGGAACCAATCCAGTACCAGCGCGGCACTTCCACAAAAGTGTAGCAGGAGAAAAAAGTGTTCAAAGAAGGAACCAATCCAGTACCAGCGCGGCACATCCACAAAAGTGTAGCAGGAGAAAAAAGTGTTCAAAAAAGGAGCCAATCCAGTACCAGCGCGGCACTTCCACAAAAGTGTAGCAGGAGAAAAAAGTGTTCAAAGAAGGAACCAATCCAGTACCAGCGCGGCACTTCCACAAAAGTGTAGCAGGAGAAAAAAGTGTTCAAAGGAACCAATCCAGTACCAGCGCGGCACTTCCAAAAAAGTGTAGCAGGAGAAAAAAGTGTTCAAAGAAGGAACCAATCCAGTACCAGCGCGGCACTTCCACAAAAGTGTAGCAGGAGAAAAAAGTGTTCAAAGAAGGAACCAATCCAGTACCAGCGCGGCACATCCACAAAAGTGTAGCAGGAGAAAAAAGTGTTCAAAAAAGGAACCAATCCAGTACCAGCGCGGCACTTCCACAAAAGTGTAGCAGGAGAAAAAAGTGTTCAAAGAAGGAACCAATCCTGTACCAGCGCGGCACATCCACAAAAGTGTAGCAGGAGAAAAAGGTGTTCAAAGAAGGAACCAATCCAGTACCAGCGCGGCACTTCCACAAAAGTGTAGCAGGAGAAAAAAGTGTTCGAAGAAGGAACCAATCCAGTACCAGCGCGGCACATCCACAAAAGTGTAGCAGGAGAAAAAAGTGTTCAAAGAAGGAACCAATCCAGTACCAGCGCGGCACTTCCACAAAAGTGTAGCCGGAGAAAAAAGTGTTCAAAGAAGGAACCAATCCAGTACCAGCGCGGCACATCCACAAAAGTGTAGCAGGAGAAAAAAGTGTTCAAAGAAGGAACCAATCCAGTACCAGCGCGGCACTTCCACAAAAGTGTAGCAGGAGAAAAAAGTGTTCAAAGAAGGAACCAATCCAGTACCAGCGCGGCACATCCACAAAAGTGTAGCAGGAGAAAAAAGTGTTCAAAGAAGGAACCAATCCAGTACCAGCGCGGCACTTCCAAAAAAGTGTAGCAGGAGAAAAAAGTGTTCAAAGAAGGAACCAATCCAGTACCAGCGCGGCACTTCCACAAAAGTGTAGCAGGAGAAAAAAGTGTTCAAAGAAGGAACCAATCCAGTACCAGCGCGGCACATCCACAAAAGTGTAGCAGGAGAAAAAAGTGTTCAAAAAAGGAGCCAATCCAGTACCAGCGCGGCACTTCCACAAAAGTGTAGCAGGAGAAAAAAGTGTTCAAAGAAGGAACCAATCCAGTACCAGCGCGGCACTTCCACAAAAGTGTAGCAGGAGAAAAAAGTGTTCAAAGGAACCAATCCAGTACCAGCGCGGCACTTCCAAAAAAGTGTAGCAGGAGAAAAAAGTGTTCAAAGAAGGAACCAATCCAGTACCAGCGCGGCACTTCCACAAAAGTGTAGCAGGAGAAAAAAGTGTTCAAAGAAGGAACCAATCCAGTACCAGCGCGGCACATCCACAAAAGTGTAGCAGGAGAAAAAAGTGTTCAAAAAAGGAACCAATCCAGTACCAGCGCGGCACTTCCACAAAAGTGTAGCAGGAGAAAAAAGTGTTCAAAGAAGGAACCAATCCTGTACCAGCGCGGCACATCCACAAAAGTGTAGCAGGAGAAAAAGGTGTTCAAAGAAGGAACCAATCCAGTACCAGCGCGGCACTTCCACAAAAGTGTAGCAGGAGAAAAAAGTGTTCGAAGAAGGAACCAATCCAGTACCAGCGCGGCACATCCACAAAAGTGTAGCAGGAGAAAAAAGTGTTCAAAGAAGGAACCAATCCAGCACCAGCGCGGCACTTCCACAAAAGTGTAGCCGGAGAAAAAAGTGTTCAAAGAAGGAACCAATCCAGTACCAGCGCGGCACATCCACAAAAGTGTAGCAGGAGAAAAAAGTGTTCAAAGAAGGAACCAATCCAGTACCAGCGCGGCACTTTCACAAAAGTGGAGCAGGAGAAAAAAGTGTTCAAAGAAGGAACCAATCCAGTACCAGCGCGGCACATCCACAAAAGTGTAGCAGGAGAAAAAAGTGTTCAAAGAAGGAACCAATCCAGTACCAGCGCGGCACTTCCACAAAAGTGTAGCAGGAGAAAAAAGTGTTCAAAGAAGGAACCAATCCAGTACCAGCGCGGCACATCCACAAAAGTGTAGCAGGAGAAAAAAGTGTTCAAAGAAGGAACCAATCCAGTACCAGCGCGGCACTTCCACAGATGTGTAGCAGGAGAAAAAAGTGTTCAAAGAAGGAACCAATCCAGTACCAGCGCGGCACTTCCACAAAAGTGTAGCAGGAGAAAAAAGTGTTCAAAGAAGGAACCAATCCAGTACCAGCGCGGCACTTCCACAAAAGTGTAGCAGGAGAAAAAAGTGTTCAAAGAAGGAACCAATCCAGTACCAGCGCGGCACATCCACAAAAGTGTAGCAGGAGAAAAAAGTGTTCAAAGAAGGAACCAATCCAGTACCAGCGCGGCACTTCCACAAAAGTGTAGCAGGAGAAAAATGTGTTCAAAGAAGGAACCAATCCAGTACCAGCGCGGCACCTCAACAAAAATGTAGCAGGAGAAAAAAGTGTTCAAAGAAGAAACCAATCCAGTACCAGCGCGGCACTTCTACAAAAGTGTAGCAGGAGAAAAAAGTGTTCAAAGAAGGAACCAATCCAGTACCAGCGCGGCACTTCCACAAAAGTGTAGCAGGAGAAAAAAGTGTTCAAAGAAGGAACCAATCCTGTACCAGCGCGGCACTTCCACAAAAGTGTAGCAGGAGAAAAAAGTGTTCAAAGAAGGAACCAATCCAGCACCAGCGCGGCACTTCCACAAAAGTGTAGCAGGAGAAAAAAGTGTTCAAAGAAGTAACCAATCCAGTACCAGCGCGGCACATCCACAAAAGTGTAGCAGGAGAAAAAAGTGTTCAAAGAAGAAACCAATCCAGTACCAGCGCGGCACTTCCACAAAAGTGTAGCAGGAGAAAAAAGTGTTCAAAGAAGGAACCAATCCAGTACCAGCGCGGCACATCCACAAAAGTGTAGCAGGAGAAAAAAGTGTTCAAAGAAGGAACCAATCCAGTACCAGCGCGGCACTTCCACAAAAGTGTAGCAGGAGAAAAAAGTGTTCAAAGAAGGAACCAATCCAGTACCAGCGCGGCACTTCCACAAAAGTGTAGCAGGAGAAAAAAGTGTTCAAAGAAGGAACCAATCCAGTACCAGCACGGCACATCCACAAAAGTGTAGCAGGAGAAATAAGTGTTCAAAGAAGGAACCAAACCAGTACCAGCGCGGCACATCCACAAAAGTGTAGCAGGAGAAAAAAGTGTTCAAAGAAGGAACCAATCCAGTACCAGCGCGGCACATCCACAAAAGTGTAGCAGGAGAAAAAAGTGTTCAAAGAAAAAACCAATCCAGTACCAGCGCGGCACTTTCACAAAAGTGGAGCAGGAGAAAAAAGTGTTCAAAGAAGGAACCAATCCAGTACCAGCGCGGCACATCCACAAAAGTGTAGCAGGAGAAAAAACTGTTCAAAGAAGGAACCAATCCAGTACCAGCGCGGCACTTCCACAAAAGTGTAGCAGGAGAAAAAAGTGTTCAAAGAAGGAACCAATCCAGTACCAGCGCGGCACATCCACAAAAGTGTAGCAGGAGAAAAAAGTGTTCAAAGAAGGAACCAATCCAGTACCAGCGCGGCACTTCCACAGATGTGTAGCAGGAGAAAAAAGTGTTCAAAGAAGGAACCAATCCAGTACCAGCGCGGCACTTCCACAAAAGTGTAGCAGGAGAAAAAAGTGTTCAAAGAAGGAACCAAGACAGTACCAGCGCTGCACTTCCACAAAAGTGTAGCAGGAGAAAAAAGTGTTCAAAGAAGGAACCAATCCAGTACCAGCGCGGCACATCCACAAAAGTGTAGCAGGAGAAAAAAGTGTTCAAAGAAGGAACCAATCCAGTACCGGCGCGGCACTTCCACAAAAGTGTAGCAGGAGAAAAAAGTGTTCAAAGAAGGAACCAATCCAGTACCAGCGCGGCACATCCACAAAAGTGTAGCAGGAGAAAAAAGTGTTCAAAGAAGGAACCAATCCAGTACCAGCGCGGCAGTTCCACAAAAGTGTAGCAGGAAAAAAAAGTGTTCAAAGAAGGAACCAATCCAGTACCAGCGCGGCACTTCCACAAAAGTGTAGCAGGAGAAAAAAGCGTTCAAAGAAGGAACCAATCCAGTACCAGCGCGGCACATCCACAAAAGTGTAGCAGGAGAAAAAAGTGTTCAAAGAAGGAACCAATCCAGTACCAGCGCGGCACTTCCAAAAAAGTGTAGCAGGAGAAAAAAGTGTTCAAAGAAGGAACCAATCCAGTACCAGCGCGGCACTTCCACAAAAGTGTAGCAGGAGAAAAAAGTGTTCAAAGAAGGAACCAATCCAGTACCAGCGCGGCACATCCACAAAAGTGTAGCAGGAGAAAAAAGTGTTCAAAAAAGGAGCCAATCCAGTACCAGCGCGGCACTTCCACAAAAGTGTAGCAGGAGAAAAAAGTGTTCAAAGAAGGAACCAATCCAGTACCAGCGCGGCACTTCCACAAAAGTGTAGCAGGAGAAAAAAGTGTTCAAAGGAACCAATCCAGTACCAGCGCGGCACTTCCAAAAAAGTGTAGCAGGAGAAAAAAGTGTTCAAAGAAGGAACCAATCCAGTACCAGCGCGGCACTTCCACAAAAGTGTAGCAGGAGAAAAAAGTGTTCAAAGAAGGAACCAATCCAGTACCAGCGCGGCACATCCACAAAAGTGTAGCAGGAGAAAAAAGTGTTCAAAAAAGGAACCAATCCAGTACCAGCGCGGCACTTCCACAAAAGTGTAGCAGGAGAAAAAAGTGTTCAAAGAAGGAACCAATCCTGTACCAGCGCGGCACATCCACAAAAGTGTAGCAGGAGAAAAAGGTGTTCAAAGAAGGAACCAATCCAGTACCAGCGCGGCACTTCCACAAAAGTGTAGCAGGAGAAAAAAGTGTTCGAAGAAGGAACCAATCCAGTACCAGCGCGGCACATCCACAAAAGTGTAGCAGGAGAAAAAAGTGTTCAAAGAAGGAACCAATCCAGTACCAGCGCGGCACTTCCACAAAAGTGTAGCCGGAGAAAAAAGTGTTCAAAGAAGGAACCAATCCAGTACCAGCGCGGCACATCCACAGAAGTGTAGCAGGAGAAAAAAGTGTTCAAAGAAGGAACCAATCCAGTACCAGCGCGGCACTTCCACAAAAGTGTAGCAGGAGAAAAAAGTGTTCAAAGAAGGAACCAATCCAGTACCAGCGCGGCACATCCACAAAAGTGTAGCAGGAGAAAAAAGTGTTCAAAGAAGGAACCAATCCAGTACCAGCGCGGCACTTCCACAAAAGTGTAGCAGGAGAAAAATGTGTTCAAAGAAGGAACCAATCCAGTACCAGCGCGGCACCTCAACAAAAATGTAGCAGGAGAAAAAAGTGTTCAAAGAAGAAACCAATCCAGTACCAGCGCGGCACTTCTACAAAAGTGTAGCAGGAGAAAAAAGTGTTCAAAGAAGGAACCAATCCAGTACCAGCGCGGCACTTCCACAAAAGTGTAGCAGGAGAAAAAAGTGTTCAAAGAAGGAACCAATCCTGTACCAGCGCGGCACTTCCACAAAAGTGTAGCAGGAGAAAAAAGTGTTCAAAGAAGGAACCAATCCAGCACCAGCGCGGCACTTCCACAAAAGTGTAGCAGGAGAAAAAAGTGTTCAAAGAAGTAACCAATCCAGTACCAGCGCGGCACATCCACAAAAGTGTAGCAGGAGAAAAAAGTGTTCAAAGAAGAAACCAATCCAGTACCAGCGCGGCACTTCCACAAAAGTGTAGCAGGAGAAAAAAGTGTTCAAAAAAGGAACCAATCCAGTACCAGCGCGGCACATCCACAAAAGTGTAGCAGGAGAAAAAAGTGTTCAAAGAAGGAACCAATCCAGTACCAGCGCGGCACTTCCACAAAAGTGTAGCAGGAGAAAAAAGTGTTCAAAGAAGGAACCAATCCAGTACCAGCGCGGCACTTCCACAAAAGTGTAGCAGGAGAAAAAAGTGTTCAAAGAAGGAACCAATCCAGTACCAGCGCGGCACATCCACAAAAGTGTAGCAGGAGAAATAAGTGTTCAAAGAAGGAACCAAACCAGTACCAGCGCGGCACATCCACAAAAGTGTAGCAGGAGAAAAAAGTGTTCAAAGAAGGAACCAATCCAGTACCAGCGCGGCACATCCACAAAAGTGTAGCAGGAGAAAAAAGTGTTCAAAGAAAAATCCAATCCAGTACCAGCGCGGCACTTTCACAAAAGTGGAGCAGGAGAAAAAAGTGTTCAAAGAAGGAACCAATCCAGTACCAGCGCGGCACATCCACAAAAGTGTAGCAGGAGAAAAAAGTGTTCAAAGAAGGAACCAATCCAGTACCAGCGCGGCACTTCCACAAAAGTGTAGCAGGAGAAAAAAGTGTTCAAAGAAGGAACCAATCCAGTACCAGCGCGGCACATCCACAAAAGTGTAGCAGGAGAAAAAAGTGTTCAAAGAAGGAACCAATCCAGTACCAGCGCGGCACTTCCACAGATGTGTAGCAGGAGAAAAAAGTGTTCAAAGAAGGAACCAATCCAGTACCAGCGCGGCACTTCCACAAAAGTGTAGCAGGAGAAAAAAGTGTTCAAAGAAGGAACCAAGCCAGTACCAGCGCTGCACTTCCACAAAAGTGTAGCAGGAGAAAAAAGTGTTCAAAGAAGGAACCAATCCAGTACCAGCGCGGCACATCCACAAAAGTGTAGCAGGAGAAAAAAGTGTTCAAAGAAGGAACCAATCCAGTACCGGCGCGGCACTTCCACAAAAGTGTAGCAGGAGAAAAAAGTGTTCAAAGAAGGAACCAATCCAGTACCAGCGCGGCACATCCACAAAAGTGTAGCAGGAGAAAAGAGTGTTCAAAGAAGGAACCAATCCAGTACCAGCGCGGCACTTCCACAAAAGTGTAGCAGGAGAAAAAAGTGTTCAAAGAAGGAACCAATCCAGTACCAGTGCGGCACTTCCACAAAAGTGTAGCAGGAAAAAAAAGTGTTCAAAGAAGGAACCAATCCAGTACCAGCGCGGCACTTCCACAAAAGTGTAGCAGGAGAAAAAAGTGTTCAAAGAAGGAACCAATCCAGTACCAGTGCGGCACTTCCACAAAAGTGTAGCAGGAGAAAAAAGTGTTCAAAGAAGGAACCAATCCAGTACCAGCGCGGCACTTCCACAAAAGTGTAGCAGGAGAAAAAAGTGTTCAAAGAAGGAACCAATCCAGTACCAGCGCGGCACTTCCACAAAAGTGCAGCAGGAGAAAAAAGTGTTCAAAGAAGGAACCAATCCAGTACCAGCGCGGCACTTCCACAAAAGTGTAGCAGGAGAAAAAAGTGTTCAAAGAAGGAACCAATCCAGTACCAGCGCGGCACATCCACAAAAGTGTAGCAGGAGAAAAAGTGTTCAAAGAAGGAACCAATCCAGTACCAGCGCGGCACTTCCACAAAAGTGTAGCAGGAGAAAAAAGCGATCAAAGAAGGAACCAATCCAGTACCAGCGCGGCACTTCCACAAAAGTGTAGCAGGAGAAAAAAGTGTTCAAAGAAGGAACCAATCCAGTACCAGCGCGGCACATCCACAAAAGTGTAGCAGGAGAAAAAAGTGTTCAAAGAAGGAACCAATCCAGTACGAGCGCGGCACTTCCACAAAAGGGTAGCAGGAGCAAAAAGTGTTCAAAGAAGGAACCAATCCAGTACCAGCGCGGCACCTCAACAAAAGTGTAGCAGGAGAAAAAACCGTTCAAAGAAGGAACCAATCCAGTACCAGCGCGGCACTTCTACAAAAGTGTAGCAGGAGAAAAAAGTGTTCAAAGAAGGAACCAATCCAGTACCAGCGCGGCACTTCCACAAAAGTGTAGCAGGAGAAAAAAGTGTTCAAAGAAGGAACCAATCCTGTACCAGCGCGGCACTTCCACAAAAGTGTAGCAGGAGAAAAAAGTGTTCAAAGAAGGAACCAATCCAGTACCAGCGCGGCACATCCACAAAAGTGTAGCAGGAAAAAAAAGTGTTCAAAGAAGTAACCAATCCAGTACCAGTGCGGCACTTCCACAAAAGTGTAGCAGGAGAAAAAAGTGTTCAAAGAAGGAACCAATCCAGTACCAGCGCGGCACTTCCACAAAAGTGTAGCAGGAGAAAAAAGTGTTCAAAGAAGGAACCAATCCAGTACCAGCGCGGCATTTCCACAAAAGTGTAGCAGGAGAAAAAAGTGTTCAAAGAAAAAACCAATCCAGTACCAGCGCGGCACTTTCACAAAAGTGGAGCAGGAGAAAAAAGTGTTCAAAGAAGGAACCAATCCAGTACCAGCGCGGCACATCCACAAAAGTGTAGCAGGAGAAAAAAGTGTTCAAAGAAGGAACCAATCCAGTACCAGCGCGGCACTTCCACAAAAGTGTAGCAGGAGAAAAAAGTGTTCAAAGAAGGAACCAATCCAGTACCAGCGCGGCACATCCACAAAAGTGTAGCAGGAGAAAAAAGTGTTCAAAGAAGGAACCAATCCAGTACCAGCGCGGCACTTCCACAGATGTGTAGCAGGAGAAAAAAGTGTTCAAAGAAGGAACCAATCCAGTACCAGCGCGGCACTTCCACAAAAGTGTAGCAGGAGAAAAAAGTGTTCAAAGAAGGAACCAAGCCAGTACCAGCGCTGCACTTCCACAAAAGTGTAGCAGGAGAAAAAAGTGTTCAAAGAAGGAACCAATCCAGTACCAGCGCGGCACATCCACAAAAGTGTAGCAGGAGAAAAAAGTGTTCAAAGAAGGAACCAATCCAGTACCGGCGCGGCACTTCCACAAAAGTGTAGCAGGAGAAAAAAGTGTTCAAAGAAGGAACCAATCCAGTACCAGCGCGGCACATCCACAAAAATGTAGCAGGAGAAAAGAGTGTTCAAAGAAGGAACCAATCCAGTACCAGCGCGGCACTTCCACAAAAGTGTAGCAGGAGAAAAAAGTGTTCAAAGAAGGAACCAATCCAGTACCAGTGCGGCACTTCCACAAAAGTGTAGCAGGAAAAAAAAGTGTTCAAAGAAGGAACCAATCCAGTACCAGCGCGGCACTTCCACAAAAGTGTAGCAGGAGAAAAAAGTGTTCAAAGAAGGAACCAATCCAGTACCAGTGCGGCACTTCCACAAAAGTGTAGCAGGAGAAAAAAGTGTTCAAAGAAGGAACCAATCCAGTACCAGCGCGGCACTTCCACAAAAGTGTAGCAGGAGAAAAAAGTGTTCAAAGAAGGAACCAATCCAGTACCAGCGCGGCACTTCCACAAAAGTGCAGCAGGAGAAAAAAGTGTTCAAAGAAGGAACCAATCCAGTACCAGCGCGGCACTTCCACAAAAGTGTAGCAGGAGAAAAAAGTGTTCAAAGAAGGAACCAATCCAGTACCAGCGCGGCACATCCACAAAAGTGTAGCAGGAGAAAAAGTGTTCAAAGAAGGAACCAATCCAGTACCAGCGCGGCACTTCCACAAAAGTGTAGCAGGAGAAAAAAGCGATCAAAGAAGGAACCAATCCAGTACCAGCGCGGCACTTCCACAAAAGTGTAGCAGGAGAAAAAAGTGTTCAAAGAAGGAACCAATCCAGTACCAGCGCGGCACATCCACAAAAGTGTAGCAGGAGAAAAAAGTGTTCAAAGAAGGAACCAATCCAGTACGAGCGCGGCACTTCCACAAAAGGGTAGCAGGAGCAAAAAGTGTTCAAAGAAGGAACCAATCCAGTACCAGCGCGGCACCTCAACAAAAGTGTAGCAGGAGAAAAAACCGTTCAAAGAAGGAACCAATCCAGTACCAGCGCGGCACTTCTACAAAAGTGTAGCAGGAGAAAAAAGTGTTCAAAGAAGGAACCAATCCAGTACCAGCGCGGCACTTCCACAAAAGTGTAGCAGGAGAAAAAAGTGTTCAAAGAAGGAACCAATCCTGTACCAGCGCGGCACTTCCACAAAAGTGTAGCAGGAGAAAAAAGTGTTCAAAGAAGGAACCAATCCAGTACCAGCGCGGCACATCCACAAAAGTGTAGCAGGAAAAAAAAGTGTTCAAAGAAGTAACCAATCCAGTACCAGTGCGGCACTTCCACAAAAGTGTAGCAGGAGAAAAAAGTGTTCAAAGAAGGAACCAATCCAGTACCAGCGCGGCACTTCCACAAAAGTGTAGCAGGAGAAAAAAGTGTTCAAAGAAGGAACCAATCCAGTACCAGCGCGGCATTTCCACAAAAGTGCAGCAGGAGAAAAAAAGTGTTCAAAGAAGGAACCAATCCAGTACCAGCGCGGCACTTCCACAAAAGTGTAGCAGGAGAAAAAAGTGTTCAAAGAAGGAACCAATCCAGTACCAGCGCGGCACTTCCACAAAAGTGTAGCAGGAGAAAAAAGTGTTCAAAGAAGGAACCAATCCAGTACCAGCGCGGCATTTCCACAAAAGTGTAGCAGGAGAAAAAGTGTTCAAAGAAGGAACCAATCCAGTACCAGCGCGGCACTTCCACAAAAGCGTAGCAGGAGAAAAAAGTGTTCAAAGAAGGAACCAATCCAGTACCAGCGCGGCACATACACAAAAGTGTAGCAGGAGAAAAAAGTGTTCAAAGAAGGAACCAATCCAGTGCCAGCGTGGCACATTCAGAAAAGTGCAGCAGGAGAAAAAAGTGTTAAAACAAGGAACCAATCCAGTACCAGCGCGGCACTTCCACAAAAGTGTAGGAGGAGAAAAAAGTGTTCAAAGAAGGAACCAATCCAGCACCAGCGCGGCACATCCACAAAAGTGTAGCAGGAAAAAAAAGTGTTCAAAGAAGGAACCAATCCAGCAGCAGCGCGGCACTTCCACAAAAGTGTAGCAGGGGAAAAAAGTGTTCAAAGAAGGAACCAATCCAGTACCAGCGCGGCACTTCCACAAAAGTGTAGCAGGAGAAAAAAGTGTTCAAAGAAGGAACCAATCCTGTACCAGCGCGGCACTTCCAAAAAGTGTAGCAGGAGAAAAAAGTGTTCAAAGAAGGAACCAAACCAGTACCAGCGCGGCACTTCCACAAAAGTGTAGCAGGAGAAAAAAGTGTTCAAAGAAGGAACCAATCCAGTACCAGCGCGGCATATCCACAAAAGTGTAGCAGGAGAAAAAAGTGTTCAAAGAAGGAACCAATCCAGCACCAGCGCGGCACTTCCACAAAAGTGTAGCAGGAGAAAAAAGTGTTCAAAGAAGGAACCAACCCAGTACCAGCGCGGCACTTCCACAAAAGTGTAGCAGGAGAAAAAAGTGTTCAAAGAAGGAACCAATCCAGTACCAGCGCGGCACTTCCACAAAAGTGTAGCAGGAGAAAAAAGTGTTCAAAGAAGGAACCAATCCAGTACGAGCGCGGCACTTCCACAAAAGAGTAGCAGGAGCAAAAAGTGTTCAAAGAAGGAACCAATCCAGTACCAGCGCGGCACCTCAAAAAAAGTGTAGCAGGAGAAAAAAGCGTTCAAAGAAGGAACCAATCCAGTACCAGCGCGGCACTTCTACAAAAGTGTAGCAGGAGAAAAAAGTGTTCAAAGAAGGAACCAATCCAGTACCAGCGCGGCACTTCCACAAAAGTGTAGCAGGAGAAAAAAGTGTTCAAAGAAGGAACCAATCCTGTACCAGCGCGGCACTTCCACAAAAGTGTAGCAGGAGAAAAAAGTGTTCAAAGAAGGAACCAATCCAGTACCAGCGCGGCACATCCACAAAAGTGTAGCAGGAAAAAAAAGTGTTCAAAGAAGTAACCAATCCAGTACCAGTGCGGCACTTCCACAAAAGTGTAGCAGGAGAAAAAAGTGTTCAAAGAAGGAACCAATCCAGTACCAGCGCGGCACTTCCACAAAAGTGTAGCAGGAGAAAAAAGTGTTCAAAGAAGGAACCAATCCAGTACCAGCGCGGCATTTCCACAAAAGTGCAGCAGGAGAAAAAAGTGTTCAAAGAAGGAACCAATCCAGTACCAGCGCGGCACTTCCACAAAAGTGTAGCAGGAGAAAAAAGTGTTCAAAGAAGGAACCAATCCAGTACCAGCGCGGCACTTCCACAAAAGTGTAGCAGGAGAAAAAAGTGTTCAAAGAAGGAACCAATCCAGTACCAGCGCGGCATTTCCACAAAAGTGTAGCAGGAGAAAAAGTGTTCAAAGAAGGAACCAATCCAGTACCAGCGCGGCACTTCCACAAAAGCGTAGCAGGAGAAAAAAGTGTTCAAAGAAGGAACCAATCCAGTACCAGCGCGGCACATACACAAAAGTGTAGCAGGAGAAAAAAGTGTTCAAAGAAGGAACCAATCCAGTGCCAGCGTGGCACATTCAGAAAAGTGCAGCAGGAGAAAAAAGTGTTCAAACAAGGAACCAATCCAGTACCAGCGCGGCACTTCCACAAAAGTGTAGGAGGAGAAAAAAGTGTTCAAAGAAGGAACCAATCCAGCACCAGCGCGGCACATCCACAAAAGTGTAGCAGGAAAAAAAGTGTTCAAAGAAGGAACCAATCCAGCACCAGCGCGGCACTTCCACAAAAGTGTAGCAGGGGAAAAAAGTATTAAAAGAAGGAACCAATCCAGTACCAGCGCGGCACTTCCACAAAAGTGTAGCAGGAGAAAAAAGTGTTCAAAGAAGGAACCAATCCTGTACCAGCGCGGCACTTCCAAAAAGTGTAGCAGGAGAAAAAAGTGTTCAAAGAAGGAACCAAACCAGTACCAGCGCGGCACTTCCACAAAAGTGTAGCAGGAGAAAAAAGTGTTCAAAGAAGGAACCAATCCAGTACCAGCGCGGCACATCCACAAAAGTGTAGCAGGAGAAAAAAGTGTTCAAAGAAGGAACCAATCCAGCACCAGCGCGGCACTTCCACAAAAGTGTAGCAGGAGAAAAAAGTGTTCAAAGAAGGAACCAATCCAGTACCAGCGCGGCACTTCCACAAAAGTGTAGCAGGAGAAAAAAGTGTGCAAAGAAGGAACCAATCCAGTACCAGCGCGGCACTTCCACAAAAGTGTAGCAGGAGAAAAAAGTGTTCAAAGAAGGAACCAATCCAGTACCAGCGCGGCACATCCACAAAAGTGTAGCAGGAGAAAAAAGTGCTCAAAGAAGGAACCAATCCAGTACCAGCGCGGCAGTTCCACAAAAGTGTAGCAGGAAAAAAAAGTGTTCAAAGAAGGAACCAATCCAGTACCAGCGCGGCACTTCCACAAAAGTGTAGCAGGAGAACAAAGCGTTCAAAGAAGGAACCAATCCAGTACCAGCGCGGCACATCCACAAAAGTGTAGCAGGAGAAAAAAGTGTTCAAAGAAGGAACCATTCCAGTACCAGCGCGGCACATCCACAAAAGTGTAGCAGGAGAAAAAAGTGTTCAAAGAAGGAACTAATCCAGTACCAGCGCGGCACTTCCACAAAAGTGTAGCAGGAGAAAAAAGTGTTCAAAGAAGGAACCAATCCAGCACCAGCGCGGCACTTCCACAAAAGTGTAGCAGGAAAAAAAAGTGTTCAAAGAAGGAACCAATCCAGTACCAGCGCGGCACTTCCACAAAAGTGTAGCAGGAGAAAAAAAGTGTTCAAAGAAGGAACCAATCCAGTACCAGCGCGGCACTTCCAAAAAAGTGTAGCAGGAGAAAAAAGTGTTCAAAGAAGGAACCAATCCAGTACCAGCGCGGCACTTCCACAAAAGTGTAGCAGGAGAAACAAGTGTTCAAAGAAGGAACCAATCCAGTACCAGCGCGGCACATCCACAAAAGTGTAGCAGGAGAAAAAAGTGTTCAAAGAAGGAACCAATCCAGTACCAGCGCGGCACTTCCACAAAAGTGTAGCAGGAGAAAAAAGTGTTCAAAGAAGGAACCAATCCAGTACCAGCGCGGCACATCCACAAAAGTGTAGCAGGAGAAAAAAGTGTTCAAAGAAGGAACCAATCCAGTACCAGCGCGGCACTTCCACAAAAGTGTAGCAGGAGAAAAAAGTGTTCAAAGAAGGAACCAATCCAGTACCAGCGCGGCACATCCACAAAAGTGTAGCAGGAGAAAAAAGTGTTCAAAGAAGAAACCAATCCAGTACCAGCGCGGCACTTCCACAAAAGTGTAGCAGGAGAAAAAAGTGTTCAAAGAAGGAACCAATCCAGTACCAGCTCGGCACATCCACAAAAGTGTAGCAGGAGAAAAAAGTGTTCAAAGAAGGAACTAATCCAGTACCAGCGCAGCACTTCCACAAAAGTGTAGCAGGAGAAAAAAGTGTTCAAAGAAGGAACCAATCCAGTACCAGTGCGGCACTTCCACAAAAGTGTAGCAGGAGAAAAAAGTGTTCAAAGAAGGAACCAATCCAGTACCAGCGCGGCACTTCCACAAAAGTGTAGCAGGAGAAAAAAGTGTTCAAAGAAGGAACCAATCCAGTACCAGAGCGGCACTTCCACAAAAGTGTAGCAGGAGAAAAAAGTGTTCAAAGAAGGAACCAATCCAGTACCAGCGCGGCACTTCCACAAAAGTGTAGCAGGAGAAAAAGTGTTCAAAGAAGGAACCAATCCAGTACCAGCGCGGCACTTCCACAAAAGTGCAGCAGGAGAAAAAAGTGTTCAAAGAAGGAACCAATTCAGTACCAGCGCGGCACTTCCACAAAAGTGTAGCAGGAGAAAAAAGTGTTCAAAGAAGGAACCAATCCAGTACCAGCGCGGCACATCCACAAAAGTGTAGCAGGAGAAAAAAGTTTTCAAACAAGGAACCAATCCAGTACCAGCGCGGCACTTCCACAAAAGTGTAGCAGGAGAAAAAAGTGTTCAAAGAAGGAACCAATCCAGTACCAGCGCGGCAGTTCCACAAAAGTGTAGCAAGAAAAAAAAGTGTTCAAAGAAGGAACCTATCCAGTACCAGCGCGGCACTTCCACAAAAGTGTAGCAGGAGAAAAAAGTGTTCAAAGAAGGAACCAATCGAGTACCAGCGCGGCACATCGACAAAAGTGTAGCAGGAGAAAAAAGTGTTCAAAGAAGGAACCAATCCAGCACCAGCGCGGCACTTCCACAAAAGTGTAGCAGGAGAAAAAAGTGTTCAAAGAAGGAACCAATCCAGTACCAGCGCGGCACATCCACAAAAGTGTAGCAGGAGAAAAAGTGTTCAAAGAAGGAACCAATCCAGTACCAGCGCGGCACTTCCACAAAAGTGTAGCAGGAGAAAAAAGTGTTCAAAGAAGGAACCAATCCTGTACCAGCGCGGCACATCCACAAAAGTGTAGCAGGAGAAAAAAGTGTTCAAAGAAGGAACCAATCCAGTACCAGCGCGGCACTTCCACAAAAGTGTAGCAGGAGAAAAAAGTGTTCAAAGAAGGAACCAATCCAGTACCAGCGCGGCACATCCACAAAAGTGTAGCAGGAGAAAAAAGTGTTCAAAGAAGGAACCAATCCAGTACCAGCGCGGCAGTTCCACAAAAGTGTAGCAGGAAAAAAAAGTGTTCAAAGAAGGAACCAATCCAGTACCAGGGCGGCACTTCCACAAAAGTGTAGCAGGAGAAAAAAGCGTTCAAAGAAGGAACCAATCCAGTACCAGCGCGGCACATCCACAAAAGTGTAGCAGGAGAAAAAAGTGTTCAAAGAAGGAACCAATCCAGTACCAGCGCGGCACTTCCAAAAAAGTGTAGCAGGAGAAAAAAGTGTTCAAAGAAGGAACCAATCCAGTACCAGCGCGGCACTTCCACAAAAGTGTAGCAGGAGAAAAAAGTGTTCAAAGAAGGAACCAATCCAGTACCAGCGCGGCACATCCACAAAAGTGTAGCAGGAGAAAAAAGTGTTCAAAAAAGGAACCAATCCAGTACCAGCGCGGCACTTCCACAAAAGTGTAGCAGGAGAAAAAAGTGTTCAAAGAAGGAACCAATCCAGTACCAGCGCGGCACTTCCACAAAAGTGTAGCAGGAGAAAAAAGTGTTCAAAGGAACCAATCCAGTACCAGCGCGGCACTTCCAAAAAAGTGTAGCAGGAGAAAAAAGTGTTCAAAGAAGGAACCAATCCAGTACCAGCGCGGCACTTCCACAAAAGTGTAGCAGGAGAAAAAAGTGTTCAAAGAAGGAACCAATCCAGTACCAGCGCGGCACTTCCACAAAAGTGTAGCCGGAGAAAAAAGTGTTCAAAGAAGGAACCAATCCAGTACCAGCGCGGCACATCCACAAAAGTGTAGCAGGAGAAAAAAGTGTTCAAAGAAGGAACCAATCCAGTACCAGCGCGGCACTTCCACAAAAGTGTAGCAGGAGAAAAAAGTGTTCAAAGAAGGAACCAATCCAGTACCAGCGCGGCACATCCACAAAAGTGTAGCAGGAGAAAAAAGTGTTCAAAGAAGGAACCAATCCAGTACCAGCGCGGCACTTCCACAAAAGTGTAGCAGGAGAAAAATGTGTTCAAAGAAGGAACCAATCCAGTACCAGCGCGGCACTTCCACAAAAGTGTAGCAGGAGAAAAAAGTGTTCAAAGAAGGAACCAATCGAGCACCAGCGCGGCACATCCAAAAAAGTGTAGCAGGAGAAAAAAGTGTTCAAAGAAGTAACCAATCCAGTACCAGCGCGGCACATCCACAAAAGTGTAGCAGGAGAAAAAAGTGTTCAAAGAAGAAACCAATCCAGTACCAGCGCGGCACTTCCACAAAAGTGTAGCAGGAGAAAAAAGTGTTCAAAGAAGGAACCAATCCAGTACCAGCGCGGCACATCCACAAAAGTGTAGCAGGAGAAAAAAGTGTTCAAAGAAGGAACCAATCCAGTACCAGCGCGGCACTTCCACAAAAGTGTAGCAGGAGAAAAAAGTGTTCAAAGAAGGAACCAATCCAGTACCAGCGCGGCACTTCCACAAAAGTGTAGCAGGAGAAAAAAGTGTTCAAAGAAGGAACCAATCCAGTACCAGCGCGGCAGATCCACAAAAGTGTAGCAGGAGAAATAAGTGTTCAAAGAAGGAACCAAACCAGTACCAGCGCGGCACATCCACAAAAGTGTAGCAGGAGAAAAAAGTGTTCAAAGAAGGAACCAATCCAGTACCAGCGCGGCACATCCACAAAAGTGTAGCAGGAGAAAAAAGTGTTCAAAGAAGGAACCAATCCAGTACCAGCGCGGCACCTCCACAAAAGTGTAGCAGGAGAAAAAAGTGTTCAAAGAAAAACCAATCCAGTACCAGCGCGGCACTTTCACAAAAGTGTAGCAGGAGAAAAAAGTGTTCAAAGAAGGAACCAATCCAGTACCAGCGCGGCACATCCACAAAAGTGTAGCAGGAGAAAAAAGTGTTCAAAGAAGGAACCAATCCAGTACCAGCGCGGCACTTCCACAAAAGTGTAGCAGGAGAAAAAAGTGTTCAAAGAAGGAACCAATCCAGTACCAGCGCGGCACATCCACAAAAGTGAAGCAGGAGAAAAAAGTGTTCAAAGAAGGAACCAATCCAGTACCAGCGCGGCACTTCCACAGATGTGTAGCAGGAGAAAAAAGTGTTCAAAGAAGGAACCAATCCAGTACCAGCGCGGCACTTCCACAAAAGTGTAGCAGGAGAAAAAAGTGTTCAAAGAAGGAACCAAGCCAGTACCAGCGCTGCACTTCCACAAAAGTGTAGCAGGAGAAAAAAGTGTTCAAAGAAGGAACCAATCCAGTACCAGCGCGGCACATCCACAAAAGTGTAGCAGGAGAAAAAACTGTTCAAAGAAGGAACCAATCCAGTACCGGCGCGGCACTTCCACAAAAGTGTAGCAGGAGAAAAAAGTGTTCAAAGAAGGAACCAATCCAGTACCAGCGCGGCACATCCACAAAAGTGTAGCAGGAGAAAAAAGTGTTCAAAGAAGGAACCAATCCAGTACCAGCGCGGCACTTCCACAAAAGTGTAGCAGGAGAAAAAAGTGTTCAAAGAAGGAACCAATCCAGTACCAGTGCGGCACTTCCACAAAAGTGTAGCAGGAAAAAAAAGTGTTCAAAGAAGGAACCAATCCAGTACCAGCGCGGCACTTCCACAAAAGTGTAGCAGGAGAAAAAAGTGTTCAAAGAAGGAACCAATCCAGTACCAGTGCGGCACTTCCACAAAAGTGTAGCAGGAGAAAAAAGTGTTCAAAGAAGGAACCAATCCAGTACCAGCGCGGCACTTCCACAAAAGTGTCGCAGGAGAAAAAAGTGTTCAAAGAAGGAACCAATCCAGTACCAGCGCGGCACTTCCACAAAAGTGCAGCAGGAGAAAAAAGTGTTCAAAGAAGGAACCAATCCAGTACCAGCGCGGCACTTCCACAAAAGTGTAGCAGGAGAAAAAAGTGTTCAAAGAAGGAACCAATCCAGTACCAGCGCGGCACATCCACAAAAGTGTAGCAGGAGAAAAAGTGTTCAAAGAAGGAACCAATCCAGTACCAGCGCGGCACTTCCACAAAAGTGTAGCAGGAGAAAAAAGCGTTCAAAGAAGGAACCAATCCAGTAGCAGCGCGGCACTTCCACAAAAGTGTAGCAGGAGAAAAAAGTGTTCAAAGAAGGAACCAATCCAGTACCAGCGCGGCACATCCACAAAAGTGTAGCAGGAGAAAAAAGTGTTCAAAGAAGGAACCAATCCAGTACCAGCGCGGCACTTCCACAAAAGGGTAGCAGGAGAAAAAAGTGTTCAAAGAAGGAACCAATCCAGTACCAGCGCGGCACCTCAACAAAAGTGTAGCAGGAGAAAAAAGCGTTCAAAGAAGGAACCAATCCAGTACCAGCGCGGCACTTCTACAAAAGTGTAGCAGGAGAAAAAAGTGTTCAAAGAAGGAACCAATCCAGTACCAGCGCGGCACTTCCACAAAAGTGTAGCAGGAGAAAAAAGTGTTCAAAGAAGGAACCAATCCTGTACCAGCGCGGCACTTCCACAAAAGTGTAGCAGGAGAAAAAAGTGTTCAAAGAAGGAACCAATCCAGTACCAGCGCGGCACATCCACAAAAGTGTAGCAGGAAAAAAAAGTGTTCAAAGAAGTAACCAATCCAGTACCAGTGCGGCACTTCCACAAAAGTGTAGCAGGAGAAAAAAGTGTTCAAAGAAGGAACCAATCCAGTACCAGCGCGGCACTTCCACAAAAGTGTAGCAGGAGAAAAAAGTGTTCAAAGAAGGAACCAATCCAGTACCAGCGCGGCATTTCCACAAAAGTGCAGCAGGAGAAAAAAGTGTTCAAAGAAGGAACCAATCCAGTACCAGCGCGGCACTTCCACAAAAGTGTAGCAGGAGAAAAAAGTGTTCAAAGAAGGAACCAATCCAGTACCAGCGCGGCACATCCACAAAAGTGTAGCAGGAGAAAAAGTGTTCAAAGAAGGAACCAATCCAGTACCAGCGCGGCACTTCCACAAAAGCGTAGCAGGAGAAAAAAGTGTTCAAAGAAGGAACCAATCCAGTACCAGCGCGGCACATACACAAAAGTGTAGCAGGAGAAAAAAGTGTTCAAAGAAGGAACCAATCCAGTGCCAGCGTGGCACATTCAGAAAAGTGCAGCAGGAGAAAAAAGTGTTCAAACAAGGAACCAATCCAGTACCAGCGCGGCACTTCCACAAAAGTGTAGGAGGAGAAAAAAGTGTTCAAAGAAGGAACCAATCCAGCACCAGCGCGGCACATCCACAAAAGTGTAGCAGGAAAAAAAAGTGTTCAAAGAAGGAACCAATCCAGCACCAGCGCGGCACTTCCACAAAAGTGTAGCAGGGGAAAAAAGTGTTAAAAGAAGGAACCAATCCAGTACCAGCGCGGCACTTCCACAAAAGTGTAGCAGGAGAAAAAAGTGTTCAAAGAAGGAACCAATCCTGTACCAGCGCGGCACTTCCAAAAAGTGTAGCAGGAGAAAAAAGTGTTCAAAGAAGGAACCAAACCAGTACCAGCGCGGCACTTCCACAAAAGTGTAGCAGGAGAAAAAAGTGTTCAAAGAAGGAACCAATCCAGTACCAGCGCGGCACATCCACAAAAGTGTAGCAGGAGAAAAAAGTGTTCAAAGAAGGAACCAATCCAGCACCAGCGCGGCACTTCCACAAAAGTGTAGCAGGAGAAAAAAGTGTTCAAAGAAGGAACCAATCCAGTACCAGCGCGGCACTTCCACAAAAGTGTAGCAGGAGAAAAAAGTGTTCAAAGAAGGAACCAATCCAGTACCAGCGCGGCACTTCCACAAAAGTGTAGCAGGAGAAAAAAGTGTTCAAAGAAGGAACCAATCCAGTATCAGCGCGGCACATCCACAAAAGTGTAGCAGGAGAAAAAAGTGCTCAAAGAAGGAACCAATCCAGTACCAGCGCGGCAGTTCCACAAAAGTGTAGCAGGAAAAAAAAGTGTTCAAAGAAGGAACCAATCCAGTACCAGCGCGGCACTTCCACAAAAGTGTAGCAGGAGAAAAAAGCGTTCAAAGAAGGAACCAATCCAGTACCAGCGCGGCACATCCACAAAAGTGTAGCAGGAGAAAAAAGTGTTCAAAGAAGGAACCATTCCAGTACCAGCGCGGCACATCCACAAAAGTGTAGCAGGAGAAAAAAGTGTTCAAAGAAGGAACCAATCCAGTACCAGCGCGGCACTTCCACAAAAGTGTAGCAGGAGAAAAAAGTGTTCAAAGAAGGAACCAATCCAGCACCAGCGCGGCACTTCCACAAAAGTGTAGCAGGAAAAAAAAGTGTTCAAAGAAGGAACCAATCCAGTACCAGCGCGGCACTTCCACAAAAGTGTAGCAGGAGAAAAAAAGTGTTCAAAGAAGGAACCAATCCAGTACCAGCGCGGCACTTCCACAAAAGTGCAGCAGGAGAAAAAAGTGTTCAAAGAAGGAACCAATTCAGTACCAGCGCGGCACTTCCACAAAAGTGTAGCAGGAGAAAAAAGTGTTCAAAGAAGGAACCAATCCAGTACCAGCGCGGCACATCCACAAAAGTGTAGCAGGAGAAAAAAGTTTTCAAACAAGGAACCAATCCAGTACCAGCGCGGCACTTCCACAAAAGTGTAGCAGGAGAAAAAAGTGTTCAAAGAAGGAACCAATCCAGTACCAGCGCGGCAGTTCCACAAAAGTGTAGCAAGAAAAAAAAGTGTTCAAAGAAGGAACCTATCCAGTACCAGCGCTGCACTTCCACAAAAGTGTAGCAGGAGAAAAAAGTGTTCAAAGAAGGAACCAATCGAGTACCAGCGCGGCACATCGACAAAAGTGTAGCAGGAGAAAAAAGTGGTCAAAGAAGGAACCAATCCAGCACCAGCGCGGCACTTCCACAAAAGTGTAGCAGGAGAAAAAAGTGTTCAAAGAAGGAACCAATCCAGTACCAGCGCGGCACATCCACAAAAGTGTAGCAGGAGAAAAAGTGTTCAAAGAAGGAACCAATCCAGTACCAGCGCGGCACTTCCACAAAAGTGTAGCAGGAGAAAAAAGTGTTCAAAGAAGGAACCAATCCTGTACCAGCGCGGCACATCCACAAAAGTGTAGCAGGAGAAAAAAGTGTTCAAAGAAGGAACCAATCCAGTACCAGCGCGGCACTTCCACAAAAGTGTAGCAGGAGAAAAAAGTGTTCAAAGAAGGAACCAATCCAGTACCAGCGCGGCACATCCACAAAAGTGTAGCAGGAGAAAAAAGTGTTCAAAGAAGGAACCAATCCAGTACCAGCGCGGCAGTTCCACAAAAGTGTAGCAGGAAAAAAAAGTGTTCAAAGAAGGAACCAATCCAGTACCAGGGCGGCACTTCCACAAAAGTGTAGCAGGAGAAAAAAGCGTTCAAAGAAGGAACCAATCCAGTACCAGCGCGGCACATCCACAAAAGTGTAGCAGGAGAAAAAAGTGTTCAAAGAAGGAACCAATCCAGTACCAGCGCGGCACTTCCAAAAAAGTGTAGCAGGAGAAAAAAGTGTTCAAAGAAGGAACCAATCCAGTACCAGCGCGGCACTTCCACAAAAGTGTAGCAGGAGAAAAAAGTGTTCAAAGACGGAACCAATCCAGTACCAGCGCGGCACATCCACAAAAGTGTAGCAGGAGAAAAAAGTGTTCAAAGAAGGAACCAATCCAGTACCAGCGCGGCACTTCCACAAAAGTGTAGCAGGAGAAAAAAGTGTTCAAAGAAGGAACCAATCCAGTACCAGCGCGGCACTTCCACAAAAGTGTAGCAGGAGAAAAAAGTGTTCAAAGGAACCAATCCAGTACCAGCGCGGCACTTCCAAAAAAGTGTAGCAGGAGAAAAAAGTGTTCAAAGAAGGAACCAATCCAGTACCAGCGCGGCACTTCCACAAAAGTGTAGCAGGAGAAAAAAGTGTTCAAAGAAGGAACCAATCCAGTACCAGCGCGGCACTTCCACAAAAGTGTAGCCGGAGAAAAAAGTGTTCAAAGAAGGAACCAATCCAGTACCAGCGCGGCACATCCACAAAAGTGTAGCAGGAGAAAAAAGTGTTCAAAGAAGGAACCAATCCAGTACCAGCGCGGCACTTCCACAAAAGTGTAGCAGGAGAAAAAAGTGTTCAAAGAAGGAACCAATCCAGTACCAGCGCGGCACATCCACAAAAGTGTAGCAGGAGAAAAAAGTGTTCAAAGAAGGAACCAATCCAGTACCAGCGCGGCACTTCCACAAAAGTGTAGCAGGAGAAAAATGTGTTCAAAGAAGGAACCAATCCAGTACCAGCGCGGCACCTCAACAAAAGTGTAGCAGGAGAAAAAAGTGTTCAAAGAAGAAACCAATCCAGTACCAGCGCGGCACTTCTACAAAAGTGTAGCAGGAGAAAAAAGTGTTCAAAGAAGGAACCAATCCAGTACCAGCGCGGCACTTCCACAAAAGTGTAGCAGGAGAAAAAAGTGTTCAAAGAAGGAACCAATCCTGTACCAGCGCGGCACTTCCACAAAAGTGTAGCAGGAGAAAAAGTGTTCAAAGAAGGAACCAATCGAGCACCAGCGCGGCACATCCAAAAAAGTGTAGCCGGAGAAAAAAGTGTTCAAAGAAGGAACCAATCCAGTACCAGCGCGGCACATCCACAAAAGTGTAGCAGGAGAAAAAAGTGTTCAAAGAAGGAACCAATCCAGTACCAGCGCGGCACTTCCACAAAAGTGTAGCAGGAGAAAAAAGTGTTCAAAGAAGGAACCAATCCAGTACCAGCGCGGCACATCCACAAAAGTGTAGCAGGAGAAAAAAGTGTTCAAAGAAGGAACCAATCCAGTACCAGCGCGGCACTTCCACAAAAGTGTAGCAGGAGAAAAATGTGTTCAAAGAAGGAACCAATCCAGTACCAGCGCGGCACCTCAACAAAAGTGTAGCAGGAGAAAAAAGTGTTCAAAGAAGAAACCAATGCAGTACCAGCGCGGCACTTCTACAAAAGTGTAGCAGGAGAAAAAAGTGTTCAAAGAAGGAACCAATCCAGTACCAGCGCGGCACTTCCACAAAAGTGTAGCAGGAGAAAAAAGTGTTCAAAGAAGGAACCAATCCTGTACCAGCGCGGCACTTCCACAAAAGTGTAGCAGGAGAAAAAGTGTTCAAAGAAGGAACCAATCGAGCACCAGCGCGGCACATCCAAAAAAGTGTAGCAGGAGAAAAAAGTGTTCAAAGAAGTAACCAATCCAGTACCAGCGCGGCACATCCACAAAAGTGTAGCAGGAGAAAAAAGTGTTCAAAGAAGAAACCAATCCAGTACCAGCGCGGCACTTCCACAAAAGTGTAGCAGGAGAAAAAAGTGTTCAAAGAAGGAACCAATCCAGTACCAGCGCGGCACATCCACAAAAGTGTAGCAGGAGAAAAAAGTGTTCAAAGAAGGGACCAATCCAGTACCAGCGCGGCACTTCCACAAAAGTGTAGCAGGAGAAAAAAGTGTTCAAAGAAGGAACCAATCCAGTACCAGCGCGGCACTTCCACAAAAGTGTAGCAGGAGAAAAAAGTGTTCAAAGAAGGAACCAATCCAGTACCAGCGCGGCACATCCACAAAAGTGTAGCAGGAGAAATAAGTGTTCAAAGAAGGAACCAAACCAGTACCAGCGCGGCACATCCACAAAAGTGTAGCAGGAGAAAAAAGTGTTCAAAGAAGGAACCAATCCAGTACCAGCGCGGCACATCCACAAAAGTGTAGCAGGAGAAAAAAGTGTTCAAAGAAGGAACCAATCCAGTACCAGCGCGGCACCTCCACAAAAGTGTAGCAGGAGAAAAAAGTGTTCAAAGAAAAAACCAATCCAGTACCAGCGCGGCACTTTCACAAAAGTGTAGCAGGAGAAAAAAGTGTTCAAAGAAGGAACCAATCCAGTACCAGCGCGGCACATCCACAAAAGTGTAGCAGGAGAAAAAAGTGTTCAAAGAAGGAACCAATCCAGTACCAGCGCGGCACTTCCACAAAAGTGTAGCAGGAGAAAAAAGTGTTCAAAGAAGGAACCAATCCAGTACCAGCGCGGCACATCCACAAAAGTGTAGCAGGAGAAAAAAGTGTTCAAAGAAGGAACCAATCCAGTACCAGCGCGGCACTTCCACAGATGTGTAGCAGGAGAAAAAAGTGTTCAAAGAAGGAACCAATCCAGTACCAGCGCGGCACTTCCACAAAAGTGTAGCAGGAGAAAAAAGTGTTCAAAGAAGGAACCAATCCAGTACCAGCGCGGCACTTCCACAAAAGTGCAGCAGGAGAAAAAAGTGTTCAAAGAAGGAACCAATCCAGTACCAGCGCGGCACTTCCACAAAAGTGTAGCAGGAGAAAAAAGTGTTCAAAGAAGGAACCAATCCAGTACCAGCGCGGCACATCCACAAAAGTGTAGCAGGAGAAAAAGTGTTCAAAGAAGGAACCAATCCAGTACCAGCGCGGCACTTCCACAAAAGTGTAGCAGGAGAAAAAAGCGTTCAAAGAAGGAACCAATCCAGTAGCAGCGCGGCACTTCCACAAAAGTGTAGCAGGAGAAAAAAGTGTTCAAAGAAGGAACCAATCCAGTACCAGCGCGGCACATCCACAAAAGTGTAGCAGGAGAAAAAAGTGTTCAAAGAAGGAACCAATCCAGTACCAGCGCGGCACTTCCACAAAAGGGTAGCAGGAGAAAAAAGTGTTCAAAGAAGGAACCAATCCAGTACCAGCGCGGCACCTCAACAAAAGTGTAGCAGGAGAAAAAAGCGTTCAAAGAAGGAACCAATCCAGTACCAGCGCGGCACTTCTACAAAAGTGTAGCAGGAGAAAAAAGTGTTCAAAGAAGGAACCAATCCAGTACCAGCGCGGCACTTCCACAAAAGTGTAGCAGGAGAAGAAAGTGTTCAAAGAAGGAACCAATCCTGTACCAGCGCGGCACTTCCACAAAAGTGTAGCAGGAGAAAAAAGTGTTCAAAGAAGGAACCAATCCAGTACCAGCGCGGCACATCCACAAAAGTGTAGCAGGAAAAAAAAGTGTTCAAAGAAGTAACCAATCCAGTACCAGTGCGGCACTTCCACAAAAGTGTAGCAGGAGAAAAAAGTGTTCAAAGAAGGAACCAATCCAGTACCAGCGCGGCACTTCCACAAAAGTGTAGCAGGAGAAAAAAGTGTTCAAAGAAGGAACCAATCCAGTACCAGCGCGGCATTTCCACAAAAGTGCAGCAGGAGAAAAAAGTGTTCAAAGAAGGAACCAATCCAGTACCAGCGCGGCACTTCCACAAAAGTGTAGCAGGAGAAAAAAGTGTTCAAAGAAGGAACCAATCCAGTACCAGCGCGGCACATCCACAAAAGTGTAGCAGGAGAAAAAGTGTTCAAAGAAGGAACCAATCCAGTACCAGCGCGGCACTTCCACAAAAGCGTAGCAGGAGAAAAAAGTGTTCAAAGAAGGAACCAATCCAGTACCAGCGCGGCACATACACAAAAGTGTAGCAGGAGAAAAAAGTGTTCAAAGAAGGAACCAATCCAGTGCCAGCGTGGCACATTCAGAAAAGTGCAGCAGGAGAAAAAAGTGTTCAAACAAGGAACCAATCCAGTACCAGCGCGGCACTTCCACAAAAGTGTAGGAGGAGAAAAAAGTGTTCAAAGAAGGAACCAATCCAGCACCAGCGCGGCACATCCACAAAAGTGTAGCAGGAAAAAAAAGTGTTCAAAGAAGGAACCAATCCAGCACCAGCGCGGCACTTCCACAAAAGTGTAGCAGGGGAAAAAAGTGTTAAAAGAAGGAACCAATCCAGTACCAGCGCGGCACTTCCACAAAAGTGTAGCAGGAGAAAAAAGTGTTCAAAGAAGGAACCAATCCTGTACCAGCGCGGCACTTCCAAAAAGTGTAGCAGGAGAAAAAAGTGTTCAAAGAAGGAACCAAACCAGTACCAGCGCGGCACTTCCACAAAAGTGTAGCAGGAGAAAAAAGTGTTCAAAGAAGGAACCAATCCAGTACCAGCGCGGCACATCCACAAAAGTGTAGCAGGAGAAAAAAGTGTTCAAAGAAGGAACCAATCCAGCACCAGCGCGGCACTTCCACAAAAGTGTAGCAGGAGAAAAAAGTGTTCAAAGAAGGAACCAATCCAGTACCAGCGCGGCACTTCCACAAAAGTGTAGCAGGAGAAAAAAGTGTTCAAAGAAGGAACCAATCCAGTATCAGCGCGGCACATCCACAAAAGTGTAGCAGGAGAAAAAAGTGCTCAAAGAAGGAACCAATCCAGTACCAGCGCGGCAGTTCCACAAAAGTGTAGCAGGAAAAAAAAGTGTTCAAAGAAGGAACCAATCCAGTACCAGCGCGGCACTTCCACAAAAGTGTAGCAGGAGAAAAAAGCGTTCAAAGAAGGAACCAATCCAGTACCAGCGCGGCACATCCACAAAAGTGTAGCAGGAGAAAAAAGTGTTCAAAGAAGGAACCATTCCAGTACCAGCGCGGCACATCCACAAAAGTGTAGCAGGAGAAAAAAGTGTTCAAAGAAGGAACCAATCCAGTACCAGCGCGGCACTTCCACAAAAGTGTAGCAGGAGAAAAAAGTGTTCAAAGAAGGAACCAATCCAGCACCAGCGCGGCACTTCCACAAAAGTGTAGCAGGAAAAAAAAGTGTTCAAAGAAGGAACCAATCCAGTACCAGCGCGGCACTTCCACAAAAGTGTAGCAGGAGAAAAAAAGTGTTCAAAGAAGGAACCAATCCAGTACCAGCGCGGCACTTCCACAAAAGTGCAGCAGGAGAAAAAAGTGTTCAAAGAAGGAACCAATTCAGTACCAGCGCGGCACTTCCACAAAAGTGTAGCAGGAGAAAAAAGTGTTCAAAGAAGGAACCAATCCAGTACCAGCGCGGCACATCCACAAAAGTGTAGCAGGAGAAAAAAGTTTTCAAACAAGGAACCAATCCAGTACCAGCGCGGCACTTCCACAAAAGTGTAGCAGGAGAAAAAAGTGTTCAAAGAAGGAACCAATCCAGTACCAGCGCGGCAGTTCCACAAAAGTGTAGCAAGAAAAAAAAGTGTTCAAAGAAGGAACCTATCCAGTACCAGCGCTGCACTTCCACAAAAGTGTAGCAGGAGAAAAAAGTGTTCAAAGAAGGAACCAATCGAGTACCAGCGCGGCACATTGACAAAAGTGTAGCAGGAGAAAAAAGTGGTCAAAGAAGGAACCAATCCAGCACCAGCACGGCACTTCCACAAAAGTGTAGCAGGAGAAAAAAGTGTTCAAAGAAGGAACCAATCCAGTACCAGCGCGGCACATCCACAAAAGTGTAGCAGGAGAAAAAGTGTTCAAAGAAGGAACCAATCCAGTACCAGCGCGGCACTTCCACAAAAGTGTAGCAGGAGAAAAAAGTGTTCAAAGAAGGAACCAATCCTGTACCAGCGCGGCACATCCACAAAAGTGTAGCAGGAGAAAAAAGTGTTCAAAGAAGGAACCAATCCAGTACCAGCGCGGCACTTCCACAAAAGTGTAGCAGGAGAAAAAAGTGTTCAAAGAAGGAACCAATCCAGTACCAGCGCGGCACATCCACAAAAGTGTAGCAGGAGAAAAAAGTGTTCAAAGAAGGAACCAATCCAGTACCAGCGCGGCAGTTCCACAAAAGTGTAGCAGGAAAAAAAAGTGTTCAAAGAAGGAACCAATCCAGTACCAGGGCGGCACTTCCACAAAAGTGTAGCAGGAGAAAAAAGCGTTCAAAGAAGGAACCAATCCAGTACCAGCGCGGCACATCCACAAAAGTGTAGCAGGAGAAAAAAGTGTTCAAAGAAGGAACCAATCCAGTACCAGCGCGGCACTTCCAAAAAAGTGTAGCAGGAGAAAAAAGTGTTCAAAGAAGGAACCAATCCAGTACCAGCGCGGCACTTCCACAAAAGTGTAGCAGGAGAAAAAAGTGTTCAAAGACGGAACCAATCCAGTACCAGCGCGGCACATCCACAAAAGTGTAGCAGGAGAAAAAAGTGTTCAAAGAAGGAACCAATCCAGTACCAGCGCGGCACTTCCACAAAAGTGTAGCAGGAGAAAAAAGTGTTCAAAGAAGGAACCAATCCAGTACCAGCGCGGCACTTCCACAAAAGTGTAGCAGGAGAAAAAAGTGTTCAAAGGAACCAATCCAGTACCAGCGCGGCACTTCCAAAAAAGTGTAGCAGGAGAAAAAAGTGTTCAAAGAAGGAACCAATCCAGTACCAGCGCGGCACTTCCACAAAAGTGTAGCAGGAGAAAAAAGTGTTCAAAGAAGGAACCAATCCAGTACCAGCGCGGCACTTCCACAAAAGTGTAGCCGGAGAAAAAAGTGTTCAAAGAAGGAACCAATCCAGTACCAGCGCGGCACATCCACAAAAGTGTAGCAGGAGAAAAAAGTGTTCAAAGAAGGAACCAATCCAGTACCAGCGCGGCACTTCCACAAAAGTGTAGCAGGAGAAAAAAGTGTTCAAAGAAGGAACCAATCCAGTACCAGCGCGGCACATCCACAAAAGTGTAGCAGGAGAAAAAAGTGTTCAAAGAAGGAACCAATCCAGTACCAGCGCGGCACTTCCACAAAAGTGTAGCAGGAGAAAAATGTGTTCAAAGAAGGAACCAATCCAGTACCAGCGCGGCACCTCAACAAAAGTGTAGCAGGAGAAAAAAGTGTTCAAAGAAGAAACCAATCCAGTACCAGCGCGGCACTTCTACAAAAGTGTAGCAGGAGAAAAAAGTGTTCAAAGAAGGAACCAATCCAGTACCAGCGCGGCACTTCCACAAAAGTGTAGCAGGAGAAAAAAGTGTTCAAAGAAGGAACGAATCCTGTACCAGCGCGGCACTTCCACAAAAGTGTAGCAGGAGAAAAAGTGTTCAAAGAAGGAACCAATCGAGCACCAGCGCGGCACATCCAAAAAAGTGTAGCCGGAGAAAAAAGTGTTCAAAGAAGGAACCAATCCAGTACCAGCGCGGCACATCCACAAAAGTGTAGCAGGAGAAAAAAGTGTTCAAAGAAGGAACCAATCCAGTACCAGCGCGGCACTTCCACAAAAGTGTAGCAGGAGAAAAAAGTGTTCAAAGAAGGAACCAATCCAGTACCAGCGCGGCACATCCACAAAAGTGTAGCAGGAGAAAAAAGTGTTCAAAGAAGGAACCAATCCAGTACCAGCGCGGCACTTCCACAAAAGTGTAGCAGGAGAAAAATGTGTTCAAAGAAGGAACCAATCCAGTACCAGCGCGGCACCTCAACAAAAGTGTAGCAGGAGAAAAAAGTGTTCAAAGAAGAAACCAATCCAGTACCAGCGCGGCACTTCTACAAAAGTGTAGCAGGAGAAAAAAGTGTTCAAAGAAGGAACCAATCCAGTACCAGCGCGGCACTTCCACAAAAGTGTAGCAGGAGAAAAAAGTGTTCAAAGAAGGAACCAATCCTGTACCAGCGCGGCACTTCCACAAAAGTGTAGCAGGAGAAAAAGTGTTCAAAGAAGGAACCAATCGAGCACCAGCGCGGCACATCCAAAAAAGTGTAGCAGGAGAAAAAAGTGTTCAAAGAAGTAACCAATCCAGTACCAGCGCGGCACATCCACAAAAGTGTAGCAGGAGAAAAAAGTGTTCAAAGAAGAAACCAATCCAGTACCAGCGCGGCACTTCCACAAAAGTGTAGCAGGAGAAAAAAGTGTTCAAAGAAGGAACCAATCCAGTACCAGCGCGGCACATCCACAAAAGTGTAGCAGGAGAAAAAAGTGTTCAAAGAAGGAACCAATCCAGTACCAGCGCGGCACTTCCACAAAAGTGTAGCAGGAGAAAAAAGTGTTCAAAGAAGGAACCAATCCAGTACCAGCGCGGCACTTCCACAAAAGTGTAGCAGGAGAAAAAAGTGTTCAAAGAAGGAACCAATCCAGTACCAGCGCGGCACATCCACAAAAGTGTAGCAGGAGAAATAAGTGTTCAAAGAAGGAACCAAACCAGTACCAGCGCGGCACATCCACAAAAGTGTAGCAGGAGAAAAAAGTGTTCAAAGAAGGAACCAATCCAGTACCAGCGCGGCACATCCACAAAAGTGTAGCAGGAGAAAAAAGTGTTCAAAGAAGGAACCAATCCAGTACCAGCGCGGCACCTCCACAAAAGTGTAGCAGGAGAAAAAAGTGTTCAAAGAAAAAACCAATCCAGTACCAGCGCGGCACTTTCACAAAAGTGTAGCAGGAGAAAAAAGTGTTCAAAGAAGGAACCAATCCAGTACCAGCGCGGCACATCCACAAAAGTGTAGCAGGAGAAAAAAGTGTTCAAAGAAGGAACCAATCCAGTACCAGCGCGGCACTTCCACAAAAGTGTAGCAGGAGAAAAAAGTGTTCAAAGAAGGAACCAATCCAGTACCAGCGCGGCACATCCACAAAAGTGTAGCAGGAGAAAAAAGTGTTCAAAGAAGGAACCAATCCAGTACCAGCGCGGCACTTCCACAGATGTGTAGCAGGAGAAAAAAGTGTTCAAAGAAGGAACCAATCCAGTACCAGCGCGGCACTTCCACAAAAGTGTAGCAGGAGAAAAAAGTGTTCAAAGAAGGAACCAAGCCAGTACCAGCGCTGCACTTCCACAAAAGTGTAGCAGGAGAAAAAAGTGTTCAAAGAAGGAACCAATCCAGTACCAGCGCGGCACATCCACAAAAGTGTAGCAGGAGAAAAAAGTGTTCAAAGAAGGAACCAATCCAGTACCGGCGCGGCACTTCCACAAAAGTGTAGCAGGAGAAAAAAGTGTTCAAAGAAGGAACCAATCCAGTACCAGCGCGGCACATCCACAAAAGTGTAGCAGGAGAAAAAAGTGTTCAAAGAAGGAACCAATCCAGTACCAGCGCGGCACTTCCACAAAAGTGTAGCAGGAGAAAAAAGTGTTCAAAGAAGGAACCAATCCAGTACCAGTGCGGCACTTCCACAAAAGTGTAGCAGGAAAAAAAAGTGTTCAAAGAAGGAACCAATCCAGTACCAGCGCGGCACTTCCACAAAAGTGTAGCAGGAGAAAAAAGTGTTCAAAAAAGGAACCAATCCAGTACCAGTGCGGCACTTCCACAAAAGTGTAGCAGGAGAAAAAAGTGTTCAAAGAAGGAACCAATCCAGTACCAGCGCGGCACTTCCACAAAAGTGTAGCAGGAGAAAAAAGTGTTCAAAGAAGGAACCAATCCAGTACCAGCGCGGCACTTCCACAAAAGTGCAGCAGGAGAAAAAAGTGTTCAAAGAAGGAACCAATCCAGTACCAGCGCGGCACTTCCACAAAAGTGTAGCAGGAGAAAAAAGTGTTCAAAGAAGGAAGCAATCCAGTACCAGCGCGGCACATCCACAAAAGTGTAGCAGGAGAAAAAGTGTTCAAAGAAGGAACCAATCCAGTACCAGCGCGGCACTTCCACAAAAGTGTAGCAGGAGAAAAAAGCGTTCAAAGAAGGAACCAATCCAGTACCAGCGCGGCACTTCCACAAAAGTGTAGCAGGAGAAAAAAGTGTTCAAAGAAGGAACCAATCCAGTACCAGCGCGGCACATCCACAAAAGTGTAGCAGGAGAAAAAAGTGTTCAAAGAAGGAACCAATCCAGTACCAGCGCGGCACTTCCACAAAAGGGTAGCAGGAGAAAAAAGTGTTCAAAGAAGGAACCAATCCAGTACCAGCGCGGCACCTCAACAAAAGTGTAGCAGGAGAAAAAAGCGTTCAAAGAAGGAACCAATCCAGTACCAGCGCGGCACTTCTACAAAAGTGTAGCAGGAGAAAAAAGTGTTCAAAGAAGGAACCAATCCAGTACCAGCGCGGCACTTCCACAAAAGTGTAGCAGGAGAAAAAAGTGTTCAAAGAAGGAACCAATCCTGTACCAGCGCGGCACTTCCACAAAAGTGTAGCAGGAGAAAAAAGTGTTCAAAGAAGGAACCAATCCAGTACCAGCGCGGCACATCCACAAAAGTGTAGCAGGAAAAAAAAGTGTTCAAAGAAGTAACCAATCCAGTACCAGTGCGGCACTTCCACAAAAGTGTAGCAGGAGAAAAAAGTGTTCAAAGAAGGAACCAATCCAGTACCAGCGCGGCACATCCACAAAAGTGTAGCAGGAGAAAAAAGTGTTCAAAGAAGGAACCAATCCAGTACCAGCGCGACATTTCCACAAAAGTGCAGCAGGAGAAAAAAGTGTTCAAAGAAGGAACCAATCCAGTACCAGCGCGGCACTTCCACAAAAGTGTAGCAGGAGAAAAAAGTGTTCAAAGAAGGAACCAAGCCAGTACCAGCGCTGCACTTCCACAAAAGTGTAGCAGGAGAAAAAAGTGTTCAAAGAAGGAACCAATCCAGTACCAGCGCGGCACTTCCACAAAAGTGTAGCAGGAGAAAAAAGTGTTCAAAGAAGGAACCAATCCAGTACCAGCGCGGCACCTCCACAAAAGTGTAGCAGGAGAAAAAAGTGTTCAAAGAAAAAACCAATCCAGTACCAGCGCGGCACTTTCACAAAAGTGTAGCAGGAGAAAAAAGTGTTCAAAGAAGGAACCAATCCAGTAACAGCGCGGCACATCCACAAAAGTGTAGCAGGAGAAAAAAGTGTTCAAAGAAGGAACCAATCCAGTACCAGCGCGGCACTTCCACAAAAGTGTAGCAGGAGAAAAAAGTGTTCAAAGAAGGAACCAATCCAGTACCAGCGCGGCACATCCACAAAAGTGTAGCAGGAGAAAAAAGTGTTCAAAGAAGGAACCAATCCAGTACCAGCGCGGCACTTCCACAGATGTGTAGCAGGAGAAAAAAGTGTTCAAAGAAGGAACCAATCCAGTACCAGCGCGGCACTTCCACAAAAGTGTAGCAGGAGAAAAAAGTGTTCAAAGAAGGAACCAAGCCAGTACCAGCGCTGCACTTCCACAAAAGTGTAGCAGGAGAAAAAAGTGTTCAAAGAAGGAACCAATCCAGTACCAGCGCGGCACATCCACAAAAGTGTAGCAGGAGAAAAAAGTGTTCAAAGAAGGAACCAATCCAGTACCGGCGCGGCACTTCCACAAAAGTGTAGCAGGAGAAAAAAGTGTTCAAAGAAGGAACCAATCCAGTACCAGCGCGGCACATCCACAAAAGTGTAGCAGGAGAAAAAAGTGTTCAAAGAAGGAACCAATCCAGTACCAGCGCGGCACTTCCACAAAAGTGTAGCAGGAGAAAAAAGTGTTCAAAGAAGGAACCAATCCAGTACCAGTGCGGCACTTCCACAAAAGTGTAGCAGGAAAAAAAAGTGTTCAAAGAAGGAACCAATCCAGTACCAGCGCGGCACTTCCACAAAAGTGTAGCAGGAGAAAAAAGTGTTCAAAGAAGGAACCAATCCAGTACCAGTGCGGCACTTCCAAAAAAGTGTAGCAGGAGAAAAAAGTGTTCAAAGAAGGAACCAATCCAGTACCAGCGCGGCACTTCCACAAAAGTGTAGCAGGAGAAAAAAGTGTTCAAAGAAAGAACCAATCCAGTACCAGCGCGGCACTTCCACAAAAGTGCAGCAGGAGAAAAAAGTGTTCAAAGAAGGAACCAATCCAGTACCAGCGCGGCACTTCCACAAAAGTGTAGCAGGAGAAAAAAGTGTTCAAAGAAGGAACCAATCCAGTACCAGCGCGGCACATCCACAAAAGTGTAGCAGGAGAAAAAGTGTTCAAAGAAGGAACCAATCCAGTACCAGCGCGGCACTTCCACAAAAGTGTAGCAGGAGAAAAAAGCGTTCAAAGAAGGAACCAATCCAGTACCAGCGCGGCACTTCCACAAAAGTGTAGCAGGAGAAAAAAGTGTTCAAAGAAGGAACCAATCCAGTACCAGCGCGGCACATCCACAAAAGTGTAGCAGGAGAAAAAAGTGTTCAAAGAAGGAACCAATCCAGTACCAGCGCGGCACTTCCACAAAAGGGTAGCAGGAGAAAAAAGTGTTCAAAGAAGGAACCAATCCAGTACCAGCGCGGCACCTCAACAAAAGTGTAGCAGGAGAAAAAAGCGTTCAAAGAAGGAACCAATCCAGTACCAGCGCGGCACTTCTACAAAAGTGTAGCAGGAGAAAAAAGTGTTCAAAGAAGGAACCAATCCAGTACCAGCGCGGCACTTCCACAAAAGTGTAGCAGGAGAAAAAAGTGTTCAAAGAAGGAACCAATCCTGTACCAGCGCGGCACTTCCACAAAAGTGTAGCAGGAGAAAAAAGTGTTCAAAGAAGGAACCAATCCAGTACCAGCGCGGCACATCCACAAAAGTGTAGCAGGAAAAAAAAGTGTTCAAAGAAGTAACCAATCCAGTACCAGTGCGGCACTTCCACAAAAGTGTAGCAGGAGAAAAAAGTGTTCAAAGAAGGAACCAATCCAGTACCAGCGCGGCACTTCCACAAAAGTGAAGCAGGAGAAAAAAGTGTTCAAAGAAGGAACCAATCCAGTACCAGCGCGGCATTTCCACAAAAGTGCAGCAGGAGAAAAAAGTGTTCAAAGAAGGAACCAATCCAGTACCAGCGCGGCACTTCCAGAAAAGTGTAGCAGGAGAAAAAAGTGTTCAAAGAAGGAACCAATCCAGTACCAGCGCGGCACATCCACAAAAGTGTAGCAGGAGAAAAAGTGTTCAAAGAAGGAACCAATCCAGTACCAGCGCGGCACTTCCACAAAAGCGTAGCAGGAGAAAAAAGTGTTCAAAGAAGGAACCAATCCAGTACCAGCGCGGCACATACACAAAAGTGTAGCAGGAGAAAAAAGTGTTCAAAGAAGGAACCAATCCAGTGCCAGCGTGGCACATTCAGAAAAGTGCAGCAGGAGAAAAAAGTGTTCAAACAAGGAACCAATCCAGTACCAGCGCGGCACTTCCACAAAAGTGTAGGAGGAGAAAAAAGTGTTCAAAGAAGGAACCAATCCAGCACCAGCGCGGCACATCCACAAAAGTGTAGCAGGAAAAAAAAGTGTTCAAAGAAGGAACCAATCCAGCACCAGCGCGGCACTTCCACAAAAGTGTAGCAGGGGAAAAAAGTGTTAAAAGAAGGAACCAATCCAGTACCAGCGCGGCACTTCCACAAAAGTGTAGCAGGAGAAAAAAGTGTTCAAAGAAGGAACCAATCCTGTACCAGCGCGGCACTTCCAAAAAGTGTAGCAGGAGAAAAAAGTGTTCAAAGAAGGAACCAAACCAGTACCAGCGCGGCACTTCCACAAAAGTGTAGCAGGAGAAAAAAGTGTTCAAAGAAGGAACCAATCCAGTACCAGCGCGGCACATCCACAAAAGTGTAGCAGGAGAAAAAAGTGTTCAAAGAAGGAACCAATCCAGCACCAGCGCGGCACTTCCACAAAAGTGTAGCAGGAGAAAAAAGTGTTCAAAGAAGGAACCAATCCAGTACCAGCGCGGCACTTCCACAAAAGTGTAGCAGGAGAAAAAAGTGTTCAAAGAAGGAACCAATCCAGTACCAGCGCGGCACTTCCACAAAAGTGTAGCAGGAGAAAAAAGTGTTCAAAGAAGGAACCAATCCAGTACCAGCGCGGCACATCCACAAAAGTGTAGCAGGAGAAAAAAGTGCTCAAAGAAGGAACCAATCCAGTACCAGCGCGGCAGTTCCACAAAAGTGTAGCAGGAAAAAAAGTGTTCAAAGAAGGAACCAATCCAGTACCAGCGCGGCACTTCCATAAAAGTGTAGCAGGAGAAAAAAGCGTTCAAAGAAGGAACCAATCCAGTACCAGCGCGGCACATCCACAAAAGTGTAGCAGGAGAAAAAAGTGTTCAAAGAAGGAACCATTCCAGTACCAGCGCGGCACATCCACAAAAGTGTAGCAGGAGAAAAAAGTGTTCAAAGAAGGAACCAGTCCAGTACCAGCGCGGCACTTCCACAAAAGTGTAGCAGGAGAAAAAAGTGTTCAAAGAAGGAACCAATCCAGCACCAGCGCGGCACTTCCACAAAAGTGTAGCAGGAAAAAAAAGTGTTCAAAGAAGGAACCAATCCAGTACCAGCGCGGCACTTCCACAAAAGTGTAGCAGGAGAAAAAAAGTGTTCAAAGAAGGAACCAATCCAGTACCAGCGCGGCACTTCCAAAAAAGTGTAGCAGGAGAAAAAAGTGTTCAAAGAAGGAACCAATCCAGTACCAGCGCGGCACTTCCACAAAAGTGTAGCAGGAGAAACAAGTGTTCAAAGAAGGAACCAATCCAGTACCAGCGCGGCACATCCACAAAAGTGTAGCAGGAGAAAAAAGTGTTCAAAGAAGGAACCAATCCAGTACCAGCGCGGCACTTCCACAAAAGTGTAGCAGGAGAAAAAAGTGTTCAAAGAAGGAACCAATCCAGTACCAGCGCGGCACATCCACAAAAGTGTAGCAGGAGAAAAAAGTGTTCAAAGAAGGAACCAATCCAGTACCAGCGCGGCACTTCCACAAAAGTGTAGCAGGAGAAAAAAGTGTTCAAAGAAGGAACCAATCCAGTACCAGCGCGGCACATCCACAAAAGTGTAGCAGGAGAAAAAAGTGTTCAAAGAAGAAACCAATCCAGTACCAGCGCGGCACTTCCACAAAAGTGTAGCAGGAGAAAAAAGTGTTCAAAGAAGGAACCAATCCAGTACCAGCTCGGCACATCCACAAAAGTGTAGCAGGAGAAAAAAGTGTTCAAAGAAGGAACTAATCCAGTACCAGCGCGGCACTTCCACAAAAGTGTAGCAGGAGAAAAAAGTGTTCAAAGAAGGAACCAATCCAGTACCAGTGCGGCACTTCCACAAAAGTGTAGCAGGAGAAAAAAGTGTTCAAAGAAGGAACCAATCCAGTACCAGCGCGGCACTTCCACAAAAGTGTAGCAGGAGAAAAAAGTGTTCAAAGAAGGAACCAATCCAGTACCAGAGCGGCACTTCCACAAAAGTGTAGCAGGAGAAAAAAGTGTTCAAAGAAGGAACCAATCCAGTACCAGCGCGGCACTTCCACAAAAGTGTAGCAGGAGAAAAAGTGTTCAAAGAAGGAACCAATCCAGTACCAGCGCGGCACTTCCACAAAAGTGTAGCAGGAGAAAAAAGTGTTCAAAGAAGGAACCAATCCAGTACCAGTGCGGCACTTCCACAAAAGTGTAGCAGGAGAAAAAAGTGTTCAAAGAAGGAACCAATCCAGTACCAGTGCGGCACTTCCACAAAAGTGTAGCAGGAGAAAAAAGTGTTCAAAGAAGGAACCAATCCAGTACCAGCGCGGCACTTCCACAAAAGTGTAGCAGGAGAAAAAAGTGTTCAAAGAAGGAACCAATCCAGTACCAGCGCGGCACTTCCACAAAAGTGCAGCAGGAGAAAAAAGTGTTCAAAGAAGGAACCAATCCAGTACCAGCGCGGCACTTCCACAAAAGTGTAGCAGGAGAAAAAAGTGTTCAAAGAAGGAACCAATCCAGTACCAGCGCGGCACATCCACAAAAGTGTAGCAGGAGAAAAAGTGTTCAAAGAAGGAACCAATCCAGTACCAGCGCGGCACTTCCACAAAAGTGTAGCAGGAGAAAAAAGCGTTCAAAGAAGGAACCAATCCAGTACCAGCGCGGCACTTCCACAAAAGTGTAGCAGGAGAAAAAAGTGTTCAAAGAAGGAACCAATCCAGTACCAGCGCGGCACATCCACAAAAGTGTAGCAGGAGAAAAAAGTGTTCAAAGAAGGAACCAATCCAGTACCAGCGCGGCACTTCCACAAAAGGGTAGCAGGAGAAAAAAGTGTTCAAAGAAGGAACCAATCCAGTACCAGCGCGGCACCTCAACAAAAGTGTAGCAGGAGAAAAAAGCGTTCAAAGAAGGAACCAATCCAGTACCAGCGCGGCACTTCTACAAAAGTGTAGCAGGAGAAAAAAGTGTTCAAAGAAGGAACCAATCCAGTACCAGCGCGGCACTTCCACAAAAGTGTAGCAGGAGAAAAAAGTGTTCAAAGAAGGAACCAATCCTGTACCAGCGCGGCACTTCCACAAAAGTGTAGCAGGAGAAAAAAGTGTTCAAAGAAGGAACCAATCCAGTACCAGCGCGGCACATCCACAAAAGTGTAGCAGGAAAAAAAAGTGTTCAAAGAAGTAACCAATCCAGTACCAGTGCGGCACTTCCACAAAAGTGTAGCAGGAGAAAAAAGTGTTCAAAGAAGGAACCAATCCAGTACCAGCGCGGCACTTCCACAAAAGTGTAGCAGGAGAAAAAAGTGTTCAAAGAAGGAACCAATCCAGTACCAGCGCGGCATTTCCACAAAAGTGCAGCAGGAGAAAAAAGTGTTCAAAGAAGGAACCAATCCAGTACCAGCGCGGCACTTCCAGAAAAGTGTAGCAGGAGAAAAAAGTGTTCAAAGAAGGAACCAATCCAGTACCAGCGCGGCACATCCACAAAAGTGTAGCAGGAGAAAAAGTGTTCAAAGAAGGAACCAATCCAGTACCAGCGCGGCACTTCCACAAAAGCGTAGCAGGAGAAAAAAGTGTTCAAAGAAGGAACCAATCCAGTACCAGCGCGGCACATACACAAAAGTGTAGCAGGAGAAAAAAGTGTTCAAAGAAGGAACCAATCCAGTGCCAGCGTGGCACATTCAGAAAAGTGCAGCAGGAGAAAAAAGTGTTCAAACAAGGAACCAATCCAGTACCAGCGCGGCACTTCCACAAAAGTGTAGGAGGAGAAAAAAGTGTTCAAAGAAGGAACCAATCCAGCACCAGCGCGGCACATCCACAAAAGTGTAGCAGGAAAAAAAAGTGTTCAAAGAAGGAACCAATCCAGCACCAGCGCGGCACTTCCACAAAAGTGTAGCAGGGGAAAAAAGTGTTAAAAGAAGGAACCAATCCAGTACCAGCGCGGCACTTCCACAAAAGTGTAGCAGGAGAAAAAAGTGTTCAAAGAAGGAACCAATCCTGTACCAGCGCGGCACTTCCAAAAAGTGTAGCAGGAGAAAAAAGTGTTCAAAGAAGGAACCAAACCAGTACCAGCGCGGCACTTCCACAAAAGTGTAGCAGGAGAAAAAAGTGTTCAAAGAAGGAACCAATCCAGTACCAGCGCGGCACATCCACAAAAGTGTAGCAGGAGAAAAAAGTGTTCAAAGAAGGAACCAATCCAGCACCAGCGCGGCACTTCCACAAAAGTGTAGCAGGAGAAAAAAGTGTTCAAAGAAGGAACCAATCCAGTACCAGCGCGGCACTTCCACAAAAGTGTAGCAGGAGAAAAAAGTGTTCAAAGAAGGAACCAATCCAGTACCAGCGCGGCACTTCCACAAAAGTGTAGCAGGAGAAAAAAGTGTTCAAAGAAGGAACCAATCCAGTACCAGCGCGGCACATCCACAAAAGTGTAGCAGGAGAAAAAAGTGCTCAAAGAAGGAACCAATCCAGTACCAGCGCGGCAGTTCCACAAAAGTGTAGCAGGAAAAAAAAGTGTTCAAAGAAGGAACCAATCCAGTACCAGCGCGGCACTTCCACAAAAGTGTAGCAGGAGAAAAAAGCGTTGAAAGAAGGAACCAATCCAGTACCAGCGCGGCACATCCACAAAAGTGTAGCAGGAGAAAAAAGTGTTCAAAGAAGGAACCATTCCAGTACCAGCGCGGCACATCCACAAAAGTGTAGCAGGAGAAAAAAGTGTTCAAAGAAGGAACCAATCCAGTACCAGCGCGGCACTTCCACAAAAGTGTAGCAGGAGAAAAAAGTGTTCAAAGAAGGAACCAATCCAGCACCAGCGCGGCACTTCCACAAAAGTGTAGCAGGAAAAAAAAGTGTTCAAAGAAGGAACCAATCCAGTACCAGCGCGGCACTTCCACAAAAGTGTAGCAGGAGAAAAAAAGTGTTCAAAGAAGGAACCAATCCAGTACCAGCGCGGCACTTCCAAAAAAGTGTAGCAGGAGAAAAAAGTGTTCAAAGAAGGAACCAATCCAGTACCAGCGCGGCACTTCCACAAAAGTGTAGCAGGAGAAACAAGTGTTCAAAGAAGGAACCAATCCAGTACCAGCGCGGCACATCCACAAAAGTGTAGCAGGAGAAAAATGTGTTCAAAGAAGGAACCAATCCAGTACCAGCGCGGCACTTCCACAAAAGTGTAGCAGGAGAAAAAAGTGTTCAAAGAAGGAACCAATCCAGTACCAGCGCGGCACATCCACAAAAGTGTAGCAGGAGAAAAAAGTGTTCAAAGAAGGAACCAATCCAGTACCAGCGCGGCACTTCCACAAAAGTGTAGCAGGAGAAAAAAGTGTTCAAAGAAGGAACCAATCCAGTACCAGCGCGGCACATCCACAAAAGTGTAGCAGGAGAAAAAAGTGTTCAAAGAAGAAACCAATCCAGTACCAGCGTGGCACTTCCACAAAAGTGTAGCAGGAGAAAAAAGTGTTCAAAGAAGGAACCAATCCAGTACCAGCTCGGCACATCCACAAAAGTGTAGCAGGAGAAAAAAGTGTTCAAAGAAGGAACTAATCCAGTACCAGCGCGGCACTTCCACAAAAGTGTAGCAGGAGAAAAAAGTGTTCAAAGAAGGAACCAATCCAGTACCAGTGCGGCACTTCCACAAAAGTGTAGCAGGAGAAAAAAGTGTTCAAAGAAGGAACCAATCCAGTACCAGCGCGGCACTTCCACAAAAGTGTAGCAGGAGAAAAAAGTGTTCAAAGAAGGAACCAATCCAGTACCAGAGCGGCACTTCCACAAAAGTGTAGCAGGAGAAAAAAGTGTTCAAAGAAGGAACCAATCCAGTACCAGCGCGGCACTTCCACAAAAGTGTAGCAGGAGAAAAAGTGTTCAAAGAAGGAACCAATCCAGTACCAGCGCGGCACTTCCACAAAAGTGCAGCAGGAGAAAAAAGTGTTCAAAGAAGGAACCAATCCAGTACCAGCGCGGCACTTCCACAAAAGTGTAGCAGGAGAAAAAAGTGTTCAAAGAAGGAACCAATCCAGTACCAGCGCGGCACATCCACAAAAGTGTAGCAGGAGAAAAAAGTGTTCAAAGAAGGAACCAATCCAGTACCAGCGCGGCACTTCCACAAAAGTGTAGCAGGAGAAAAAAGTGTTCAAAGAAGGAACCAATCCAGTACCAGCGCGGCACATCCACAAAAGTGTAGCAGGAGAAAAAGGGTTCAAAGAAGGAACCAATCCAGTACCAGCGCGGCACTTCCACAAAAGCGTAGCAGGAGAAAGAAGTGTTCAAAGAAGGAACCAATCCAGTACCAGCGCGGCACAGCCACAAAAGTGTAGCAGGAGAAAAAAGTGTTCAAAGAAGAAACCAACCCACTACCAGCGCGGCACATTCACAAAAGTGTAGCAGGAGAAAAAAGTGTTCAAACAAGGAACCAATCCAGTACCAGCGCGGCACTTCCACAAAAGTGTAGCAGGAGAAAAAAGTGCTCAAAGAAGGAACCAATCCAGTACCAGCGCTGCACATCCACAAAAGTGTAGCAGGAGAAAAAAGTGTTCAAAGAAGGAACCAATCCAGCACCAGCGCGGCACTTCCACAAAATTGTAGCAGGAGAAAAAAGTGTTCAAAGAAGGAACCAATCCAGTACCAGCGCGGCACTTCCACAAAAGTGTAGCAGGAGAAAAAAGTGTTCAAAGAAGGAACCAATCCAGTACCAGCGCGGCACATCCACAAAAGTGTAGCATGGAGAAAAAAGTGTTCAAAGAAGGAACCAATCCAGCACCAGCGCGGCACTTCCACAAAAGTGTAGCAGGAGAAAAAAGTGTTCAAAGAAGGAACCAATCCAGTACCAGCGCGGCACTTCCACAAAAGTGTAGCAGGAGAAAAAAGTGTTCAAAGAAGGAACCAATCCAGTACCAGCGCGGCACTTCCAAAAAAGCGTAGCAGGAGAAAAAAGTATTCAAAGAAGGAACCAATCCAGTACCAGCGCGGCACTTCCACAAAAGTGTAGCAGGAGAAAAAAGTGTTCAAAGAAGGAACCAATCCAGTACCAGCGCGGCACATCCACAAAAGTGTAGCAGGAGAAAAAAGTGTTCAAAGAAGGAACCAATCCAGTACCAGCGCGGCACTTCCGCAAAAGTGTAGCAGGAGAAAAAAGTGTTCAAAGAAGGAACCAATCCAGTACCAGCGCGGCACTTCCACAAAAGTGTAGCAGGAGAAAAAAGTGTTCAAAGAAGGAACCAATCCAGTACCAGCGCGGCACTTCCACAAAAGTGTAGCAGGAGAAAAAAGTGTTCAAAGAAGGAACCAATCCAGCACCAGCGCGGCACTTCCACAAAAGTGTAGCAGGAGAAAAAAGTGTTCAAAGAAGGAACCAATCCAGTACCAGCGCGGCACTTCCACAAAAGTGTAGCAGGAAAAAAAAGTGCTCAAAGAAGGAACCAATCCAGTACCAGCGCGGTACTTCCACAAAAGTGTAGCACGAGAAAAAAGTGTTCAGAGAAGGAACCAATCCAGTACCAGCGCGGCACATCCACAAAAGTGTAGCAGGAGAAAAAAGTGTTCAAAGAAGGAACCAATCCAGTACCAGCGCGGCACTTCCACGAAAGTGTAGCAGGAGAAAAAAGTGTTCAAAGAAGGAACCAATCCAGTACCAGCGCGGCACTTCCACAAAAGTGTAGCAGGAGAAAAAAGTGTTCAAAGAAGGAACCAATCCAGTACCAGCGCGGCACTTCCACAAAAGTGTAGCAGGAGAAAAAAGTGTTCAAAGAAGGAACCAATCCAGTACCAGCGCGGCACATCCACAAAAGTGTAGCAGGAGAAAAAAGTGCTCAAAGAAGGAACCAATCCAGTACCAGCGCGGCAGTTCCACAAAAGTGTAGCAGGAAAAAAAGTGTTCAAAGAAGGAACCAATCCAGTACCAGCGCGGCACTTCCACAAAAGTGTAGCAGGAGAAAAAAGCGTTCAAAGAAGGAACCAATCCAGTACCAGCGCGGCACATCCACAAAAGTGTAGCAGGAGAAAAAAGTGTTCAAAGAAGGAACCATTCCAGTACCAGCGCGGCACATCCACAAAAGTGTAGCAGGAGAAAAAAGTGTTCAAAGAAGAAACCAGTCCAGTACCAGCGCGGCACTTCCACAAAAGTGTAGCAGGAGAAAAAAGTGTTCAAAGAAGGAACCAATCCAGCACCAGCGCGGCACTTCCACAAAAGTGTAGCAGGAAAAAAAAGTGTTCAAAGAAGGAACCAATCCAGTACCAGCGCGGCACTTCCACAAAAGTGTAGCAGGAGAAAAAAAGTGTTCAAAGAAGGAACCAATCCAGTACCAGCGCGGCACTTCCAAAAAAGTGTAGCAGGAGAAAAAAGTGTTCAAAGAAGGAACCAATCCAGTACCAGCGCGGCACTTCCACAAAAGTGTAGCAGGAGAAACAAGTGTTCAAAGAAGGAACCAATCCAGTACCAGCGCGGCACATCCACAAAAGTGTAGCAGGAGAAAAAAGTGTTCAAAGAAGGAACCAATCCAGTACCAGCGCGGCACTTCCACAAAAGTGTAGCAGGAGAAAAAAGTGTTCAAAGAAGGAACCAATCCAGTACCAGCGCGGCACATCCACAAAAGTGTAGCAGGAGAAAAAAGTGTTCAAAGAAGGAACCAATCCAGTACCAGCGCGGCACTTCCACAAAAGTGTAGCAGGAGAAAAAAGTGTTCAAAGAAGGAACCAATCCAGTACCAGCGCGGCACATCCACAAAAGTGTAGCAGGAGAAAAAAGTGTTCAAAGAAGAAACCAATCCAGTACCAGCGCGGCACTTCCACAAAAGTGTAGCAGGAGAAAAAAGTGTTCAAAGAAGGAACCAATCCAGTACCAGCTCGGCACATCCACAAAAGTGTAGCAGGAGAAAAAAGTGTTCAAAGAAGGAACTAATCCAGTACCAGCGCGGCACTTCCACAAAAGTGTAGCAGGAGAAAAAAGTGTTCAAAGAAGGAACCAATCCAGTACCAGTGCGGCACTTCCACAAAAGTGTAGCAGGAGAAAAAAGTGTTCAAAGAAGGAACCAATCCAGTACCAGCGCGGCACTTCCACAAAAGTGTAGCAGGAGAAAAAAGTGTTCAAAGAAGGAACCAATCCAGTACCAGAGCGGCACTTCCACAAAAGTGTAGCAGGAGAAAAAAGTGTTCAAAGAAGGAACCAATCCAGTACCAGCGCGGCACTTCCACAAAAGTGTAGCAGGAGAAAAAGTGTTCAAAGAAGGAACCAATCCAGTACCAGCGCGGCACTTCCACAAAAGTGTAGCAGGAGAAAAAAGTGTTCAAAGAAGGAACCAATCCAGTACCAGTGCGGCACTTCCACAAAAGTGTAGCAGGAGAAAAAAGTGTTCAAAGAAGGAACCAATCCAGTACCAGTGCGGCACTTCCACAAAAGTGTAGCAGGAGAAAAAAGTGTTCAAAGAAGGAACCAATCCAGTACCAGCGCGGCAATTCCACAAAAGTGTAGCAGGAGAAAAAAGTGTTCAAAGAAGGAACCAATCCAGTACCAGCGCGGCACTTCCACAAAAGTGCAGCAGGAGAAAAAAGTGTTCAAAGAAGGAACCAATCCAGTACCAGCGCGGCACTTCCACAAAAGTGTAGCAGGAGAAAAAAGTGTTCAAAGAAGGAACCAATCCAGTACCAGCGCGGCACATCCACAAAAGTGTAGCAGGAGAAAAAGTGTTCAAAGAAGGAACCAATCCAGTACCAGCGCGGCACTTCCACAAAAGTGTAGCAGGAGAAAAAAGCGTTCAAAGAAGGAACCAATCCAGTACCAGCGCGGCACTTCCACAAAAGTGTAGCAGGAGAAAAAAGTGTTCAAAGAAGGAACCAATCCAGTACCAGCGCGGCACATCCACAAAAGTGTAGCAGGAGAAAAAAGTGTTCAAAGAAGGAACCAATCCAGTACCAGCGCGGCACTTCCACAAAAGGGTAGCAGGAGAAAAAAGTGTTCAAAGAAGGAACCAATCCAGTACCAGCGCGGCACCTCAACAAAAGTGTAGCAGGAGAAAAAAGCGTTCAAAGAAGGAACCAATCCAGTACCAGCGCGGCACTTCTACAAAAGTGTAGCAGGAGAAAAAAGTGTTCAAAGAAGGAACCAATCCAGTACCAGCGCGGCACTTCCACAAAAGTGTAGCAGGAGAAAAAAGTGTTCAAAGAAGGAACCAATCCTGTACCAGCGCGGCACTTCCACAAAAGTGTAGCAGGAGAAAAAAGTGTTCAAAGAAGGAACCAATCCAGTACCAGCGCGGCACATCCACAAAAGTGTAGCAGGAAAAAAAAGTGTTCAAAGAAGTAACCAATCCAGTACCAGTGCGGCACTTCCACAAAAGTGTAGCAGGAGAAAAAAGTGTTCAAAGAAGGAACCAATCCAGTACCAGCGCGGCACTTCCACAAAAGTGTAGCAGGAGAAAAAAGTGTTCAAAGAAGGAACCAATCCAGTACCAGCGCGGCATTTCCACAAAAGTGCAGCAGGAGAAAAAAGTGTTCAAAGAAGGAACCAATCCAGTACCAGCGCGGCACTTCCAGAAAAGTGTAGCAGGAGAAAAAAGTGTTCAAAGAAGGAACCAATCCAGTACCAGCGCGGCACATCCACAAAAGTGTAGCAGGAGAAAAAGTGTTCAAAGAAGGAACCAATCCAGTACCAGCGCGGCACTTCCACAAAAGCGTAGCAGGAGAAAAAAGTGTTCAAAGAAGGAACCAATCCAGTACCAGCGCGGCACATACACAAAAGTGTAGCAGGAGAAAAAAGTGTTCAAAGAAGGAACCAATCCAGTGCCAGCGTGGCACATTCAGAAAAGTGCAGCAGGAGAAAAAAGTGTTCAAACAAGGAACCAATCCAGTACCAGCGCGGCACTTCCACAAAAGTGTAGGAGGAGAAAAAAGTGTTCAAACAAGGAACCAATCCAGCACCAGCGCGGCACATCCACAAAAGTGTAGCAGGAAAAAAAAGTGTTCAAAGAAGGAACCAATCCAGCACCAGCGCGGCACTTCCACAAAAGTGTAGCAGGGGAAAAAAGTGTTAAAAGAAGGAACCAATCCAGTACCAGCGCGGCACTTCCACAAAAGTGTAGCAGGAGAAAAAAGTGTTCAAAGAAGGAACCAATCCTGTACCAGCGCGGCACTTCCAAAAAGTGTAGCAGGAGAAAAAAGTGTTCAAAGAAGGAACCAAACCAGTACCAGCGCGGCACTTCCACAAAAGTGTAGCAGGAGAAAAAAGTGTTCAAAGAAGGAACCAATCCAGTACCAGCGCGGCACATCCACAAAAGTGTAGCAGGAGAAAAAAGTGTTCAAAGAAGGAACCAATTCAGCACCAGCGCGGCACTTCCACAAAAGTGTAGCAGGAGAAAAAAGTGTTCAAAGAAGGAACCAATCCAGTACCAGCGCGGCACTTCCACAAAAGTGTAGCAGGAGAAAAAAGTGTTCAAAGAAGGAACCAATCCAGTACCAGCGCGGCACTTCCACAAAAGTGTAGCAGGAGAAAAAAGTGTTCAAAGAAGGAACCAATCCAGTACCAGCGCGGCACATCCACAAAAGTGTAGCAGGAGAAAAAAGTGCTCAAAGAAGGAACCAATCCAGTACCAGCGCGGCAGTTCCACAAAAGTGTAGCAGGAAAAAAAAGTGTTCAAAGAAGGAACCAATCCAGTACCAGCGCGGCACTTCCACAAAAGTGTAGCAGGAGAAAAAAGCGTTCAAAGAAGGAACCAATCCAGTACCAGCGCGGCACATCCACAAAAGTGTAGCAGGAGAAAAAAGTGTTCAAAGAAGGAACCATTCCAGTACCAGCGCGGCACATCCACAAAAGTGTAGCAGGAGAAAAAAGTGTTCAAAGAAGGAACCAATCCAGTACCAGCGCGGCACTTCCACAAAAGTGTAGCAGGAGAAAAAAGTGTTCAAAGAAGGAACCAATCCAGCACCAGCGCGGCACTTCCACAAAAGTGTAGCAGGAAAAAAAAGTGTTCAAAGAAGGAACCAATCCAGTACCAGCGCGGCACTTCCACAAAAGTGTAGCAGGAGAAAAAAAGTGTTCAAAGAAGGAACCAATCCAGTACCAGCGCGGCACTTCCAAAAAAGTGTAGCAGGAGAAAAAAGTGTTCAAAGAAGGAACCAATCCAGTACCAGCGCGGCACTTCCACAAAAGTGTAGCAGGAGAAACAAGTGTTCAAAGAAGGAACCAATCCAGTACCAGCGCGGCACATCCACAAAAGTGTAGCAGGAGAAAAATGTGTTCAAAGAAGGAACCAATCCAGTACCAGCGCGGCACTTCCACAAAAGTGTAGCAGGAGAAAAAAGTGTTCAAAGAAGGAACCAATCCAGTACCAGCGCGGCACATCCACAAAAGTGTAGCAGGAGAAAAAAGTGTTCAAAGAAGGAACCAATCCAGTACCAGCGCGGCACTTCCACAAAAGTGTAGCAGGAGAAAAAAGTGTTCAAAGAAGGAACCAATCCAGTACCAGCGCGGCACATCCACAAAAGTGTAGCAGGAGAAAAAAGTGTTCAAAGAAGAAACCAATCCAGTACCAGCGTGGCACTTCCACAAAAGTGTAGCAGGAGAAAAAAGTGTTCAAAGAAGGAACCAATCCAGTACCAGCTCGGCACATCCACAAAAGTGTAGCAGGAGAAAAAAGTGTTCAAAGAAGGAACTAATCCAGTACCAGCGCGGCACTTCCACAAAAGTGTAGCAGGAGAAAAAAGTGTTCAAAGAAGGAACCAATCCAGTACCAGTGCGGCACTTCCACAAAAGTGTAGCAGGAGAAAAAAGTGTTCAAAGAAGGAACCAATCCAGTACCAGCGCGGCACTTCCACAAAAGTGTAGCAGGAGAAAAAAGTGTTCAAAGAAGGAACCAATCCAGTACCAGAGCGGCACTTCCACAAAAGTGTAGCAGGAGAAAAAAGTGTTCAAAGAAGGAACCAATCCAGTACCAGCGCGGCACTTCCACAAAAGTGTAGCAGGAGAAAAAGTGTTCAAAGAAGGAACCAATCCAGTACCAGCGCGGCACTTCCACAAAAGTGCAGCAGGAGAAAAAAGTGTTCAAAGAAGGAACCAATCCAGTACCAGCGCGGCACTTCCACAAAAGTGTAGCAGGAGAAAAAAGTGTTCAAAGAAGGAACCAATCCAGTACCAGCGCGGCACATCCACAAAAGTGTAGCAGGAGAAAAAAGTGTTCAAAGAAGGAACCAATCCAGTACCAGCGCGGCACTTCCACAAAAGTGTAGCAGGAGAAAAAAGTGTTCAAAGCAGGAACCAATCCAGTACCAGCGCGGCACATCCACAAAAGTGTAGCAGGAGAAAAAGGGTTCAAAGAAGGAACCAATCCAGTACCAGCGCGGCACTTCCACAAAAGCGTAGCAGGAGAAAGAAGTGTTCAAAGAAGGAACCAATCCAGTACCAGCGCGGCACAGCCACAAAAGTGTAGCAGGAGAAAAAAGTGTTCAAAGAAGAAACCAACCCACTACCAGCGCGGCACATTCACAAAAGTGTAGCAGGAGAAAAAAGTGTTCAAACAAGGAACCAATCCAGTACCAGCGCGGCACTTCCACAAAAGTGTAGCAGGAGAAAAAAGTGCTCAAAGAAGGAACCAATCCAGTACCAGCGCTGCACATCCACAAAAGTGTAGCAGGAGAAAAAAGTGTTCAAAGAAGGAACCAATCCAGCACCAGCGCGGCACTTCCACAAAATTGTAGCAGGAGAAAAAAGTGTTCAAAGAAGGAACCAATCCAGTACCAGCGCGGCACTTCCACAAAAGTGTAGCAGGAGAAAAAAGTGTTCAAAGAAGGAACCAATCCAGTACCAGCGCGGCACATCCACAAAAGTGTAGCATGGAGAAAAAAGTGTTCAAAGAAGGAACCAATCCAGCACCAGCGCGGCACTTCCACAAAAGTGTAGCAGGAGAAAAAAGTGTTCAAAGAAGGAACCAATCCAGTACCAGCGCGGCACTTCCACAAAAGTGTAGCAGGAGAAAAAAGTGTTCAAAGAAGGAACCAATCCAGTACCAGCGCGGCACTTCCCAAAAAGCGTAGCAGGAGAAAAAAGTATTCAAAGAAGGAACCAATCCAGTACCAGCGCGGCACTTCCACAAAAGTGTAGCAGGAGAAAAAAGTGTTCAAAGAAGGAACCAATCCAGTACCAGCGCGGCACATCCACAAAAGTGTAGCAGGAGAAAAAAGTGTTCAAAGAAGGAACCAATCCAGTACCAGCGCGGCACTTCCGCAAAAGTGTAGCAGGAGAAAAAAGTGTTCAAAGAAGGAACCAATCCAGTACCAGCGCGGCACTTCCACAAAAGTGTAGCAGGAGAAAAAAGTGTTCAAAGAAGGAACCAATCCAGTACCAGCGCGGCACTTCCACAAAAGTGTAGCAGGAGAAAAAAGTGTTCAAAGAAGGAACCAATCCAGCACCAGCGCGGCACTTCCACAAAAGTGTAGCAGGAGAAAAAAGTGTTCAAAGAAGGAACCAATCCAGTACCAGCGCGGCACTTCCACAAAAGTGTAGCAGGAAAAAAAAGTGCTCAAAGAAGGAACCAATCCAGTACCAGCGCGGTACTTCCACAAAAGTGTAGCACGAGAAAAAAGTGTTCAGAGAAGGAACCAATCCAGTACCAGCGCGGCACATCCACAAAAGTGTAGCAGGAGAAAAAAGTGTTCAAAGAAGGAACCAATCCAGTACCAGCGCGGCACTTCCACGAAAGTGTAGCAGGAGAAAAAAGTGTTCAAAGAAGGAACCAATCCAGTACCAGCGCGGCACTTCCACAAAAGTGTAGCAGGAGAAAAAAGTGTTCAAAGAAGGAACCAATCCCGTACCAGAGCGGCACATCCACAAAAGTGTAGCAGGAGAAAAAAAGTGTTCAAAGAAGGAACCAATCCAGTACCAGCGCGGCACTTCCACAAAAGTGTAGCAGGAGAAAAACGTGTTCAAAGAAGGAACCAATCAAGTACCAGCGCGGCACATCTACAAAAGTGTAGCAGGAGAAAAAAGTGTTCAAAGAAGGAACCAATCCAGTACCAGCGCGGCACATCCACAAAAGTGTAGCAGGAGAAAAAAGTGTTCAAAGAAGGAACCAATCCAGTACCAGCGCGGCACTTCCACAAAAGTGTAGCAGGAGGAAAAAGTGTTCAAAGAAGGAACCAATCCAGTACCAGCGCGGCACATCCACAAAAGTGTAGCAGGAGAAAAAAGTGTTCAAAGAAGGAACCAATCCAGTACCAGCGCGGCACATCCACAAAAGTGTAGCAGGAGAAAAAAGTGTTCAAAGAAGGAACCAATCCAGTACCAGCGCGGCACATCCACAAAAGTGTAGCAGGAGAAAAAAGTGTTCAAATAAGGAACCAATCCAGTACCAGCGCGGCACATCCACAAAAGTGTAGCAGGAGAAAAAAGTGTTCAAAGAAGGAACCAATCCAGTACCAGCGCGGCACTTCCACAAAAGTGTAGCAAGAGAAAAAAGTGTTCAAAGAAGGAACCACTCGTCTGGAGAAAGGTTGACATCGCCCCTGTGAATGCGCAGTTCAAAGAACAGTCTCCACCTGGCGAAATCCCGTCACCGTATCAGTACTTCAAGATGTTTTGTGATACTTCAATCTTCGAGAACTTTGCACTGCAAAGAAACCTCTACTTGGTGCCGAATACCGAAAACTGTATCAAGACAATTGCAAAAGAAATTGAACAGTTTGTTGGCAGTCATGTGATCTCCGGTGTCGTCAAAGTCCTGTCCTACAAAATGTACTGAAGCCACGCACTACAGCACTGTTATGTCTGGTTAGGAATAGGACTGGAAAAACTTGTTTAAAAATGCTCTCGGGCTCGCCAGAAGGACATGACCGCCCTAACTCCAGGGCACACGAGGGCGACTGAGTCGCCACGTGCGCCTAGAGTTCCTGTATAGGCTCCAGCCAGAATTGCGCGTTCACGCCCGGAGCGCCGGCTATCCTGCACGGCTTGCGGAGTCTGCTCCTCACCTGACTGAATAGACCATTTGCTATATTACCCAAGCATCAAGGAGAATGCAGGGTTTGGTGTTCCAAGCGCCACACGCGCGCGCCTTCCCCGTATAAAAGATTTGAAGTAAATAACCAAAATAAAGCGTCGAGGTACGCGCGTGCAAGATACAATTTTTTTTAGGTTTTTGCTTTAGAAAATTTACTACTGCTGAGGCCAGCACGCGCGGCGCGTGGTGCTTGGGTAATATAGGGAGTATTCACTGGCGGCCATAGCTGTGTGCGCGAACGCTGAGCGCGTGCTGATGGCGAGCTTCCACAGTTCTTTTGCAACGTGCATTTCGCACCATCAAGACTGCCAGTCTTAGCAGCCTATTGATGTGAGCTCGTGCAGAGCATGCGCTCTAAACAGCACCCACAAATATGGCGTCCAGTAAATACTCCTTATAGACGGTTGCAAGCTGGGCGACTGGCCTCCGCCATGTCTCTGCTCGAGCAGGCACGCCCGTGCGATTACGTGCTTGCCAAAGCTACGTTCACCCGCGCGTTGCACGCGCTCGCACGGATGGGGCACCACTTGTGGCGCCATGCTTGCAATTGTCTATAGCAATAGGTCTATTCGGCGAATAGCGGCGCCGCGCGTTCGAGGTGCGCGGCGCGCTCAAAAGCAGGGGAACGTAAGCCGGGGCGCGCGCGACGTCTTCTTTCCTGCACGACACTTGATCCGGCTCCTCACGTGATCGGATCTCGGCGAATAGCGGCGCAGCGGCACGTGGAAAATAGACGCGCAACTCTGGCTCCCGTAGGGAGCCTATACAGGAACTCTACGTACGCCTATCTCGGAGTCCCCTGAACAGCAGCAGTCGGAGCGGTCAAGAAAGAGGACTGGCGACGATCTCCAACGGCCACATGGGTCAGTCAGACTTCCCCTAGCCCCTCCCAGTGGCTCCTCTTATAGACCGTTTTATCGTGGGTAGCGCCATTTTGAGAGCGAGAGAGAAAAGGCGAAAGGGCTACCGGCGCTTTCCCCCTTTCTGATTGTGTAGAAAGGGTGAAAGTCCCGGATGAGAGGCTTGACCGGTGTTGGACGTTTGCAGTGCCCCAACTTCGTTCGCGCTTTCTTCTACGTTTCAAACTCCCAAACTTAATTAGAGCCATGGTCTTCGATGGCGACAGTCCCCCGGTCATCGGGACACCATTGCTGGGTGATAGGGTGCACGAATAACGATAGAAAGCGTCGAATACTGTCCGAGGACCTATGTAGCTTGCATGGAATCCGGCAAGGAAAGTACGGCTGGAATGTTTTTAAGCTCCATTGCTTTCCGCATGACTGGAAATGATGAACCATTTATACATTTTTGCTTGCAATGGGCCTATTTCAACGTAGCCGCTTTTAGTTGTAATTAACAAGCGATACACGAAACAGGAACCTCAATTAACTTTGTAAACGCCCGGAGCTGCTACATATCGTCTTGCTGTGCTGTTTTTATCTTTGTGTCCCTGTTCTTATATCTCCTTGTGAATGAACGACGAAGACGCTCTAGATGTACAGTCGGGAGCAAAAGTTTGCGGGGCACGGGAGCGCGTGCCGAAATGCATCGCCGCGCCGTCCGACGGCGCAACGCCGCATTAAGGAGACGCGCTTTGCGCATGCGCGCCTTTCGTGTTCGCATTCACGCTTCTTTCGCTCGTTTCTTTCCGACGTGCTCCTGATAACAGGAGTCGGCGCCAGGGGCGCGAGTTAGCGCTTCGCTGGCTGTCATGCTGCGCGTCTGCTTCAGCTGCCGCGCTTTGTCACGGAGCTCGCGTAGGGAAGGGGAGGGGGTTAACCAGGCGCTCCGTCACCCAGCGTGGCTGCTGTGGCGGCTGAAGAGGGCGATAGGCATGACAGCCAGCGAAACGGCAACTTGCGCCCCTGGCGCCGACTCCGGTTATCAGGAGTGAGTCGGAAAAAAACGAGCGAAAGAGACATCACTGCCAGCACGAAGGGCGCGCATGCGCAAAGCGCGGCTTTTTAATGCGGCGGCGCGCCGTTGCACGGCGCGGCGATGCATTTCGGCACGCGCTCCGGTGCCCCGCAAACTTTTGCTCCCGACTGTACTTTTATCGAACCACAGAAAGCCTCGAAGCAGCCACGAAATATTTTACTATTTGATGCATTATTTTGAGTACTCACCTCAAATTTCTATCGCTGGCACGTTCGCCACACTGGCGGATGCCATGACTCAAATAAAGAAACGTTCACACTGGGCTCGAAAACGCAGATCGCAACACACGAGACGTTCCTGCAGCGACTATCAAGCGCCTCAAAGCGCCTTAGTCAACGGAAACAACCCACCAGCGGCACTTCAAGGAGCGCTTTTGCCGGCTCTCTGGTATCGCGCAGGAGATCGCGATTAAAAAATAAACAAACAAACAATAGAACTACGTTTTCAACAATTTCCAGCCTCACCCGGCGGCGGAAATGAGCCTTCAACTAAGTGTTGTAGATGATAAAATCGAGTCAGTCAGCACTGCAAATTATCACTATTAAGATAAATTCAGTTACGAAATTTCACAAGCTGAAACAGCAGTTATCATGAGAAAACTCGCACGCACATTGCGAGCGTACCCCATGTTCATCGGCGGTACAGCGTTCGGTGCGCGCTCCATTCACGAAATGTTCCGAGCGAAGTCGAGAGGATGGCGTTGAGGAAACGCCTTTTCGGTTTACGGACGCAATCCACTGCCGCCGGAGACAGGGGTCATGTGACAAGCGATGGAGCTCAAAGACATTGCAGCCGCTCTCGCCTTGCCGGGTTCCTTGCAAGCTACATATGTCCTCGGACAGTATTCTATGCTTTCTGTGTTTATTCCTGCACCCTATGACCCAGCAATGGTGTCCCGATGACCGGGGGACTGTTGCCATCGAAGCCACTGGCTCTAATTAGGTTTGCGAGTTTAAAACAGGGAAGAAAGCACGAACGAAGTTGGGGCACAGCAGACATCCAACACCGGCGAAGCCTCTCATCCGGGACTTTCACTCTTTCTACACAATCAGAAAGGAGGAAAGCGCCGGTAGCCCTTTCCCCTTTTCTCTCTCGCCCTCTTTCAGTAAAACGGTCTATACTCCTTTTCGGGGCGGCCAGTGAGTCATCCTACTTCTCGCACCAGGAGGGGAGAAGGGGAACGTCAAGGGCTTGGGCAACACCTCCTAGAAGAGAGCCGTCGCGCTCCGAGTGGTTACGTCACAATGTCGGAGAAGGAAGGCCATGGCGCAACTACCTGACAAAATATCTGGTATCGACGTGAAAAAATGTTTTTTTTTTTTTTTTTGTCGAGCGGCGCGGTGGTGTTTGGGCAGGGATTTCCCTAGACCCCCCCTAGTTTTCCTTCCTTCCCTTGAATCTAAAAAAAAAGGAAAAATAAAATGAAATTATTTTTTTCAGATTAAGTAGAAAACACCACCTCTCAGGTGTATATAGAGAAAGGGAAACATACATTACGGGTATGAGCATTTGGTTAATAGACGTCTGTAATTTAGCTAGTGGACTAAAAAAGAAACAGTTTTATATTTTATCTAGTTTCGCCTTGCATCGCCTCCCCTCCCCCCCCCCCCCCCCCCCCCTGAGCCATTGGGACACCCCCCTTGATTAGAATCCTGGGGAAACCCCGGTGTTTGAGCACGTTCATTTGAAAGTAATATACGTTTTAAAAGCACAGTCTTGTACAACTTATTATATATGTATAATATAAACGTAATATACAACGCGTTACCAAGATTGAAAGTATCAATTTTATATTTATAATTATTCCCGTAACCGCGGGACTACGTGCATTCCTGTAGGTCCCCACACTTTTCGAATGAACCGGCTCGGATGCGACATCTTCTTCCCTCATACGGGCTCTGATTCTGGTAAATTTACGTTGTGTGTAAGCTGCGGACTGTCTGAAAAGGAAAGCTGAGACATTTCAGAAGGGAAGGAAACCGAAAAAAAATCTGGTCATCGCTGCAGGGAGCGCACACGGGCAAGAAATGGCTCGACAATGTTAAGCCTTTCGTCCCACACTGCTGCCGCTACTCTCGTTTGTGGTTCTTTTGATACTTTTCTTTCCGTCGTTTTCCTGCCTTCAACGCAGTCTCGGGTAGTTCTTTTGTGTTCGCTTGATACTACGGCATTTACATGGATTCGCGGAACAAGTCCTGCTATACGGTTTGAGTGACATGTGTGGCAACTAGCCAACAATGATACTGGTCGATTATCGATAGACCTCTCTCTCAGCATGAGAGAGACTTCTTGGAGTTAATGTTCGAATGTTTTCATGAAGGATATTGTGGGACGTATGGATACGATCGACAGGTGAGAAACAACTTATTTACGGCCTTTCTTAATCATGTAGGACGCGAGTAAAGTGCTGCAGTCGTTTTTTTTTTTCTTTAAAGGGGCTGTGCAACGACACTGGGTAGAAATATTTCTTACTTTACACCAGCCTCCTGGCACTAGTGGGACCCAAGAATACTCGAGCGCAACACCGCTGACCAAGAAGCGTCTTCATCGTGGCGTTAAGGATAGCCCACATGGCGCGCTTTTCTCCGCGTCTGCGTCGCGTCTGCGCTTTGACGTCACTTCCGGCGCCGGGACGAAACGCAGCGTTTTTTGGCGCATTCCGGCGTATCTGGAGGAGCCAGATATTTTGCGTCCAGGCGTCGCGTCTCGCGCTGCGTCCAGATGGCAACCACCAATGAACGGCCGTGTTCACTAGTTGCAATGAGCGTTGGAATTTTCTCCACTGTTTTCGCCACTGTACGACTGTAGTTTTCGCCACGGACCTTGCGACAAAGGCGATCATAATAAGAATAATAATTTTTATTTGCACAGATTGCGATACCCCCTCGGCAGCGTGCAAGGCTAGGCAGAAAGGTTGAGACCCTTACGCAGGTGCACCTGCTAGCCCACCGCCAAGTAGGGAAAGAGATACGGGAGAAAAAAAATAAATACAAACACTCAAAACAGAAAGATACACACACAAAAAAGGGTAACAGCCCTGTGCCATTCCAAAGCAGAGCGCACGCACACACGCACACCCGCGCGCGCGGAGTTTACAAAATTTTCACGCTCGCGGCCCTAAATAAAAACGGCTTTTAGTCCCCGCCAACACTCGCAGCAGGGCGAACATGGGTAGTTAGTAGTTACGTCCTTCCCTCCTCGGATATCATTTTACCACACCTTTTACGCAAGTCCAGGGACTACTCCCTGCTCCGCGGGAGAGGCTGACGATCCTTCAGCGGAACAGAGAGGACCTAGCAAAGTACAAAAGCGTCCTGCACTTTGGCAGGCGAAATATAAAGAATACAAGGACACCGAGAGACAAAGATAGAAAATTAATACTACCGGCAACAACCGCAACAACGCAACCCCTGTCGCCTCTGTAGCGGCCACCGGCCAGCTGTCAATGTTTTGGCAGTTTTGGCGCGGGCGCGGGCGATGGTGATGCCGTATCGAAACGTGGATGAGGCGTACGCACTAAAAAGGATGAAAATGAGTGAAATTGAGCTTCATTGCAATTGCTGTAATAAAAATGAGTCCTTACTATTACTAAAATTAAATATTACGGCATGTAGCCATCATTTAACACGCGATTTCTATTTAAAATTTGCTTTTGTTTCTTAAGCGCGTCTGGCTACGTTGGGCGGACGCTTCGGAAACGCAGACGCCAGGGGGGTAAAGGTGGGTGAGGAGGAGTGGCAAATCCCGTGCGCCGACACCCGGGGTCCCGAGTGAACGATCGCAAAAGAGAGCGACAGAACACGAGAGAAAGAAAGCAACGTTGCCATGGTAAACGCGAAGAGTGAAAACTCTCAGCAATATAAACAGTGATAATTTAACGTTGTAAACTACACTCTGAGCTATTCTAACACTTATAAAAAGCAATAAAGTCATTACGCTGCATTAACTTCCCTTCTGTCGAAATCTCGGAAATCTGGTGGTTGCGCAGTTTCGTATTCATCAACCGCGCCCACCCGCGGCCCACCGGCGAAGCCGGGTATATGGTTTAGTTTAGCGTTAACGCGAGGCCGTACATCTGCGCGCTATGCAAAAAGAAAGCTTCGAAAGGAACGCGAATATTTTTCCACCGGTAAGTTCGTGGATTGTTGAAGTTCACGAAACTGCTCTGATGATGTAACCGTGTTTGGGACCCCGAGGGTCTGCTTCGTGATCCGCCGCTTGCGGCAGCCAGAATGTATGGGAAAATGGCGGACCTTTTCCTCTAGAGTTAGTATGTATGATCTCTATGCAGACGCGAAGCGCACTGCGTGTGGTTTGACTGGGCGCACGCGCCTGGCTGAGCGCGCGCGCCAACCCGAGACGCCCGTCTAGACGCACTGAAAAACGCGCCATGTGGGCTAGCCTTTATTCAAAAGATGAAAGCGGAGCTTTTCTTACAGTCACTCCTTCCAAAGCCGCCTTTTGCTCCTCTGCGAAATTTGATGAAGAAACTGTGGGGACAATGGCAGCAGTGCGATCCCCAGGAATGCGTCATCGAGCTTTGCGGTGACGATATTCAAATGCTGCTCACACAGTGGACGCGAAGACTGCGTACGCATTCGATCTGGGCTCGTGACAATCGATGCCTCGACATGCATTCGGGTAGTGGCCCGTGTCCAGTCGCTGCTACGACGACAATAGCCGAGCCATAACAATACTCAGCGCTTGCCCTGTGCTTTGCCAACCCCAGCGCGTGGCTATGACCAACATTGGCGGCACATAATCGGCTCCAGATCACGTGGCCGCTTGTTCTGGCTACGAGTTGAGGGGGTGAAAGGTGCTCGTTTTTCTTTAATTTTTTTCTGGAACTTCTATTGCGTGGGGTGAAAAACGAACGCGTGTTTCGTAGGTCATTAACGTCAGGGATCCGTTTTCAGCGGTATTTGCGCAAAGTACAAAATTGTAGCATCGCCCCTTTAAATTTCGTAATAGAAGGGAATCTCGTTTTTCGGTGGAGGTGAATAACAAGTTTGTGTAACTATTTAAGGTGCAATGTTTGTGCTTATGTGTTTATTTATACTAATGTTATCTTATTGCCTTTACCGCGTTTATACTAGAATATTAACTGTATTAAGGTAATAGTATCATTGTACAGAATAAGCTATATTTTGTTCTAAGGCAGCTGGACCCCATAGGGAGAAGTGAATTTGTGGACTGTAAATAGTATGTTTAGTACCGCTGTCACACGAAAAATTAATATATTTTCTTTAAATGATACGGGATTTAATCAGCTCGCGGTCTTGAGTGATTATACGAGCGCCGCAAGCTGATTTGTCGGCCCCATATATTCATTCGATCGAAATTACATTAATTTTGCCATGTGTCCGGGTTTTAATGCAAGAATTCAGTGACTGCACGCGATAACATCGCATACATGATCGTAATTAGTGACACTTGTCTTACGGTGTCCAGGTTGACTGCGTCTACCTGATATTTAACTGTGACCTGTTTTGCTGTGTCCAATCACTGCGTGTCTCGCCTTTTTGTCGAAGAATTTTTGTGTGAAATATGCATTCCTACAGCAATAATTGCGTTGCTCAATGTTTTCGACTTAAAACGATTACATTTTTTTCTATAGAAGTCTTATACGCATACCTCGTGCCAATTCGTACCGATTATTTAGCGGTATAATATTTTGACCGTGTAATAAAATGTTTCCAAGCCCCGTTGCAATGTGCAGCTTTCATTTGAGCTAATAAGACACGCTTATTTGACTAAACGCGCGTTACGACGGTCGATCCTCGCGCGTTGCCTTCGCTTCGACGCGCGCTCCCATGGCCTTCCTTTGCGACGTCACGAGAAGAGCGCTACGGCCTTCTCTTCTAGGAGGTGTTGGCAAGGGCTGTTGGCGCCGTCTCCCGGGGTCATCTCTCGTTGCTAAATGGCGGCGCTGTTATCGTATTTAGTTCGGTCTCGGTAGACGCCAACGGTTCAGGTTCCAAGGGTGAGTTTCTCAACTGAGTGGTTTAGTTACGTTGGTCTAAACATAACCTGAAACGAAATATAGCAAACAAAAATAAATAAATAAAAAAAAATAAAAGTTAAAACAAACAAAAGAGGCAGCTTGCGCTTTCAATGTCTTATTGTTGTTGTTAAGACGTTTATTGAACCAAGGGATTACACCAGGAACAGAAGTCCGGTGCGACGCGGTCGCAGCTATGGCGTGGCGTCTAAGTCCCTAGATAAAAAGGGGGAAGGGGGATGAGGGTTACATCGAAGTTGCTAGCCCGCTTCGCGACACAAAGTCGAGGAGCGAGGTCAGGATTCGCGACCGGCGCTCGCAGTCACCAGGGGGGTGCACCCAGTCATCATAGCAAGTCGGGCGTTCATCGTCGGGCAGAAAGGACCAGGCTGCGGTGCGGTGTGCTGCCAATGCTGCGCAGTCCCAAATTGAATGATGAAGCCTGGGTAAGGACTCCGGGTCCTTGCAGCGCTGGCAGCTGGGGTCCGGGGTAGGATAATATGGATCAGCTTTTCGCTTGCGGTTGGTGTCAAACAATTGAAGCAGATAGGGCGTGAGGGCCCCTCCGGTACGGATCCGACGTAGGAGCACTATCTGCGATCGCCGGAAGACCCCGCCGGGGTTCGGGAACTGCTCCGGGGTCAAGGAAGAAGCGAGGCGGCGTCTCCATTGTTGTTTGAGGAGGCGCATCTCTTCATCAGGATCGTAGGCGGTCTCATCTGCGGTAGAGTAAGGAGACGGCGGCAGCGAGAGGGAGGTGGGAGACTGCGAGGAGGGGGCAAGTTGAGGCTCCATCGCGGCTCCGTGGGCCCGCTCGTTACCGGCGACGCCCGCGTGCCCTGGTATCCAGCGGATACATGTGCGGATGGCGTAGTTCCGGTGTAGGCCGAGGGCAGTCTGGAAGATGCCTGAGACTGTGGGGCTGTGTGTCAGGTGTTGCTTCTTAAGGGCACGGATGACGTATTGGGAGTCAGTATAAATCGTGAGAGTGCCGTCACGGTACAGTGTACTAGAATACTTGGGTAGTGTTGGGACCGAAGGGGCTCGCCTGAAGCGCGTGGTATTGATCGCGACAGGTGTCGCGTCCGGCGCCTTATCCGGAAGGTGTGCGCATGCGCGGCTGCACGCGCGAAAATATGAATCTTTGGTGCCGCTTTGGCGGAGTGCACGTAGGATTTCTGATACAGCTACGACCTGCCAGTGGTCGTACCGCGGCAACAATTACGTTGCGGCACGATCGTTAGCAACACGATGCTTCAATGTATTGGACGGTACAAGCTACATTATCCTTCCTTTACATAAAAACAATTGCGACTTTAAAGAAGCGGTTTCGGTTTGTTGGATGGTGAGCATTTTAAATGAAATGCCCATTTCCTTGGTCGCAAATGCCGAACATTAGATATTTCAAAGGGATATCTAAAACTCGGAAGCGGTTTTTTTTTTCCTATCTTATTTTATAACGGAACGAAACAGCACATACTAAAGTTCGAGATTGTTTTAGTATGTTTTTAATACCCCAGGTTAACTTCTCTGTCTTCTTTTCTGCCCGTCTTCTTTTTCTTGGCCTTAATCAGCTCGCTTCACTTGTCACTCATTATTGTGTCCATTTATGCGACAAACCACCCAAGCAACGGTCGCAAAGGGGTGAGAATCTTCTATTTCTTCGTGGCTGCCACGACCATCCGAGAATCACCCGACGTTCACTTGTAAGAAATGGCTTATAAGCCGTGACAATTTTTATCAGGCGTTTAACATTTAACTTAAGTCCAAAAACTGAGATAATGTGGGCTGAACAAGTAATGCTTTATAAGATTCAAAGAAAACAAGAAACTATTTCACATCATTTTGAGCAGAAAACATGAGCACACGTAGATCAGGCAAGGAAAAAGTTGTAATAGTTTACAGCACGGCATTGAAATAATGGCTACAATGTGCAGCGCATACATGGTTACAATATGCAGCGCATTATCCTCTTGAGGGTAAACCATCTGAAACCTACACGCTCACAACAATACATTTAACCGACAGCTGCTTTTTGACAACCAGGTAAGTCTCGCCTGAGCTGGGTATTCGAAGGAAACACCCATGGTTCCACAGGGGGCGTATCTGGTTCACGCAGACATTCAGGGTGTTTTTGTTTTATTCTTTACAGAACTTTACATATTTTACAAAAAAAGAATGTGGCAGATATGTGGATGCTGTCTTTCGTTATATCTGTAGGGTTCGGTGGACAGTGAATGGGTGAATAATAACCGTTGCAATGTTTAATAATGAACCAAGATCTGTTAGTTAACTTGTTTATTAACGGCTCAATTTTGCATGGTGCAATTGCAGTTTTAAAAGGAGTCATTATTAAAGGCAAATACAATTTCGACAATTCGCGAAAAGGCAACGAGATTTGCAAAATTAATCGTAAAAGTTTGCCTTTCTTCGCTTGATTCAGAAACCGCGTTATGAAAATAATACGTAGAATAGTAACTTAGTCGTCTTGATCTGTGGCGCCGGCGAGTCCACCGAAGAAACGCTGTCGAGTTAGTGACGAGGGGACAGGAACAACCTGCGTCATTCTTCTACGCATCAATATCAGCACAACCTCATTCGCGCTTTCAGCGCGCAGTTTTTTTAATTAAGTGAAGAAAGGCAAAATTTTAGCGATTAATATCTCAGGACAGAACGAGCGGGTTGGTAGAGATAATTAAGCTTGAGGAAGAAACGAAAATGGACGGACAAACACAACAAAAACGAACGCCTTGTTACTTTCCCTCAAAGCTCGTTGTTTGTTCGCGAACTTTTTAAATTAAGTTGGCCTTTAATGATGGCTCCCTTTAAAGCTGCAATTGCAACATGGCCCATTAAACATTTCATTAACCCTTTGCCTACCGCAAAAATTAAAAAAAAAATAAAGATTTGAAAATACCGATTTTTTTTACGTGCCCTATACTCTGTTTCACCTTATGTTGTACCGCAGGAAAGGCTACAAGCGTGAGCTCCTTGCTCTAGGGCAGTGGTCGGCAACCAGCGGTGCCGGATCCTGCCCGCGAGGCAGTGTCATGCGGCCCCTAAACCCCCAACGCCCGCCAGCCTACCCCAGCGCGGTCAGCTAAATAAGAAGGAAACAAATATAAAGTTGTCTAATTCGCTGCCCGCTGCCGGCCTTCACGAATAACTGACGAGAACCTCCACAATGTTTTGCGACTCGCAGTTAGTAGCTTGAATGTGGATGTTCGTAGTTTGGCGAGCGCAGTTCAACACCAAAAGTCTCACTGAGAGGAGTCTCTAGGTTTTCGTGGAAATGTTAAATATCATGTCGTGTGTCGTGAAATAAAGAAACTGTTCATTTTCGATTTATGTGCGTCAGTGTGAGATCGTGCAAGTGTTCTTTTTTTTTTTTAATTTTAACCCCCCCCCCCCCCCCCCCCCCCCCCCCTTTCCCGCTGCTTGCCGTCCGGCCCGTTCCACCTTAGCTTCACGGCGACTCGGCCCGCTGCGCCGAAACGTTGCCGACCACTGCTCTAGGGCACATCTCGGCGGCACGAGCTCCCGTGCACCAAGGGCAGCTGCCAACGCTATGAGCTCGCGCTCCAAGCTTTCGCTACATCCACCGCTCAACAAAAAAAAAAAAAAGAAAAAAAAAAAAAAAAGGCGGGCTGCGCGAGCCGGATAACTCGACTACAGCGCCGCCACGAACTGTCAATACATGCGGCCTCACGAGCTCCCGTTGCCGAGCCGCTCCGGTCCCAACACTACCCAAGTATTCTAGTACACTGTACACTCTTAGAAAAAAGGGTCAGTATAGTCCTCCCTAAAGGGAGGAACGCTCTTGACACTTATGTCCCTTCAGAAAGGGAGAAACTTTCGTCCCTTAAGCAGGGGAGCAAACGTTCCTCCGTCGACTGCATCTCATTATGGCGGCCACGAATCGAGCAAATCGAGCTCGATAAGGTTTAACGAAGACACTAAGTCTATTGTACGAAGCGAGAGCAGCAGCAAATAAAAACGTAACACGAGCTTTCCGCGAACTGTATTTATTTCCGAAGTTTCTTTACCCCTGCAGGTAAAGAAACTTGCGTTTCGAAAGCATGCAGTCACTCAGTCGTCTCATCGTCAGCACTGCGGTGTTCAACGGAGACAACCGGCACCCAGTTCGCGCACTTTATGTCTTACCTTTGCTATTCCTCGAGCCACAATTCCTTCGTCAACCGTTGCGTCAACCGCACATCACGGAGGAGTGAAAATCATTCGCCCGCAAAACCAAAAGCCGCTCTCAAAAGAAAGCAAATCCGAAGCAACCTCTTGGCTTATCTCAGCGCGGTAACACGAAATTATGGCGTAGCCGAGTAGCGTAAAAGGATGTTGAATCGCTTGCCACTAGATGGCGGGGTCAAGCAGATTAATCGCAAGTAGCTAGGCTAGGTGGCGCTAGGTACCGAATAATTCATGTTTTACAAAAAAATATTTTTATATTCTTAGGCCACAATTGCGTTTCCTTTTCTTCGGGAATCTGTAACACATGTAGACACGTTAGGCACACTACAAGCATCAGGTGAACATATATTGAGCACATACCCCGATCACTACTCCCGAGCCTTGCGTTTCCGTCTTTTATACTGGTTGTTTTGAAAGTACGGAATTTTTCGGTGACTCCCTAAGCAATAAAAAATATTCCGAACATGTTCATATTTTTCCAGCAATGTCATGCATCTGAGACTATTTTTAATGGCTCAGGGGATGAATCTCTTATTAAAAGGAAAACGCTCGATCATGCCGTAATTATTTGAAAGCCAATAAATCGGGCCGCTCCAATGTGGTTCCAAGCCATGAGTTTGTTTTCCCGCACGGCCCTTCGTAGCCAGTATTTATATTGTGGTGTTTGTTTTTCGATTGTGCTGTTCGCGCACGGCTGCAATTGCCGTCTTGAATTAATCTTTGTAGAGCGGATATTCACTCAGCTGGAAGTGATGCTTCACAGGCAGAGAAATCGCTTTTCGATAAACTTGAATGCAGTCAAAGCCGCGACTTGCGGCAACTGTTAAGTGTACGGAGCTACGCCGTTGCGAGCTCGAAAACTTCTAGCGCTCATCCCAGCGCGCCACTTGGAGGGCAGTTTCTACAGGAACCGTAATATATTTAAACAGTAAAATAAAGGATAGCGTTTTTTGTTTTGCTTTTTTTTCGATTTTACCGGTTTATTTTTTTTATGCTAAACTTCCATTGTAAATATACGTACTTTCCGTCATACTTTCGTACTCTTCAGTCTTTTCCCCAGAGCGCAATCGCTCTCGGGGACCGACAGTCACATTGGCCACTGTACGATAGGAGCGTTCCGTTCAGTCCAGCGTTCCAACATGACTATCCACACGTCGATCGACTGCACCTAATCCCTCAAGTGGTTTTAAACTCTTTAATGTAAAGCGGAATGTCATCCTGCGACACTCCGCCCCCGCCGACCACGGCCCGACCAGCGGCATCAATGCCCGACAGTTTGCGTCATCTCATCTTGTTGTCACACCACTGATACGCGAACACACGGTCACATCGGCGATAATTCCAGTCTTCTGTTCACAACCCACAACACTGCCGTCACGATGTCGCTGACACGCAGAAATACAGAACCACGTTGACGATGTTGCTGACACGCAGAAATACAGAATCACGTTGAACGCCGGTTGGCACTCGGCACGGGACAACAGAACCGAACTCAGCACGGAAGGCACCCAGGCAACCGGCAGGAAAACCTGCCTGCCTTGGACGCAGTTCCCGCGATTTCTATAACGTCGAAAACGTCGACACAGTTCCTCGTGATTTCACTGCTGTAGCAGCTGTAGTTCCGCCTGTAGTTCCTCGTGTGTCCCGCAGATCGGAGACGGCCCATAGAGTAATATGGTAGAACGTAAAGAGTGGCCACTCCAATAGACCCAAGCGGCCCACTCGACTACCAGCGCTCCTAGCGGCCGCCGTGAAATGTTTCTCGACTTCCTGTTTGGATGATTTCGGTTTCGTTTTTCAACATGGATAGAGTCACAGAATACTATTAGTCAAATGGATGGATAACTAATATTAGTGCTCCCAACTATATTGTGCGGTAGCTTGCGCCACCTAGGCTGTCGGGACTAACTACAATTTTAAGGCCAGAGTGAGCGGGTTGGTAAGAGATAATTAAACTTCAGGAAGAAAACAAGAAGGACGGACAGCCTGTTTCACAAACTTCCAACTATGGTTGTCCGTCCTTCTCGTTTTCTTCCTGAAGTTTAATTCCAATTTTAATTTCAGTTACGGTTGCTAAATTTAGAATTTACTTGGGCGTTTGAGCTGTGTATTCAACAACTCAAAAGCACGGTTAAATTCATTTACAATTTCAGGACAGACAGGTAACGAGGTAACCATGTGCAATCCCAATATGAAATATAAAACTATGTCACGGAACAGGAAAAACAGGACAACCAACAGAAGGCAGCAATAAACAAATATTAAAATTTTTATTTTGGCCACGAAGATAACCATAAAAATAGCTATTTTACATAAAAAATGAACAAAAGACCGTGAAAATTATTTTTGCACTTAATTGCTTCAGGACGTGTTACAAAGAATATTTTTCAGAAAAACCTCATCAGCCTTTTTGTACAGGTTTGAGGGAGGAAACATCTAAACGTTCCCAACTGACACCAAAGCCGGGTGACTCAATGCGAAGATCCATACCCATAAAGAAACATTCAACACGAACACACTAGAAAAAAACACACATCAAGTGGTTCTGCAGTCGCTAGTAAAGACTGGTCGACTGGTGGCCTGCAACCTGGTCATTACAAATTATACCTGGAAATGCTCGGCGTGCAGTGTGCACCGTTCTGTTAAGTACCGTATTTTCCGGACTATAGTCCACACACAGGGTAGTAGTATAGTCTTCAGAGTCCACACAAATTTGTTTGTGTGCCCACACAAACATATTCTCCTAAGTAGCTCGCCGTGTAAAATACCTGCCTTGTTAGCACACAAAAACTTCTAGTATCAATTATTAGGGCACAAAAAGACTCTTAGCATAACAAAACATTATTTAACAATCTATTATCCACAAATTCCGTCGAATCTATCATAAGGAACAATCTTGCAAAAACAAATCCTTGTATATTCCACACCTGCAGATTGCCCCCACAACATAAAATTGCAATTCGAAACATGACTAGCCCGCGGTTCTTGTGCAAACAATATGATTCTTCTTGCCTATGTACAAGCTGCACATCAAACTAAAGCAGCAATCGTGAACAGGACCAGGAAAGGCCCAATGACACCTAAGTTGCGTGACCAATGGACAGGACTATGCATAATAGAAAAATGACAACTCTCCCATTTAACATGGCCATACATAAAAATACAAAGACAAATGGTTTTGAAATTACACATTCACCAATATAGCCCGGTGGCCTGCGACCCAGCCTTAAAAAAGTCATACCAAAAATGCTTGACACTCGGTTTGCACTGCACAAATAAAACTTTCTTCGCACCTGTAACACATATGTAATAAAATGCAAAATTAATGCTAAACGCATGTTTAAATTTATGCTACCCTTTAAACTTCACCTGTTGTGCCCCAGAGACGCAAGTTTGGAGCTTAACTCTGTCTGAATTCCGGTTAATAAAGCGTATATGCCAGCCGAGACGTACTCTGCAAAACATATTTAAAAACTTTGTATGGCACTCCTTAGTGCAAAACATAAAACTGCTAACGTCCACGAGTTTGGCATACAAAACACCACAGACATTACGAAGATGCGCCACTCTTTCAATGACAGAAATGAAGTGCAACTCAAGCTGCTGGATGTATCTGAAGGAAGCTTCGGATGGCACGTTCAGGTTTCCAAAAAGCTTACCCGGGATGTGGTACGCTTTAAGCATGGTAAAATACTGATGAGGACCGTACAGGGTGTCATGCTCATTCTTCAGCAATTCTGAACACGAACAACCTGGCGCAGTCTTCTCAGCAAAACGTTTTATCAACAATCCCGCGACATAGTAAGTTGCAGATCCATCAATGATGTGCGAGTCGTCATGTGCCGCCAGTTCCGCAATGTTGTCTAGCGGAGGAAAGTTATTAGGCGGTACACAATCAACAATGTCTGCAAGCGATTCACTTTGAAGCGAAAATGGCGACAACTCCTGAAGGAGCCCAGACCCATCGTCTTCAACATTACCCTTATCTGAAAGCTTGAAAAGCTTCTGAATCCCAATGTGCTTCAGCCCAGAAGTGAACGGAGACACATCGAGATTTGTATTGCAGCCTTGCTTCTGCCTAATACGCCCAAACATGTTTTTAAGCGGATCTTGCTGAAGGCGCCGGGTCAGCAGAAACTGGAAGTCATAGTTATGAGAAACACTTTCCCAGAGCAGCAGAATGGCTTTAATAGTGACTTGCCAGCCTATGATGGTTTGTGGCTGGCGTCTCCCCTCAAACCTCCACGCTGCAATCCAAGAAAGCTGCTTCTAAAGGAACTCAACTAACTCCGAATTTCCCTTCCGAATTCCATGTCGCAACTTTTGCTCCGTTTTTTCTTTGCACCTCGAACTGTTTAAACAGTCAAAAACCTTGTCCATCCAATCGCAAAAGTATGCCGTAGACATGGCTGCCTCTGGAAGTTCTTTTGCGTACACAAGAGACAACAGTGCGACGCATACCGAGGCGCTCAGAACCTGTGTGGCCCGTTTGACTTTCATGTTATTAAAAGGCTTTTGTTAAATTTGCCGGTCAGTCAGCTTTGGTGCCAATCGCAGCCGCATCTCATATGTTGAATGGCATAACTGTACGATGTACGACTAATCCACAACTTCATTTGCGATGTGAAGCCTGTGCGCTTGCACATTGTTGCGAGTTGTTTTTATCAGGTCTGGAACGTCGAAAATGAAGTAGACACGTTCATTTCTTACAGTAAAATATGACTGACTGACCGCCACACCCAAGTGATTTGCCAAACTGACGTTGGAGGCCCCTTGGTCGCATGTGACAGCCTTTACAGTAATTCTGATGTCCTTTAGCTGTTCGATCAGCGATGTCAGCAAGTTACGGAGTACGGTTGATGGCGTCGATGTATGCCCAATAGTGTAGGCGAAAGGCTGAACCCAGCTCTTAGAAATACCAGATAGTAGGACAACCAAGGCTCAGGCTGCGATTGTGGAAGTGCGTTCGATGCCATCGTCCGTAAATCCTTGAACGACATCCTGAGTTACATCATAGGCCAAGCACGTTTTTAGGACCATCTCGTCAAAGACGAGGGTACAGACTCGGTCCCGTTCATTCCACGACTGCGTCTTGGTCGAGATAGATGAAATAATTCCTAGAATAATTCCGGGTGTCATTTTGATATTACACAGCCACCTTCTCAGGGAGCGCCGAGAAGGCAGAGTGAAATGTGCGGACAAAACTCGGTACGCTTGCGGCCCACAAAAATTTAAGTGCAAGGCAAACTTTTTTAGCCACAGCGGAAATCCTTTTCCCCTGCCCTTCAACCTCAGTTTCACATGACTTGACACCAGCTGAAATACCTTTTCAGTGACATGAGGGCAAATCATGGCGAGGGCTTCCGTAGCTGTCTGAGTCACCTTCTGCTCTTGCTTCCGCAGTCTTGTGGCGGCCTTCCTGTAGCGCGAGACCTTGGCTTGAAGACGCTTTATGACGTCCGTAGGTCTCACTGCTGACTTGCGGAAACTGGGCGTGGAAGCGCGTGAAATAGCTAGAACCAAGAAACAGAATATTAGCCAGCTGACAAACAATATATGTGGCCATAGAGTTGAGCTTGTACACTCAACTCTGCATTATATTTATATAATGTGAAATGTCAACACCACCTTATATTTTTTTAGTCTTAAACTTTTACTTCATTAATGCCGGTTAACTAAAGATATCCAGAAGCAACACCAACTTCCCATTTGCACAGAAGAATCTTACTGATGAAAAGCATAGAGGCATCCATAAAAGCAAAGAAATTAGACACTTACAAGCCTCGGCTGATTCAGAGCTGGCAGAGGAGAATGGTGTCACTGGGCTGAGGTCTGAAGGCGGGCCGTACGAGGCACTGGCCTGCACGAGATCTGCAAGAAGTTGGTTATCAGAAACAAGTTGTTGCTTCAAACAGAGTCGCTTCCACACCAGGAGCTGCCCTGGACAGGGTGACCAGCTGGCTGTACGGAGGAGTGCCGTGCCAGGTGCTGGCCTCCGCGAGATCTGCAAGAAGTTTGTTATCAGAAACAAGTTGTTGCTTCAAACAGAGTTGCTTCCTCACCATGAGCTGCCCTGGACAGGGTGACCGGCTGGCTGTCCGAAGGCGTGCTTTGCGAGGTGCTGGCCTCCACGAGGTCTGCAAAAATTTGGCTATTAGAAACAAGATGAAGTCACTTGCAATTAACACAATCTTGGACACGACAGCAGCAGTGTTGGGGGTGTAACACAGCAGTCAACACGTTCTGGACATTGAAACAAAACATTTCTAGATTATGGGAAGGTTCGGAGCTAATGAAGCTCCAAACCAATGATACTGAGACTAAGTAAACACACGCTATTGTGATGCAGATGCACAAACATGACAGCATCGCCTAAATGTGACCATACCACTGATGCTAGATAGAAATAAGAGTAGTGTCAGAGCTTACGAAGCAGTAAAAGTAGAGCTACAATTACGTCAAGTTTTTCTACTTGTATATTTTGCATACATCGGGAAGTGAATAAAGCATTACCACGACATATCACAGACTGCCAGTGTTCTAGTGGACGAACACTGGGCACTGCTGTTTTTGTGAGCCTCGTTCGTCCAGGGTCCATGAAGTCGTGTACAGTGAAGTGGTCGCTGCACACGTAGTAGCTTGCATATAGGCGCGCCGCCAGTTTGTCCATGAGGTCGTGTCTCTTGGTGTACTTGACCCACGCTTTAGACCTGTGACATGTAGTACAGGTATATAAATGCCTGAAGATGACTTGGGCATTAAAGTGCCAGAGGCGGTTAATACATAGGCCATCGCTGTTTAACAGGAATGCCTCTGTTCCTTCATCACAGATATATAATTTTATTTGTTCCTTCAAAGTTACAGGGTGTCACAAAAAGAACAGAAATTTTCAATGACAACTATTTTTGTTCATGATATATTCAGTGAAGTGTTACGTCTGTGCTGATGTGAAGGCAAACACACAGTAGTGTCCTATACATTAGTTTCTCATAAGTACAGGGTATGTGTGAGATTACGAAGTACAGTTTTAAGAAAAATGAAATACATAACAATTCTACGGCTGGTAAGTGACTGTGTTACTTAACCACCTTAGTGTAGTTTGAGCAAAGGTTCTGCGAGTACTCCAGAGCTCTGGTCCTTCGTCTCGCCTGCACTGTTTTTAATCATCACTATGCAAAAGAACTCGCCCAAGTTTTCCCCTTAGTACACCTTTGAAACTAGTTTTGAAGAAACAAACTTTGTTTTTTCGCTTTGACAGCTGAACAGTCATCCAGTAAGTTTTTAAAACAAAAACAGATGAAAACCATGGCTACTTGCTGTCCCGCGGAACCCGGAAAAACTTTGTTCCCGGTTTCTTGCACGTTCTTCCGTTGTTACCGCACCACGCTACGCAGCAGTAGCTACCGTAGCTGGGCATTTCGACGGCATGCGCTGCAGAAGAAAATTTACAGAATTGGCGCCGTGAGATTTCGATATGCCTGCGAAAAGGGAGCTGGTCATGACACAATAAACTGTACTAATATACAAAGCACAAGGTCAAGTTCGTACTGTATAAATCACGAGGTAACCACGGTGCACGAAAAGCGCCGTTAAATAAAAGGATGAATTGCATGTTAGTATAGACCAACTCGGACGACGTGAAACCAATGCTTCGGCGCCTTATGATACTATGGTTCCCTATGGTACTCCAGCATACACCAGCGCGCAGGGTGCACCGAATTACGAGGATGATCGGATGCCTTGTTCACCTGTGATTTAAATTCTCTGAGCTGGCTCTTCTCGACCAGATCAAATTAAAAGCATGGTGCTGCGGCATGTACTTTCAACATTAATAAGAAGGAAACCTCACGCAAAGAGCGAAAAACCCGTGCGAGTAGGTGAAACCACACCACATTGAGCGAAATGTCTCAGGACCTCTCTTCGGCGGCACCGACTCTCGGCCCCCGCAAGAACTGTGTGCTCCATTTCACCGTAAGTGCCAGGAAGGAAACAACTACGAGAGAGAGAGCTCGGCGCTTTAAATGAGCATGTAATGCACGCGCGTACAGAAGTCATGCTCACATTTTATTGGCTCTTCTCTTCGTCGACTGACAGAACGTTTCGAGGTTGCTGGATATCCACAGGAACATATTTTAAGGCAGTTGATGTATATGATATGTCCAAAGAAGTCAATTCAGAAAAATCCTAGGCCTTCAAAGCGAGTAGTCCTTCCATATTTTCATAAAATTTCGCACAACATCAAAGCGTTAGCCAGCAGGTTTAATATTGGCACTGCCTTTTCTACAGATTATAGATTGAGCCGTTTGACCCCTTTTGCCTCAACTGTTTCAGGTTGCACGATAAAACACAGAGAAAAGGATGTAGAATGTTCGTCGGGTGTCGTTTACAAGATACCATTTGATTGTGGCCTCTGTTATATTGGACAGACTAAACGTTGTATAAATGAGCGCATGATGGAACACAAACGTTGTATAATGAAACAAGACCCGTACTCCGAAGTGTCAAAACATGTTATCGAATGTAGAAACTGTGTACCGTTGTGGCATCTAACTTCAGTAGAGTTGCGGGAAAAAGAGGATCATAAGCGGTTGATAAAAGAGTCATTAACGATATTAGGTCACGGGAATGCAGTTAATAAGCCGTCGTTTGGGTTGGACAATGAACTGCGGCGTTTTCTTAGGCTGTGAAAAGTTCTGACCTTCAAGGTTTATGTCTGTCGGTTTTCGGGTAGAAGGGACGATGGGTCGTTCTTTCCTTTTTTTCTTTTTTCTTTTTTGCATATGTGTTACTGGGCTTGGGGTTACCAGTGTGTTTGGCGGTCGGGAAGCGAGGGGTCAAAGATAAGTGAAGTGCGTGACGCAGAGTCTGTTGTCCTTGTTGTTTAGTCAAGAGGTTACGTTGGTGGAAAGTGGCATTCTTTGAGGTTTTCACCCTCTCCCCCCTTTTTTCTTTTGTATCGAAGTGCCTATATAACCAGGTTTGGAAAATAAAAATTTCAGCTGTGTTAGAGACTTTTTAGTGTTGTGTCGTTTACCCGCAGTCTCGGGGTTTTTTCAACCATGTGCAATGTACACCAGCTCGTTTGCGCCCTCACTTTTTGTTCATTAATCCTACAAGATGCAAACTTCGCCCCCCATTCGATTATTTCTATGGATTCAGCCCACTTTCCACAAGTGTTTTCCCACTCTTTGTGGGTTCTCTGCAAACTCGGACAACGGATGGCCCAGATGGAAGCGGAGGTGTCGTACATTGGAATGTGCCTCCGACACAAGTACGTCGACCCAACACGATTCGGTCATCTGGCATCCATGCAAGTCGGATGGCATCGAAAGAAGAGGATCCTCAACGACTACCGGGACGGCACAAGAGATCAACTTCGAACTGTGAGTCTTCTATGTGACCGGCTATGGACTGCCCTTCTAGATGGGAACTTTCGCACTTCTTCCATGTTCACTCAGTGGCTTGCGCTAAAGAAGATGGACTATGACGTAGCTTTTAGAACTTTAAGACTTAGGATATATTCCCGGAGGAGGTCGAATCCGGTTCTGTCTTCCGCTTTGTCTGTGCTAAAGAGGTTCGTCAACCCATGTGATGTTCAACTATCAAAACCGACGGAACGCATTCTTGCTAACGGCCCTAAATTTTGTGTAAATATAAAACCGTCCAGGATGGATATTGTATCTGCGATTCATACTGTGTCAAGTGCCGTCTCTGACCCGGCGGTAAAAACTGCATTCATAACGTCTTCTTTAAAAAAGATGTCGGATTTGGTTGACGATTCGTACAAAAGCGACCGTCGGGACTTCAGTAAGATCGTATCGGTCAAGAGGGAATTAGATGAGAAAGATGTAGTACTCTTAGAAACCGATAAGTCGGGTTTGTTTTCAGTGTTACCAGTGTTGGAGTTTCGAAGGAAATCGGACGAAGCCATGGCGGGGTTGTTTAGACCTTTTGACGGTTGTTTGAAAAAGTCCAAAAGAGAAATTGTGAGGGTTTGTAAGGACGCCGATCTAACAGCTTTGACCACCAGAATTAATAATGTTTCTAAAGATACGTTTGGCATAAAATTTTTCCTTAAAGATCATAAGGTAGATCTTCCTCTAAGAGTAGTCATAAACGAGAATGGCACATGGCAGAAAATAGTGTCCTCATTTCTTCAGAAAACTCTCACGATCTTGGATACTAGATCCCCGTTGTCACTGCGTTGTTCTGATGATTTAGTAGCTAAATTGCAACCTTTCCACGGAAAGAGGTGCACGATTTTTTTCACTTGACATAAAAGATCTGTACTATTCTTTAGAACCTAAGACGTTATTGGCTAGGGTCAGCAGCTTTTTGGAAGAACATTTGGTCAGTTTCTAGTCGCAATCGGGGGTATCTGTTCAGGATGTTCTCAAGATTTTAGAAGTGTATCTAGCTTCTACGGTTGTGCAACATAATGGTCAAAGTTACATTCAGCAACAGGGTGTGTGTATTGGTTCGGCGGTAGCCCCAACTCTCTCGGATATTTATCTAAGAGACCTTGATCTGCGTCTTCTAGAGTCTTTTAGACATAGATCCCCTAAGGAAATTCTGGTGAGGAGGTACGTAGACGATATCTTGGTTTGTTCGACAGATGGCTCCTTAGCGGATTCTTTGGAAAAAGTAGTGTTCGAAGCAGCGCCCGAATTAAAGTTTTCGCTAGAGAGACCGAATGACGACCGTTTACAGTATCTCGATATTCAACTTAGGAATAGTTCAGGCCTTTGTTGGGAGTACGGAAAGTTCGCCGCAAAACCTCTTCTTCCTTTCAATAGCTGCCATTCTAAACATGTCAAACTGGGAATAATTCGGAATCTCGTCAATTCAACAGTACAGAAGTCATGCTCACATTTTATTGGCTCTTCTCTTCGTCGACTGACAGAACGTTTCGAGGTTGCTGGATATCCACAGGAACATATTTTAAGGCAGTTGATGTATATGATATGTCCAAAGAAGTCAATTCAGAAAAATCCTAGGCCTTCAAAGCGAGTAGTCCTTCCATATTTTCATAAAATTTCGCACAACATCAAAGCGTTAGCCAGCAGGTTTAATATTGGCACTGCCTTTTCTACAGATTATAGATTGAGCCGTTTGACCCCTTTTGCCTCAACTGTTTCAGGTTGCACGATAAAACACAGAGAAAAGGATGTAGAATGTTCGTCGGGTGTCGTTTACAAGATACCATTTGATTGTGGCCTCTGTTATATTGGACAGACTAAACGTTGTATAAATGAGCGCATGATGGAACACAAACGTTGTATAATGAAACAAGACCCGTACTCCGAAGTGTCAAAACATGTTATCGAATGTAGAAACTGTGTACCGTTGTGGCATCTAACTTCAGTAGAGTTGCGGGAAAAAGATGATCATAAGCGGTTGATAAAAGAGTCATTAACGATATTAGGTCACGGGAATGCAGTTAATAAGCCGTCGTTTGGGTTGGACAATGAACTGCGGCGTTTTCTTAGGCTGTGAAAAGTTCTGACCTTCAAGGTTTATGTCTGTCGGTTTTCGGGTAGAAGGGACGATGGGTCGTTCTTTCCTTTTTTTTCTTTTTTCTTTTTTGTATATGTGTTACTGGGCTTGGGGTTACCAGTGTGTTTGGCGGTCGGGAAGCGAGGGGTCAAAGATAAGTGAAGTGCGTGACGCAGAGTCTGTTGTCCTTGTTGTTTAGTCAAGAGGTTACGTTGGTGGAAAGTGGCATTCTTTGAGGTTTTCACCCTCTCCCCCCTTTTTTCTTTTGTATCGAAGTGCCTATATAACCAGGTTTGGAAAATAAAAATTTCAGCTGTGTTAGAGACTTTTTAGTGTTGTGTCGTTTACCCGCAGTCTCGGGGTTTTTTCAACCATGTGCAATGTACACCAGCTCGTTTGCGCCCTCACTTTTTGTTCATTAATCCTACAAGATGCAAACTTCGCCCCCCCATTCGATTATTTCTATGGATTCAGCCCACTTTCCACAAGTGTTTTCCCACTCTTTGTGGGTTCTCTGCAAACTCGGACAACGGATGGCCCAGATGGAAGCGGAGGTGTCGTACATTGGAATGTGCCTCCGACACAAGTACGTCGACCCAACACGATTCGGTCATCTGGCATCCATGCAAGTCGGATGGCATCGAAAGAAGAGGATCCTCAACGACTACCGGGACGGCACAAGAGATCAACTTCGAACTGTGAGTCTTCTATGTGACCGGCTATGGACTGCCCTTCTAGATGGGAACTTTCGCACTTCTTCCATGTTCACTCAGTGGCTTGCGCTAAAGAAGATGGACTATGACGTAGCTTTTAGAACTTTAAGACAGGATATATTCCCGGAGGAGGTCGAATCCGGTTCTGTCTTCCGCTTTGTCTGTGCTAAAGAGGTTCGTCAACCCATGTGATGTTCAACTATCAAAACCGACGGAACGCATTCTTGCTAACGGCCCTAAATTTTGTGTAAATATAAAACCGTCCAGGATGGATATTGTATCTGCGATTCATACTGTGTCAAGTGCCGTCTCTGACCCGGCGGTAAAAACTGCATTGATAACGTCTTCTTTAAAAAAGATGTCGGATTTGGTTGACGATTCGTACAAAAGCGACCGTCGGGACTTCAGTAAGATCGTATCGGTCAAGAGGGAATTAGATGAGAAAGATGTAGTACTCTTAGAAACCGATAAGTCGGGTTTGTTTTCAGTGTTACCAGTGTTGGAGTTTCGAAGGAAATCGAACGAAGCCATGGCGGGGTTGTTTAGACCTTTTGACGGTTGTTTGAAAAAGTCCAAAAGAGAAATTGTGAGGGTTTGTAAGGACGCCGATCTAACAGCTTTGACCACCAGAATTAATAATGTTTCTAAAGACACGTTTGGCATAAAATTTTTCCTTAAAGATCATAAGGTAGATCTTCCTCTAAGAGTAGTCATAAACGAGAATGGCACATGGCAGAAAATAGTGTCCTCATTTCTTCAGAAAACTCTCACGATCTTGGATACTAGATCCCCGTTGTCACTGCGTTGTTCTGATGATTTAGTAGCTGAATTGCAACCTTTCCACGGAAAGAGGTGCACGATCTTTTCACTTGACATAAAAGATCTGTACTATTCTTTAGAACCTAAGACGTTATTGGCTAGGGTCAGCAGCTTTTTGGAAGAACATTTGGTTAGTTTCCAGTCGCAATCGGGGGTATCTGTTCAGGATGTTCTCAAGATTTTAGAAGTGTATCTAGCTTCTACGGTTGTGCAACATAATGGTCAAAGTTACATTCAGCAACAGGGTGTGTGTATTGGTTCGGCGGTAGCCCCAACTCTCTCGGATATTTATCTAAGAGACCTTGATCTGCGTCTTCTAGAGTCTTTTAGACATAGATCCCCTAAGGAAATTCTGGTGAGGAGGTACGTAGACGATATCTTGGTTTGTTCGACAGATGGCTCCTTAGCGGATTCTTTGGAAAAAGTAGTGTTCGAAGCAGCGCCCGAATTAAGGTTTTCGCTAGAGAGACCGAATGACGACCGTTTACAGTATCTCGATATTCAACTTAGGAATAGTTCAGGCCTTTGTTGGGAGTACGGAAAGTTCGCCGCAAAACCTCTTCTTCCTTTCAATAGCTGCCATTCTAAACATGTCAAACTGGGAATAATTCGGAATCTCGTCAATTCAACAGTACAGAAGTCATGCTCACATTTTATTGGCTCTTCTCTTCGTCGACTGACAGAACGTTTCGAGGTTGCTGGATATCCACAGGAACATATTTTAAGGCAGTTGATGTATATGATATGTCCAAAGAAGTCAATTCAGAAAAATCCTAGGCCTTCAAAGCGAGTAGTCCTTCCATATTTTCATAAAATTTCGCACAACATCAAAGCGTTAGCCAGCAGGTTTAATATTGGCACTGCCTTTTCTACAGATTATAGATTGAGCCGTTTGACCCCTTTTGCCTCAACTGTTTCAGGTTGCACGATAAAACACAGAGAAAAGGATGTAGAATGTTCGTCGGGTGTCGTTTACAAGATACCATTTGATTGTGGCCTCTGTTATATTGGACAGACTAAACGTTGTATAAATGAGCGCATGATGGAACACAAACGTTGTATAATGAAACAAGACCCGTACTCCGAAGTGTCAAAACATGTTATCGAATGTAGAAACTGTGTACCGTTGTGGCATCTAACTTCAGTAGAGTTGCGGGAAAAAGATGATCATAAGCGGTTGATAAAAGAGTCATTAACGATATTAGGTCACGGGAATGCAGTTAATAAGCCGTCGTTTGGGTTGGACAATGAACTGCGGCGTTTTCTTAGGCTGTGAAAAGTTCTGACCTTCAAGGTTTATGTCTGTCGGTTTTCGGGTAGAAGGGACGATGGGTCGTTCTTTCCTTTTTTCTTTTTTCTTTTTTGTATATGTGTTACTGGGCTTGGGGTTACCAGTGTGTTTGGCGGTCGGGAAGCGAGGGGTCAAAGATAAGTGAAGTGCGTGACGCAGAGTCTGTTGTCCTTGTTGTTTAGTCAAGAGGTTACGTTGGTGGAAAGTGGCATTCTTTGAGGTTTTCACCCTCTCCCCCCTTTTTTCTTTTGTATCGAAGTGCCTATATAACCAGGTTTGGAAAATAAAAATTTCAGCTGTGTTAGAGACTTTTTAGTGTTGTGTCGTTTACCCGCAGTCTCGGGGTTTTTTCAACCATGTGCAATGTACACCAGCTCGTTTGCGCCCTCACTTTTTGTTCATAATTCGGCACCTTGGCGCCAGCTGGCGGCTGCCGTGAAACCTACTTCCTGGGCCGCGATAGGGTTCGAGTGGCCACTCTTTACGTTCCACTATACACGTTTGCAAGTCCGGTCTCAGGGCGCCGCCATCTTCCTCAGTGGGGTGCGCTCTCGGGAGCGGCCATAATCCGATTACGACGCCTTAGCAAGGCTTCGTAATCGGATTATGACTGGTCCAAGCGCACCCCAGACAGGCAAGATGGCAGCGCCCTGAAGCCGGACTTGCAAACCTGTTCACACAGCGGGAAGACGCGCGTCGTGGGGGGGAATTTTTTGCTTATTTTTGATTGAAAAAAGTCGCGCGCCGAGGAGGACGACGCAGGGAGACGACGCTTCGGAACCCAATTTCTCCCTCGACGCGCGTGCTTGAGCCAATCAGCGAGCGTCCGGACGTGACGTATCGCCCTTTTCCGTGTAGGACATATTTCTGCTGTTTTTTTTTTTTTTTTTTTTTCGACTCACAATGAAGGCGAAAAGGCAGAGAGCTCGGGGGATTCGTGCACTCGCCGCCAAACGTGACCGGAAGCATTTCAGCGTGGAAAGAAGCAAGCCGATTGGAACATCAGAAAGTGAGCAGTGTTTTATGTGCGTGTAGGACGCCGTGAAGCAACTCTTCATCGGTTTGCGCGAAGCTGCCGCGAAAGCTGCCACCGAAGTTCGCGGTGTGTTCCGACCTCCGACTGTGCGGGAGCGATCACTCCCAATGTGTTGTGTAGTTTTGTGTACACCCATCACTACGGAATACAACAGTCCTCCATCGAAAACACTTTCGCACAGGCTGCGTGCAGTGTTAAAGGTATGGACGCGAAGGCTCTGGGACGGGCCGACGTAGCACCGTGCTTTGTTTGCACAAAAACGCGGCAAAAGAGCACCTGAAGCTGCCGTTCGAGTCCGTGCCTTTCGCCAATGCTGCATATAACTGGAGTGTAAACGTATATATAATTATCACCGTTGTCCATTCAGTGAAGACGGTTGTCTCCCACCCCATGTGCGATCGCGAAGGCAAGGCAACAACAATCGTGCGAAGCAGACGAATAAAAAAATTCCGTGTTCTCTCGACAAACTTGAGATTCCCCGAGACAACGCCGCCGTGGGGCAGTGTTGCCAACCTATTTTTCGGAAATACCCCACGGCAGCGTCCAGAAAACCCTACATTACCCTACGAATGTTTCTTGTTACCCTACATTTTACCCTACGAGGCAAATCTTTGTTCAAATAATACTATTGCATGGATTATGATGATACAGGGTAATATTAATACAGTACAAAGCGACAGGGCACGCATGCACGCGCATTCCTGCGTTATTTTAGAACACCATGCTTGCATCTTGCATGTGCGCTGTGTAGCATCAGCACAACAGTGATGTACCGAGCGCACAGACATCCCAACCAACATGTTTAGTCGATTTGTCGTGCAATTAAAAACTGGGCTACGCGGAACCAGCACTCGCGGCGTCAGACAAGGCGGCTCATTACAAAAGGAAGCTAATCCGAACGGTATATTAGCTTCTTTGGGTGTACCGCCTAGGGATTCGTCAAACTAAGGTACTATTTCGACAAACTAGGCTTTTACACCAGGGGAGGATAGGAAGCCGGCGGCTCCTCCGTATTCGCTAAGTGTCATTCGATGACGCGTAATGGTTTCGGCTTCGTTCGCTAAAACGTCGTTCGCTCAAGTGAACGCCTCCAGTCCCCGGGATGCACTCACTTGATCGAATGAGGTTTTCCTGGTGGGATCGGTATGGTTCCGCCCGTGGTGCCACGTGTTTCGCAGGTGTAACAAGGACCGCCGGATGGACCAGTCATCAGAAAACAATTGGCGGGATCATTTCCACTGAGAGGAGGAGGAGGGCACAACTTTATTTATACTGGGAAGACACCTCTTCTGGCTCCAAACTTCCCAAGCGCAACTCCACCTCCTCCCACCTCTCCCACTTGCTTCAGCTCTCCAATACTTTCCAACTTAGGGAGCCTACATACTCCAACTTGGTGTGTGGTGCTCTCAGTTAGCACGTCTCGCAACTTGGATTCTTTCGTTTTGCACGATGTTGTGGTGTGGCAGCACACGGGTTGTAAAGCTATGCAAAGCTCGCGCGGCAGCTTTTTTTTTTTTTTTTTTGTAATGTTTGCCGTTGAAGAAGCAACGTCTGAAAATACCCTACTTTTGGCGGGAAAATGGCCTGACGGCCCTACAGCCCTACAACATACCAAAATGCCTAAAATACCCTACAAGTAGGGTAATTACCCAACGGTTGGCAACACTGCCGTGGGGTGGTCCTGTGTGACTGCTTCGTATTTTACGACGCCGGCGTCGACGTCGACCGCAACGCGCGTTTTTTGCCCAGTGTGAATGCGCCTTTACTCTATGGACGGCCGTCTTACCCAGTGTATGTAGCGCTGCTGGCACTGCTCCGGAACTTCGCTGTTTCTAGCGGCTTCGTTAGCTCGTTTGATAAAATTAGTGGTAAAAACGTCAATGCAACCGAAATGTTCTGCTGCACGTTTGGACTAGAAGACGGAATTACATGCGGCCTTCGCTGCCGCTGAAGCTCAATCAACTCAACATCAATTTATTAAACAACGTGCGCGATGTGCTCGAAGAACGAAACCGAAAGATGAGTCGGCAGGGCGAAAGGTTTTCTCCGGTCTGCCTGGAGAAGGAGGAAAACGTCTCGGTGAATAATAAGGACTTTAATTTTCCTTTCATCGGTCTGGGTTTGTTTATGTGTGTTAAAAAAAAAAAAGACTTTATGAAAAAAAAAAAAAAAATCCGCTTCTTTGGGGACCGAATCTTTGACCAATTGGTCAATAGCGCGACGTTTTACCCCTGCGCCAACTGATCAATGAGGAACTCGCCCTCCATCTTTTATCTGAGCTGCTGTTCCTCCCTTCTCTAGGCAACTTGTCCGCAACAAGGAGGAACAGTCGCTGTTGCTACCTTTCTCCTCCTTTTTTTCTTAGAGTGTAGTCACGGGGCGCGAGGTCGGGCGCCTCACGCGCATGGGTTTCGTGAATCCGGAGTGCGAGGAGCACAGCACGCGCCTCGGCAAGTTCCGGAGAGGAAGGTGAGTTGTAGGTCTTCGTGTACACGGAGGGGGAATCGAGGGGGTGTGGACGGGAGACAACTGCAGCCACCGCAGATGCGCCGGAGCTGTGGCAAGCCGCGTCAGTATAAGCTATAGTGTTGGACGAATCCTGAAGAAGACGGTTCAGCTCAGCGTGGTGTTATCAAACGTAATGTTCTCGTCTCTGCGCATGGCGTTTGCTATTCATGTTAAGAGGAAGTGGACTGGAGCGTTGTGCGAGATCGATCAGTTCCCAGGGTGGCTTGGCGGGGGGGAGGTCGTTGTCGGTGGAGACAGCGACTCCGAGGTAGCGTGCTATCGCGCGGCCTTGAGGTGTATGCTGAAGGCGGGCGGCATGCAGCTCGATCTGCTTCTCTAGGGTGTCTTTGAGATCAATGAGGTGAAGGCATTTCCGGACTTCGGCGATGCGTGTGATGCGAGGAAGTCCGAGGATGGTACGGCGGGCCTCGTTGTAAAGGGTATTGAGCTTATCCCAATGTGTGCGCTTGAGGCGGTAAAAACGGGCCGCGTAGACGACTTTCGATACGAGGACTGAGGTGACGAGAAGCTTGGCAGTGCGTTCGCCTGCGCCACCGAGCCGATGCGAGATGCGTCGGATTAGGTGTAGGCCTTGTTTCCAGGTTTTGGAGATTGTCTCGACCCATTCTGTGGTGACGTGTGGGCCATAGGGCTGTGCGGCTGAAGTTTCGCCGCGCGTACGCAGCGCCACTCCTCCCCCTTGCGAGGCGCGCCGATACTTGTTAGAAGTACGAGGAGCAGACGACGCGGGAGGCTGGTGCGCTTGTCGTGCTGGCCTCGCGACTCGTAAAGTAATGTACCAAATGCAAAAGGTACCCAAATGTCACAGCATCATATTAAACAGAAAGGTATCCGCCTCCCGAAAAGTTTTATTTGGTTCCTGGGAGGTTATTCAAGAAAGATTGCCAGAAGCATGAATCGCCAGCTGTGCGGAGGACAGGTTTAATTATTGTTTCTCTATCTTGTCGCGTGATTCAGTAATGCAGCTACGCTTGCTTGTCACATTAATAGGGACTTTTTGTAGGTCACACGCGAGAGCATGCAGAGGTTTTGCGTTGCTTGGGGGCGGTACGAGCTGGCGCCAGTGGGGCCCGCAATCCGACACTGACGTTCTACGATAAGTCCCTAATGTAATAGCTACGATGGTTCCCCATGGCTGTCTACAAACAAAACTCAAATATGCAGTTACCATTTTTTTTATCAAGGACATTAAATTTGAGAACCAATCTCACTTTGCTTACCCGCCCATTTTGTTCCCCGATGTTAACAACAGAAAGAGGGTAAGCGGCAACAGACCTGGGGAAAAACTAGGCAGATAATCGTAGCCCCTATTGCGTACCGACTTGAACGCATAATTGAAAATAAATTGACGTCTGTATTCAAGTTTTTTTGTATATTATTAAAATGAGGTAGTTAGCCCACAACAGGTATAATTACTTTCCAAGGGCCTCTCAAAATTAGATTCTAGAACATCTCGGGGTCGACCAATTTGAGCGGGTTGGCAATGTTAGACGTTCCTAATGTAATAGGACGCTTCCCCATGGATGCCGACAAAATAAACCCGATTATGCAGTTACTATTTCTTAAAAAAGTTTAAATTTGAGAACCCAGCTCACCTTGCTTACTAGCCAATTTTCCATTTTGGTAAATTAGTGGAGACTGGGTCGAGAAAACTTAAAGCATCAACCGTGGACAGAAAGAAGTATCTCTCATACGCGGTTGATATTTTTAGTTTTTTCGCCCCAGTCTCGGGTAATTCATCCAAATTGTTAATATACACACCGGCTCGCCTGCGCTCTCACAGTAATTTCTATCAATTCTGTTCCCTGATGCTTGCAACAGAAGGGGAGTAAGCAGCGAAAGACATGAGGGCCAATGAGGCAGATAATCATAGACCGTATTGAGCACAGACTTGAGCGCATAGTTGAAAAGAGATTCACACTGACGACCGTACTCTAGTCCTTTTTTTATATTATTAAAATGATGTAGCTAACCTCCAACAGGCATAATTACTTCCCAAGTAACTCTAAAAAATCAACCCCGGACATTCCTCGGTCCACCAATAAGAGTGTGTTGGCGATGTTAGATGTATAAATTGAAAGCAAAATAAAGAGGACGAGGACAGCACAGGGCACGCCACAAAGGCCAGTAACTAAGCCTTCATGACTGAAGTTTAAAATTAAGTAATATGCTCTTGCAGAGCAAGAGAGAGAGTGAAGAAATATTGACGATGCTCTCCTGGCACACAGACTCAAGATATATCAAGTTTAATTGTACCTAAACAGCAAACAAAACAAATAGTGACGACAATTTTTTTATTTGTTGTGAACCGGAACAGTCTTCAAAATTATCATTCTGCGGTCACATAAAAATAAGTTAAAAAAAGGGACGCTTTACGACGCAAATGCAAGTCGATTGGAGATCCCTCTCTTCACTAATAAAATTAAAAGTGGGTTACTGACGCACGTAGTACATGAATTGCAATTCTACCGCTTTGACGGCAGCGACAGATGCGCGCAAACACAGCAAGGTGTCGCGGCGTATAGTAATATATATATATATTTTGTTGGACCCGCTCAAGATAAAAGCGGAGGCCTTATTGACGTACCGTTTCGTTTTTTTTTATTAAATCTTGACCCAGTGTTGCGATTAGGCTGTGCGTGCCTCGTCATTAACTTCATCCGGATGAATTAGAACAGGCGCGGCATGCTTCCATCAGCCGGTAACTCCGAGAACTGACCTGAGTTCAAGCTGTGTATGAGACAGCGCAGCTGTGCGCGAAAAGACAATTTATACAATATTGCATCCTCATCTTTCTCCAAATAGCCCTGACTTTGAAGAGCTAGCGAAACCATAAAGAAAAAGAGCATTTATCTCGAGGCGGATGTTACAGTACGCTGTCTTGCACTTGCGGGACACACTTCGCAAACGACAAATATTCCTATGTCTGGATCATTTGCTCCACCCCGGAGACCTGACACACAGGCAACCTTTCTTTGCGGAGGTTCGCCTCCCTAAAATATTATGTTTTTTAACGGACAGAAAGCTTCAGCGCGGTGCCCGCCATTGCAACTGGCAGCGCGATGGGACGAGCGTACGGCTAAGTAGGGCGAATTTGGGCCACGGCGCGGCGCCACCGGTATCGCTCCAGCGCGCCCCCTGGCCCAGCCGAACGGTCCCATAGCCAAAGTGGACACCTAAGATCTTGATGCTGGGTGCTTTGCTCACGGGTTGATTATCGAACTTAAGGCCGAGATCGAGGTTCGCATGTCCCTTGCCGAAAACGGTATACATGGGCTTCTCTGGTGATGGTGCGAGCCCGACGTGGTGAAGATGGTTATTGATGGCGTCTAGGCCCTGTTGGAGCGCAATTCGTTGCGTGGAGGGGTTGCCTTCGCAAGTCCAAATAGTAATGTCGTCGGCGTATGCCGAGGCGCGGAGGTGCGGGATTCCGTGTAAGGTCCAGAGAAGGGGGGCCATGACGATGTTAAACAGCGTCGGAGAAAGTACCGCTCCTTGGTGTACGCCGACGTGGTTCAGCCTAGTGTTGCTACCCACTGCATCGGGGCCGTATCCTGACTTAACCACGTACTGGAGGCCATTAAGGAAGGAACGCACAAAATCGAGCTGTTTGCCGTCCAGGCCTTGCTCGGACATGGCAGAGACGATTGATGCGTGAGGAACGGAGTCAAAGGCTTTTCGAATATCCACCGTGACAAGGACCCGAAGCCGTGTGCTATTGACGTGGCGGTCGACGACATCTTTGTAAATCATTGCCAGGCTGTTGTGTGTACCGAGGTTCTTACGAAAACCCGTTTGGGTGGGGTGGAATATCTTGAGCTGCTCCGCCTGCCACTGAATGCGGGCAAGGACCATACGCTCCATGAGTTTGCCCATGATGGATGTGAGCGATATGGGCCGCACGTTTTTGGGGTCTGTCGGTGGCTTGCCTGGCTTGGGAATCGGTGTTACCCAAGAGGTCTTCCAGTCGTCAGGGAGCAGCCCCGTGTGCCAGATTGAGTTAAACCAACAGAGGATGGCTTCCCGGGCGCCTCGAGGTGCATTACGCAGCATCGGCGCGGTGATTCCGTCGGGGCCGGGCACGCTTCAGAGGCGGCATTGGGAGATAGCCGCATCAAGTTCCCATTCGGTGAAGGGTTGGTTTCCAGGACATTGGACGTCAGCCACGTCGTTGTACTTGGTACAATATACGTCGGTTGGCGGGGTTTCGTTCGGCTGGGGGAAGAAGATTGCCCCGAGCTTATCGAGGATGTCCTTGGTGCTCTCGTCTGAGAGCAGTGCTATGACAGGGACGGTGTGGGCATGGGTGCGCTTGCCGTACATTGCGTTGTAAGTACTCCACAGTGTACTCAGCTGAGTGCTCTTGTCGAAAGACTCGCAGTGTGCGATCCACCGCTCTAGCCTTAGAGTATTGGCATATTTGTCAGCTTCGCGTATAAGACGATTGACTCTGTGGAGGTAACATTGGCGTTTAGTGCTTCGATATTTCGTAAGCGCCTTAGTACGTCGCTCCCATAGCGAGAGAAGATGCGTATCCGGGGTCGGTATACCCTCGCACACCTCTCGCGTTTCCGTTGCAAAGGTCGCAGCTGTCGTCAGGAGAGTGGAGATGGCGGAGGTATCGTATAGGGTGATTTTGTCCTCTATGGTCTCCCGAAATCGGTCCCAGATGACTGTTGTGATGGAGCGTGTGGTGCGCTTCCGTTTGCCCATGGGGATCTCTCTGACAATAGGGAATTATCACTGCCCCAGGCATCTTCGTCGAGGATTGTCCAAGTAAGAAGGCCGGCAGTAAGGGGAGACGCAAGGGTGAGGTCAAGGACGCTATCGCTTTGTCGGGTATTCGTACCGTAACGCGTTGGCCGATTTAGGTCGTTCACGATTGCCAGGTCGGTAGACTCAAGGGCAGAACTGAGGTCGTGCCCGCGCTGTGTGGTTGAGCAGGAGCTCCATGCCTCGTAGTGTGTATTCAGGTCTCCTCCGAATACCGTGTAATCGGTAGGGTATGCGTCGCGCAAGGTCTTCATCCAGGAAAAGTCGCACGTTGTCGTCTTGCCGGTGTAGGGGCGGCAGTATGCCGAGACGACGAGAAGCCTTCGCTCAGTTCCGTCGAGGGCGATGCGCACAGCGGTGGCTTCTTGGGTGGGGGTGCACCATGCCGCCGTGTCCAGCTTGACGTGGGGCATGCTGCGGCGTACGTAGACGCCGGCTTGCGCGCGAATAACAGTCTCACGTGTTGGGGGATTTGGGTGCCGTTTCTTTGGGAGTTTGTGCTCGATAGTGGGGTTGTGGTGTCCGTCGTAGCCTGGGAGTTGCACAGTGTCGGTATGCGTCTCTTGCAGCAGGAGTATGTCGAAAGCGTATTGAGGGTCGGAGACACGCGCGAGAAGCTCACCTTTCCGTTTCGCAAGGCCACGACAGTACCACTGCAAGATCTTGAGAGCAGGCTTATTGAGTGAGGGCGCCATCTTGATGTGGTGGTAGAAGTCGCGGTGGTACCTGCGTGGAGAGTGCTGTCGTGCGGTCCGAAAGTGCGAGAGACACGAGCTGCTGCAGTTGCTGTATTTGTTGCTGTAGCTGTTCTTGTTGCTGTTTTTGTTGCTGCTGTTGCTGCTGCTGCTGCTGAGCAAACAGGGCATGCAGTTGATCTATGGTGATATATTCTGACTGTGGTGAAGAGCTACTCGGAGGTACGGGCGGCGGTAAGAGCTGGGACTCCTGCTGTTTCTGAGGCGGCAGCAGCTGCTGGAGATGCTGTTGCTGTCGTTGGGGATGCTGTTGCTGTGTCTGTTGTTGTTGCTGAGGCTGCTGTTGCTGTAGGTAATGCCCCTGGGCATGCTGTTGCTCCTGCTGTAGGGAATGCTGCTGTTGCTGGGCGGTGCACTGAGAAAGAGCAATCTGTTGGTTCTGTCGTAGGGCTGAGGCCACTTCGGCGTGTTTGCGTAGTCGCCTCATGAGTTCCGCCTTGCGAAGCTCACGTTTCTGAGCTTCCATCTCAAGTCTTTGTTGGAGTCGTACTTTGCGCAGTTCAAATTGTTTGGCCTCCACCTCGAGTTGCAAAAGTGTCTCTGATGCTGCTTTTTCGGCCTCAGAAATGGATCGGAGCTCTTCTCTCCAGGCCTGGGCTTCAGAGTTGCAGTCAGTGAAATAGCCGGTCTTGAGCATGTTCATCGTGGCCTGCGAATATGTCATGGGTTTGGTGAGAGTCGGTTGTAGGGAGCCGCGGGGATCTGAAGGCGACCGTCGCTTAGCGCCACGGAGTCCTCCGTCAGCAGAACTACGTTGACGGCTTGCGGGGCGACTTGGCTGATGTTGCTGTTGTGGTTGTTTCTGCCGACTGCGACTTCTACTTCTGCAATATGAGGGTGCGGCTTCGCTTCGTAGGTCGTCAACCTCTAGGGCCGAAAACCGGTTGGATGTGGTGATCAGCGGCGGAAAATTCTCAACGGAATCCTCACCACCGACAACGGTTTTAGAGTCTTGAGTTCGGGGTCTGCTTCGGCATCGTGATGTGTCGGCGGTGGCACATCGGGCTTTGCTCCTTCTGCGGTGGTCCACACGAGGTGTACAAAGGTCTGCGGTGGTGGTTCGTGCCGTCCGCCGAGTGCGCTCTTGGAGCTGCTGGTCAATCTTGCGCTTGGCCGGACACTTGGGGTCTGTGGCGAGGTGCGTGTTGACGCGGCAGTTAGCGCAGTACGTGCGTTCACAGACGTGGTCGTTGCTTACAATACAGCCGCAGTCAGGGCACACTGGCGGTCGGGTGCAGACATGTTCTTTGTGGCCCAGGCCGTGACATCGCCGACAAACCACGGTTGTAGGAGAGTATGGCGTAACGTTGATGATCACGTCGTAATATAAGATAGTTCTTGGGGGTCGATGTCCTTGAAATGTCACCAAGGCTAGACCATTCTTGCCGAGCGGCCTGGCGTTAATTATTGCGTGTGAGTTGCTGCGGAGGGCTCGGAGCAACGTTTCGGAGGTGTCTTCTAAGTTGATGCCGTGCGCAACGCCACGAACGGTGTCGCCGGTCATGGCTTCGTGAGCCACAACGTCAACTGCCCGGTCGTGGGCAGTGAGGGTGCGCATTGCGAGGAGCTGGTCAGCGTGCGTACGGTTTCGTACCGTAACGGAGATTGTGTTGGTGGCTTTACCTATTCGGAAGTACGGCGTGTCTTTCGTGTCACAGGCTGAGGGATGTAGACCTAACGTGGCGTAGAAACCACGCTGGATCGTGCAGGCAGGAATACGAGTGAGGTCATACCTGTCCCGGGAACGGAATACGATCACAAATTTGGGTCTTTCGTCAGTGGCAGAATCTGGGTGGTCTGATGAGGACAAGGGCGAGAGTGCTGCGCAGAGGAAGTGCCGCTGCTGCTGCGGTCTCTGTTTGCGGTAGCACGCCGTTTGCCAGCCTACTTCAGCGTCGTCAGCGTCGCCGTCTTTGTTGTCCGGGCCAGCGGCGGCTGTTGACTTAGAGGCTGTGGGGCCAGGCGTCACTTGAGACACAACGAGCGGGGGTGACTCACACGAAACGGTGTGGTAATCTGCGGTGTCGACTGTAGCAGTAGGATGAGCGACATGCTCCATTTCGGTGTCGGCACCGTCGTCCTCGCTGGCTTCGCACAGACTTGTAGCGACACTGGATCCACTCGGGTGTCTTAAGCGCTTCGAGGTAGGGTCATGGCGTTGGTACGGGGTCTCGGTTTTCTTCCGTCGAACAGTTGCTCGGATGACAAGAGACTCGGCCGGTGAAGTCGTGGCTATCTTCGATGGCGAATCCGGAGCAGAAGTCCAGTCGATTGAATTCGAGGTAGATCTAGTGGCAGGGGTGAGATCTTTGTCTTCTATTCCGGCGTCCTACGGCGCGGTTGAAAGCAGGTGCGAGGCCGCCGCAGGCACGGCCATGCCGTCGGCGAGCACACCGGGCGCTAGGCCCGAGGCCCAGCTTCCTTCGTTGTTGGGGACGAGCAAGAAGTAGAGATAAGGCGGAAACGCAAAACTCACTCGGTCACAGAATGTGTCGATATGGTCCGGTGGCCCTCCTGGGATGGTCCGAATGTTGAGCTGTGTCGCAATCGTTTCCGAAAAAGGCAAATCTGGGCGATCAAACGGCGGAGCTCGACGCGACACGTCCGCTCAGCTCGGTGGCCGAGATAAGCCTCCAATGTCTTATAAAAACGATAAGAAGGCTTTTCTTGTAGCTTTTTTGTTCTCGTTAGTCTCTTTCATCAGTTTATATCCATCAATGAAATTCTGCCAGCTTAGCGTTCGCTAGCAACGTTAAAAAGCGTAATGACCGACAGTTGAATTGCGACCGAGAAATATTCGATTCTGGTCGCAAGAGGCGCCGCGCAAACTTGAGCGCTACATGCCTACTCGATTTGAATTCGATTCGACTTAATTTCACTCTTCGCACACCTCTATTTATTACCCGTGAGAGGCGGCCTGATACACATATAAAGCCAATGAGTGGAAGAAGCCATATAGGTCCAATAATAAACGGGTCGAAGCAAGCACGATCAGTCCAAGCAGGTGCAAACAGCGGGCGAGTATTCAAAAATACGCCCTGTTTTATCGGTCTGAAAATACTGCAAAGTGGTGTGCGCAAAACTACACCAACAAGCTGGCAAGCGTATAACTGATCCAACACTCACTTCCAAGAGCCTGTGTACAATTGATAGACTGCATTTTTATGGCGTCTTTTGCGTACACCACTTTGCAATATTTTCAGATCAACCGTGAAAGGGCGTTAAAGAATAAATGTTGTACCGCTCTTTCGAATGGTTATAAAACACTTTATTGGTTATTTTGAGCCGGAATGGTGTAAACCTTTCTGCTGCACTTCGTGATGGGAGCAATGGAGATCCTGCCCATAGGAGTCGGGACAACTTTGTTGAACCACTAGTTCGGAATCTGGTCAATCTCTTCCCAAACAATTGCAGAGTCGCGTTGTTCCTTCTGGTCTATGTTGCGGGCAATTTCCGCAGGAGCCTCGAGCTTGGTGGAGGTACAGTCTGCAAAAACAGTAAAGATTTGAATTGAGGAAAAGGGTGATGGTCCCAGCCAATGTTGGACCTAGCCAGACTTACTTTTTGGAGTAATTTTGTAATCAGTTGATTACTTTTATTAGGCAGTAATCACAAGAGTTATCTGATTACTTTTTGAAGTAATAAAATTACTTGTAACCGTTACAACTTGTCCACGCGACCCCCCCCCCCCCCCCCCCCCGGCACACGCCTTTTTTTATGAAATGACAAATATATATATATATATATATATATTTTTTTTAACGAAAAAAAAAAGATTTTTGCGGAGCTGTAGGAAACGACGTCAATCTCTTTCTATGCACAGTTTCTATAAAATGTCCGTTTTTTTTATTTTTTTTCGAGCTGGGACTGGGAGTGGGAAGCCGGAAGCCACAGTGCGTGACAAAGGCCACTCAGGGCGAAGTTTGAGGAAGCAGAATGTAGGTTTGTGAGTCCTTCGTTCAAATTAGCCCCCTCACAGACACACACACAGAAATTAAAAAAATAAAAAAATCCTGCTTAGGGTACCTACTCGCAGCCCGTAGGAGAACCAGAACCGAAGAATGCCTAAAGCGGATGCAAAATATAACAAAGGCAGTTGAAAATTATTTCCCCATTTCCCCTACGTGGTCTTTGTGACAAGCAATGTTTCGAGTTGAGGAGTGGTCGGGGCGATCTCTTCCGCTAATGGATACTAGACATGACCCGTTTCAAATCCTGGAGCTGCTGCTCTTTTGTATAACATGCGAGCTCATCCACATGTGAATAATAAAATGAGCGACGCAAACTTTGAGCGACAACCCTCGCCCAAGCTTAACAAAATCTAGAACCCCTTCCGCTCCCCCCCCCCCCCTTCCCACACACACACACACACACTGGCGAACGCCCAAATCATTAAACGTCTTCAAACGAATTCTATGCTTGTGTCCGCATTGTGAAGGTGCAACGACCGCGAAGAGGGAGCTAGTTTTTCTTCTTCAGTACTTGTGCAGATCTGAAATATAGGTTGGAAGTAGTTCATTGTTATGAGCGCTAAAGATGTGTCTTCACACAATAAAGTAATCGGAAAAGTAACGATTACTTCTTTAAGTAATGTCCAATTACTTTTGCCGTCGAGTAATCAAGTAATCTAATCGAATACCTTTTAGCCAAGAGTAATAGTAATTGTAATCGATTACTTTTTTTTAGTAACGTGTACAAGACTGGACCTAGCTGATGATCTGAGTCATGAAGCTTTAAGGCCCGTTCACACAGTTGCGACTGCTTAGAACCTCTTAATATCTCTTAGTA